>NC_135417.1:20600058-20920058 GCF_051991245.1 Festucalex cinctus
ACAGTAGAGCGCACGCGTCGCCCATGAGTGTGCGCTCACCTTTACAAACGTCTCCAAGGCGGAGGTGGGTTTTGTGACGGCGGCTGTGGGACCAAGGTTGGCTTTCTGCAGAAGACCGTTCACTTCAGGAAGCATCAGCACTTGGCGGGTCAGTTCACACAGCTGCTCCTCCAATGCGACGTCTAAGTCGGACACAAGTAACAGACGGTTTGAACTTCAGATCTAATACAAGGCTAACAAAACATTGGAAGGAAAAGTCAGGTTTGTCAATTCACCTGCATGCTGCGATTTAAAATGTGACTAAATATTAAGTAGGTGTATCAAATAATAATAAGTCTTTCAAACCTCCACATTCGGTCGTGGATCAATTTTGTCGAATGTTGCTTCGCTACATTTTTAAAAAATAATCTTTTCACAATATATTTCCAAAGTCACTATAAGCCTGTATTAACACCTCCAATTACAAGGAGAAAATTAAACAACAATAATATTTTCCTCTCTGTTGCCATGGTGAATCGATATGAATGTCTTTTTTTATGTTCATACATGAGATTATTTTATTATTAAAACTAGGGATGTTCAATATTACTTTTTTTTTTCTTTCAGACCAACACCTGTATGACTATTCAACTCTCTATATTCACTGATACCGATATCAAGTAACTGATACACTTTGGATACATGAAATTTGTATTATACCAATGACATAATTTTAAAGAGACCTTTTGTTTATTTCTGACAAAAGGCACAACAATCATATGCATTTTAAGTCCAAAATAAAACACAAAGAGCTAACTCTGAATTTAAGAGTCATTTGTAATAAAATAACAAGAATGCAAATTTAAAATGACAACTTTTTGAAAATAAATTGAAGTACAAAATCAATACAGATTCAACTGGAAAATGTTGCCACTGGAATTGTTATTATTATTATTTTTTTAATCACAATGTAATTATTTCATATAAGCCAATATTGATGAATATAGATTGATTTTTTTCTTCGAAAAAAAAATAAAAATATTGAATGGATTAAATAGTTAAAAACTGAAATCGACTTACCCCGGGTTTTCACCGGATGCGGTTGCGGTGCGGTCCGGCGACGCAAGCAATTAGATTCCATTCATTCGAATGGTGCAGTTTACACCGCTTGCTGGTGCGTTGCGTGTCGACTGCGGAAGGCCTGCGGCGTGCCGCAAGCCTTCCGCAAGGATAGACCTATTTTCTATTTTTGCCGGACGCCGCAGCGGTAGGCCTCCGGCAAATGGCAAGCTAGCACAAAACACATCGAGCGGGACAGGAAGACCGAGGCAGTTTCAAAATAAATTTCCGGTTACCTTTCAGAATATAACACTCGCCAGCTCCTATTTCGCAAGTTTTTCAGCAAAACGTGACGTGGGCGTCGCCGGGCCATGTGCTCATTCACGGTTTAGACACCAGCGAACATGGACGAGGAGAGGTTTATATTGGAGGTGGAAAACCACAAAATAATATATGACACGGCACATCCTTTTTATAAGGACTGTAATGTATTGTGAGTTTGATGTTCGCGATTGCTTGTTGTGCCCGTCTCGCTTGCCGTACTGAACGGCAGCCGGACGCGGAAGACAGAAATAAAGAGTGGACCCGCACTGACCCGACTCTCGTTATTAATATACTTTACAAGGACAACCAAAAAAAGGATGCTGCATGGAATCTCATAGCAGAAGACCACCTCTCTTTTTGCTTCTCTGTTGAGCACAGACTTTCTGTATGTTTGTCGTTGTGAAATGCCACATGATCGCGCGCGCGCGGTCCCGCGAGACACGTTGGGAAGTGGGCGGCGACGGAGCTGCCGGACCGCAGCTGTGCGGAGCCGGTGTGGATTGAAAAAAAAATTGACCCGTCCGGAGCACGCAGTCAAGACGCACCGCACCGCAACCGCATCCGGTGAAAACCCGGGGTTACTAGCAATTAAAATGAACAAACTAGCAAAACACTCATAATACACTGTAAGCATTAATATCAGTATCAGCCACCATCTTGTACCAGATTTCCAATCAGGAACAGGGCTCGACATTAACATTGGCCCCGGTGGCCTGTGGCCATCACGTGACCATTAGGAACGTCAAGTTTTCAGACTGAAAACTTCGAGGGCCATCTTATTTCTTAAGCCCATTTGGCTATCTCAGTTCATTGAAGTCTGGGGATCATAGTTATACAAAAAAAAATGGCATTGCGAACATTCCTAATATAAACCTTGTAAACATTCATATGCTTACAGAAGTTGCAGTATAATTGACAAATGAGAGGATAGAAATGGCTACATTTCACTTATTTAAAAAAAAAAAAAAAAAAAAAAAAAAAAAAAAAAAAAAAAACTTTCTGTCAGCCATGCATGCCATTTAGTTCCTGATAGTTACTTTGGTGTCATTGATTGGTATCGGCCACTGTCAGAAGTACCCAATACATTGAAATAAGGCTGAGTAACCATCCATGGCAATAAGGTGCACCAAACAGACACAACAGTCAGAAGTTTTATGCAGTATGATACACAAAATGCAATAATCAGTCAAGCACATAAAATTATTACTGGAGTCGGAGAAGAAATGAAACCAGAGAGAGCGAATGTGGTTTTACCTGCTCTGCTTTCAGATGCACAAATGTGTTGCTGTAGAACACATCGGAACCAGGCCCGGACCGACATACTTTGTGACAAACCAGACATGATGACGTTGCGATCGCCGCTGAGTGAAGACACCAGCTCGCTGAAAATAACATCCATGGTCAAAGGGCGTCAAAGGTTTGCAAGGAAACATAATTTGGACCCTACAGTTGACTAGAACTTCACCCCAATAACAAATATCATGTAAACCAAAATGCACGCAATCGGCTTCTCTTGCGTGAACGCTCGTATCAATGGGCAGGTTAACGTCTTCTGGAGCACTGCCTGGTCAATGGGTTGTGAAATCAAAAACACCCACTAACGATAGCCAGCAGATGGCAGCATTGTATCTCTTTTCAATGGGCTGCTGGTGTATGGAATTACAATGAAACATGACGAATCTGATGAAATGGAACGTTTTCAAGGATGACGTGAATGATCAAAGCCTTTGTCACATTAAATCTAATTCACAGAGTGTCACTAAACAAAAAATATTTGTGTCAAAGTCACTGTTGTGTAAAATGTATCTTTTCACAAAAAAACTTGTTTTCTCCTTATCTTTTCAATTTTTGCTCAATGTCACTCAAATTACCTATTTTCAAATGGTGATTACTAAAGAACGAAATAAGGTAGAAACATACTTTTTAATCTAAGAAAAGAATGGAATGTGGTCTTTCATGTGGTACCCACCATGTTTATCACTAGGGGTGTGAATTGCCTAGTACCTGACGATTCGATTCGTATCACGATTCACAGGTCACGATTCGATTCGATACCGATTAATCCCGATACGAATGGTCACGATTCGATACCGATTAATCCCGATACGAATTTATAGGTCGATTGTTGCGATTTTTTTCCATTCAAATTTAGAAAATACTATCAGTAAATTTGTACATGTACACTGTAAGATTTGTATGAATATATTTATCTAAAACTTGAGGCTTATAACCGTGAGCCACTGTACACAAACAGTTTGCAATCTGTTTCACATTTGAACAGCATTAAAATAAAAATATTAAGGCTTAATGTGCCGTTCATATAACATTCTTCCATGCTCAAGGTGTGAATCCTAAAAAAAAAAAAAAAAAATTAAAAAAATCGATTCTGCCGATTATTGAATCGATTCGAGAATCGCGCGATGTAGTATCGCGATATATCGCCGAATCGATTTTTTTTAACACCCCTATTTATCCCACAATATTCTTTTTGCCTTGAAAGATGAGTGAAAATGCTCGAAATCGGCTGGCACTGTGGGGCTTGTTGTTTGGATAATGTGTGGCAGTTAAAAAACAAAATTGTTGGTATGGTGAAAGTGAGTAGAACCTGTTTTGGAGCAGATGAGGCAGGTAGCGCGTGACAAGAAGTGGATGAATCATGTCATCCCAGGCGAAGCATTGCAAGATGGACTGAACCGGATTTGGTTGAAGGTCCTGGCGGGCAGAGGCGGGCATCTCCAATGCCAGAAGAGTGAAGCCTGAGGGCATGAAATATGAATTCAGAATAATCAAGGTGTCCATGTTTCAGCTTGTACATGAGAAATTTGTGTGACCATCAACTAACACAATTTACCTTCCTCATCCATTTATTCAAAATGTTTCGATCAAATCAAAAGGTTAAGGCAGCAAAATTTCATTTTGCCCCAACTCTCTTCTCAGCTTGGTTTTCAGTTTCTAGTCACCTGACAATGTTACTGACCTGCAGCCGCATCTGCCAACTGGGCCGGGGGGGTCTGAGAGAGGCGTAAATCGCGGAGTGGGGGGAAGAAGTTGTCCCAGAGCGCATCTGCTACCGCTAGGTGGGGCTCTTTCACAACATTGTTGGTCGCCATCCGGGTCAAGGCGAGTCCTGACTGGACACAGTGTTGATGTGCCCGTCTGGGGAAAAAAGATAAACAAATCTGTCCAATGCAAAAGTCAAACCTAGCGTGCAAGATTACAGCCCCCCACAACCTTACTTTTTTTTTTTTTTTTTTTAATATTAATCCTGTTTCTCCACTGTTCCTCTCTCACTGCTTCTTAAGTGTTTTCTTTCTTCCCTCCTGGGGGATTACTGGGGGCTGTGGTGTACTGCAGCGTGGAGCAGGATGAGATGTGGAAGGAGAGGAGGATATTATGGGTGTAGAGGGGGAGCCTAGTGCTGATCCTCTGTACACACAATGTACTTTGGCTCTTCTGGCTCATCCCTGGCCCTCGCCGCAGCCTCGCGAGCAGCCCCACAGTGGCTGGCATTAGCCCAGATAAGCAGCTGAAGAAGCTGTAATCTCATTTAGACTGGAGGTGATCCTCCTGTCCCCCTCAACTGCCCAGATGGGGGTGTGGGGAAGCAGGGGTTGAGGGGAGGAACCCCCCCTCCCTCGTACGCACGCTATCCCATCCCCATCTGCACGCACACGCACACACATTTCGCTTCTTCCCTTCCAGCAAGGTTGCATCTAATCCAGAGAGAGCTGAGGCAATCGATTAGACTCTGAATTCATTAGCCTCGTTACTACTGCGGAATGGGCCTTTCACACCCATCAGCCCTCATTGTACAAGGCATCGTCAGAGACCCTACTTAATCCTGCTAACTGACATTCCTTACGTGTACCCGCAAACACACACATACACTAAACGTGGTGCCAACACAACACAGACAACGTTTAATCCTCTCTTCCACCTATGTACTTTACAAACTCCGAAGACAATTCACAGCCACCCCTTTAAACTGTCACACAAAATACACTGCAGACACCAACTAGTGTTTTGGATTTGACTTCTGAGTTTAAGACCGCAGGCAAGACACGGATGTTGGAAAACAGACACTCTTGACAGTATATCCAAATAAACGCAAAGTAACAACAGAGAGCAGGGCTGGATTCAGATGGTCTCGAACAAAACATTTAACAGAGAAACCTGGAATGAGACAGCAAGGCTGGATGCACACATGGAAGAACAGCTTGAATGAAGAGTATACAGAACTGTGACATGCTGAGATAAAACCTCGGCTAAGGATCCGGAACCTCGACGTACAGACAAAAGTGTCATTCAGTCACTCTCGTTAGAGCAATGCACAATTCTCTATGACAGGATAAAGGCCTATATGATAAAAACAAAGTGACCACTGACTAGACAAACTATGAGTTTCTAATAGCATTGCAATAGAGAACATTCCCATCATCAGGGACATTTGTCTAAGATTAGACAAACTAAGATTGACTAATAGCATAGTAACTATTTTTTTTTAAATAAAATACAAATGGGTTCTTAACGGAGACAACTTTCTGTGAACAAATTTGCGTCTTTCTTAAACACTATTGTTATGGAACATGTCAGTCACTCACATAGTCAATTGTTTCATTTTATAAAGTGTGGCACATTTTTCGTGCAACATTACAAAAGCAAAATAAAATTACTTAAATATTAAATTCAATTAAATCAACATTAATATTCCTCAGAAATCATGTGCTTCAAAAAGTCGAAACAGAATATGTTTTAAAATGTTAAAATTGAAGATAGAATACACATTTTTCATAGAAACGTATGCAAAACTGAGTCAGTTGCTGGACAGATAAATGTCTTACACAAGTAAAAGTAAGCTCATGAGTCTTCTTTGACTGAAGACTTCTGTACATTTCCCCACCACTCTTATGAAGTGCTCCCCCTAGCGGCCTGCCAAGTAATTGTTCAATAAGTAATGAACAATGAAGCCTTTATAGTGGCTGTATATTAACTACAAATATCAATACTTGGCGTATTGATAATCTATTGGTAGACAAATTATCACAATATCGATATATTGTCACACTTCTAGCTTACATATGGTCAATAACCCTTTCAAAACCCGAATATGGCAACATTCAGATATTGATAGGCTATGTAAACAAGCGCAAAACCCCGATTATGCTCTAATTCAGGTTTTTAAAAACCCGCCTTTGTTGGTGTTCTACGCATGCTCTATTCATTCGCAAGGAGTCTTGGTCAGGAACTACTTGTATGTGCGGCGGCCATCTTATGTAGCCACTGGCTAAAGGCCTCTTTATACTCCTGCGCTATCCAATTCGACACATTGTGTAGCGCCAGCGTAGAACGTCGCGCGGATCATCTATCGGGATTGGTCTGTTTAGTCACATGATGTGATGACGCACTCGGGTACCATCGTTAAAAGTAATTCACAATACTGCAATAATATACTCTGAATGACTGATGCAAACAGTAAAGTTCGTTCTTTGAGAGGCTCTCGTGTATGACTCAATACAGGGATCCGAGCTTAAAACACGTACGGATATCTGTGCTATCATCAACAGAAGACGACGCAGCACGGGAACACTTTTGGAGCTCGGAGAAAACCGACTGTTTTATTAGTGTGGTGAGTGACATGAATATGTGTTTTATTGACAGTAGAAAGTAAAAAGTGGAAATTATGTCTATTTGCGTCATGACTCATGACGTTGTCCGTGCGTCACCGTTTAAAACGGGGTTTTCCCCAATTACCTTGTATATATTTAACTGTGTCCACTTACGCATGTAAATGGATCATCCCAAATGTTGCAGAATTTTGACCGCAACCCGCATACTGACTAAACGTAGTCTGAGATGTGCCCCACATTCTCCTGACAACAAAAGGCGATATATCAAGTGAAAGGTTGTAATGACCTCAAAAGGAAGGCCTGCCTTCTATTAAGCCGAGGGGACTGCTGTTAATTGGTTCTGCTGAAAACAGATCCAACAGGTTGCGCCACTGCCAGCTCACCTCATCAACCAGCGCCACCCCCCACCTTGCCACAGCCGAGAGACATGGGTAGGAATAAAACGGAGGAATTAAGCTTGGGACTGGCTTCTTGTACGAGTGCCATCAAGGGTGAACACTCGGACGCTCCACTTCCTCAGCCATTGGCACAATAATCGTCTTAATGTGTGCAGATGCCATGTGGCTCTTAATAGGTATAATGATGCACCTGCTCAATTTGATAGTTAAAAAAAAATACCACAGTTAATAATTAATCATCTAACCTGGAAAGCACAGGGAGACCCCCACGATAAACCAAGAATTGTCAAGCTTAATAGTTAGTTTTAATTTGTGGGAATAACAAAAACACAATGTATATTAATTTTTGTTGTTGTTGCTAGTTAAATGGGTCAGCGTAGTCTAGCCCGTAGCAGACAGGGCCTCTGGGATTTCTCTTTTCCACTCTTGCCTTGGCCATTAATGTGCAAATGTGCGCCCTCCTAACCCTGTGATGCGAGATGAAAAGTTAGGGAATTAGGTGCACTAACAAGATCTTGTGCTATGGGAGCCAGACATTGAAATAAGAGAGTAACAGCAAGGTTAGATTTCACTTGTACTGCATGTAGGTGTACAGCTTTGTGTGTGCATGGTGGAGAAGGTGGGATGTAAACACTAAAGAAATAAAGAATTATGCAAACCCAGTAATAGTACCCTGCACCTCAATGCTTTATTTATATTGTATTGTGTTTACACATACAGTTGTGATTGAACGTTTACATACCCTTAGAGTAAGTAAACTTAAATTTGTGGCAATTTCATATTTTCAGAGGTTGAAGTTGACATAAGTAGAAATGTGCTGTGTATTATTAATTAAGCGACCTTAAGTTTTTGCAGATTTACAGTTGTGCTCATTGTAAACTTTCAAGCACAATTGTAACTCAAAACCAGGCTGTAAATTAATACCATCAATCATCTAGTTTTACCTGTGCTACATTTCACTTGTGGACCTCACCTCCACCTGAGTCCCAAAATGTAACTAAAGCTCGCGTCCTATAGGTGATCCTGCCTTCATGACCTTCAGACTAGCTGCATCTCAAACATGTCAAGCGCAGCGCTGCTGTTCCCATGATCCCGATAGAGTCCCATGGGCCTGCAACATTATTCAGGACTCCATTGGTGAGAGGGACTTGCAGGTTATTTGGCTTCCTGAGACCCATACAGAG
This sequence comes from Festucalex cinctus, assembly GCF_051991245.1. Taxonomy (NCBI): domain Eukaryota; kingdom Metazoa; phylum Chordata; class Actinopteri; order Syngnathiformes; family Syngnathidae; genus Festucalex; species Festucalex cinctus. Next base: position 20,608,630 of record NC_135417.1, read on the forward strand.
ACTTCTGTGTAGGGCTGGGTATTGCCGCCAACCTCACGATACGATACGTATCACGATACAGGGGCCACGATACGATACATATGTATCCCACGTAAGACATTTTATTTATTTAGTTATTTATTTTTTAACAAAATATAGGAAAATTGGTACTTTAAGACACATGTGCCATGTTAAGTTTATAAGTAAATAAATGTTGATATTCTTCCTCTGCTTTCATTTTTCTTAGTAAGACACAGTGTCCAATCACTGGTGAGCTATTTTTGCATGAATTGAAGGAAATTAACTTCAAAGACGCTGCTGGTTTTTATTTTTGAGGTGCAATGCAACCTGCAAAGGCAAACGTTAACTGCCTATTTAAAGTTAACTAGCAATATCGATTCTGACGCCTGCGTATCGATACGTGTATTGTAATGAGGCCCGCACTGATATATTGCCGTATCGATTTTTTGAGCACACCCCTACTTCTGTGTTAACTATAGTTGCTTTGAAATTTCCTCCATGACAAATTGATACTAGAGCCCAACCGATTTTTCAGTGGGCCAATTAACTCATTCACTCCCAGCCATTTTCACTGAAGCAACCACCTTCGCTCTTGGCTGTTTCACTGGATTTTGACAGCTTTTGCAAGACCCATAGAATATTGTGTTCTATTGCTATAAAAACATTGAACCTACCAAAAGAAAGATTAGAGTCTCTTCTTTCATCAGGAAAGAAGTATAGTTCTATCTGTTTCCGTTTTGCAGCAATTAGTATTAGAAGCTAAGAGCTAAGTTTCATCATTATTCGCAAATCTGTTTTGAATTGTTTGAATCTGTTTTGATTGTTTTAACATGGCCCTGGTTGATCTCTTATACTCTGCTGCCACCTGCTGGCCGTTTTTGTAATTAATACCATTGCTTCACCCGTTCTCTGCAGTTGAGAGGCTGCACCAAAGCCTTCTGTATACTCTAGCATCAAAAAAACAAACAAAATAAAAACAAAAAAACATGTCTTTGGGACACATAAAACATTTAAAATAGTATTTATACGTTTTGGGGAGCAAATGAGTTAATCAGGCCAATTATAGCGCACCATCATCAATAAATTGACATCTGTCAATATATAACCAATGGTGCTCCCGTTCGTCTGTGCTTTGATGCACACTGCCCGAGTCTCAGACAGCAACTTGCAGCACACACACACAGGCACTCGACTGAGAAAAACGACAAGCAGCATTGGTTTTACGCCAATGTAAGCTGTGACTTGGTAAAACCGTAATGATACATTTTAGTGCCTGAAGTCAATAACGTCCTCACAGTAAGATACTGTTACGCACCTAAGAAAGAGCATTCTAGTTTTTTTTTCTAGTTTTGAAACAGTGTTTCAACATTGTGTAAATTGCATCATTGTGAAATAAACAGACATATGCAACTGTTAACACATGACCGCCTTATGGCAAAATTTCCAACTTTCTGCCGACACTTGGCCTCAAAAGTGGGTAGATTTTCAGGCAGACTTAACCATGCAATTTACACAGAAAGTGAGTGTGCAAAGGGACTTATGTGAGAGAATAGTAATCAGTGGGACAAAAAAAAAAGAGAGGTTGGGAAAGGGAGATGATTACTCTCTCACCTGAGCTGGGCGAGGACAGTCTGCAGAAAGCCAAGTACCGAGTTTAGTTCAGACTGACGGCAGGCCCGCAGCAACCAATCAAAACCTTCACTGAGAAGTTTTTCCTCTGATAGGTTGAGCTGGCGGCTTGTTTCAAACACTTCAGCCACCCCCTCCAAGTATGATCCAAGAGGCCGCCAGAGGGCAAGTTTACGAGACATCTCGGTAGTTTTGTTGTAGAACTCCTTAGCGGTATCGTTGAAAGATGTGGCCAGCCCACTAGCTAGGGGGCCAAGATCCAAACCCCTCTCCTAGACCAAAAAAACACATATGTCAAATATCCTGGACTTCAAAATTAGTCTTACACTTTCTGGATGATCAAACATACCTGAAATAACAACACCAGTGCCAGCTGTCCCCTCCACACCAACGTGCGGTGTCCTGGCGGGCAGTCAGATGGCAAGAAGGCCAGCAGCTCACAGATTTTACTGGCAACATCTTCCACCTCCATCTTCCTGGCAACCACTAGAAACAGAAGCAGGAAGTTCATGAGGCCGGCCTCCGTCAGCTCCTTCATCTTCTTTGAGGAGAACTTGGAGCAAATCCTGAAAAAGGACAACAACGCAAGTGATAGGACGAGAAAACAATGAACATTTTTGTTTAAAAGTGTGCTTATTTATAAGGCATAATTATTAGATAGTTTAAAGAAATTAGTGCACAAAAACATTTTTTTTTCCAATTAGAATCACTTAAGAGGTAACATCCAGTTTTTAGTCTGCAGTGACTAAAGTTTCCACTCCCATGATGCTCTCTACCACCTGCCTCCACCCCACTAACAGCACCAAGGGGAAAATTTGGCCAGCCATGCGTGTGCGTGCGTGTGTGCGCGTCGGGGTGCTGAGGCGGGGTGGGGGGGTTGAAGTGGGAGACGGAATAAGAATAGCGAAACGCCCAGCATTCTGTTAGATCCTGGGGGCACTGTGGAGAAATGCCTTTAAAGATCATGTTAAATGTCAGAGACACTCAGACACACAGCAGTAGGCGCTTGGTCCCTCTCTACAGCCAAACCAATTTACAACAACACCAAAAAAGGATCAATACAAATACACACAAACATACACCCGCCTCACTTCCAGTTCGCATTCTGCTCACCTGTAAGAAAAAAAAAGAAAAAAAGAAAAAAAAGAGCCCATTTCCCCGCCACCTCCCCAAACCACAGACAAACAGACATGCCAGCCTGCGCAGGGGAATCGTGATGCCGCGCGGGTCAAAACACCAACAGTGACAAGTACTGAGACAAACTACTGTCAAAGTTGGGCTGGATGATTTTGAACAATAATCTAATTGCTTGGCCTTAACACTTCAACTATATGTTTAATAAAACAGTGATATATAAACATGTGGACTGCACTTATTCCACACTTAACTTATCTAGGCATTAGATAAATTAATAAACTAAATCCATAAAGCATACAAACCGACCGAAATGAAGCTGAGGTTGTATGCTGCATATAGAATATAACAAAAGATTAGCGCACTGATTAGCCAGATATTTCAAAAGATGACCGTCTGGCATCTAAAATGGATATCAATGACACACTGGGGATTTTTACCATTCTCCCCTGTTCGATTTGTTTATTTGAGACCATGTTTTCCCCGCAGTCAAGCAGATGTTCCAAATTTCTGGTTCTGGAGCTCAACACGGCTAAAGTGTCTCGCATTAACGTGGCCATCAGGGATGTCTCCCTAGGCCAGCCAGGATTACCCAAATATTGTAGGAATACAGTAGAGCCTGCTGAGGAGGAGGAGGAAGGAGTGATAGCCTTGGTTGAGGGAACGGAAGAGGGGTGGGGTTGGGGGTATCTGGCTATGTTCCAGTCTACCACACAAGCCCCCCTCGCTATCCATGTTGGAAACCACCGCAGCTTTGCTAAGGCGAATTAACCGCTACGCTCGTTAGCTAATTAGCCCCCATGTCTGCAATGCTACTGAGCACATTCCAGACAGAGGGAAGTCATTAGTCGGACTTATCTATGGCTGTCTCATTTTGGGACCCAGCCTGTATGTGATACAGTATATGATGATCCAAAGACTGTCACTATATATATCGCTGGCATATAAGGTAAGGAACAAAATAGACTAAATGTAGACTTAATAAATTAAGATTTTTTTTTTGACAAATTAACAGAGTCAAATTGGATCATTTCCCACAGCACCCGATGATTTCTCATGACACAAGCAGTGTGCCGACGACCTACAAGGGGACACTCTGAAAACACACCACAATTCTAGAAAAAAGCAGGTGCTGTTCTATTTGTTTTTCTGTGATGAAGAGCAGGTGGCTGACTGGGACACAAGTACATTTCAAAAAGCTTCATGCAAGATGGGATTTTCCCATTAACACAAAAAAAGCATAGTAATGGCAATTATTGTATTGAGCAGAATGTTGCATGTGTGTCATTTGATTTGGTTTCATGTCAACAGTCAAGCTTTTACCTTCCTTTGATCTGTCTCTGCGGTACTCCCCCGCTGTCCTGAGACAGGCACAGCGCCAGCACTCGCAGAAAGATGTGGAATGAACTGGCTGAACGGTACAGTTGGGTGTGTCCTGGGGAGCGGAGAGGAGAGGGCTCACAGTAGGTGCGTACCTGCTCCAAAAGAGACAGGGGTGTCTTGCACAAAGTGCCCAGGCCGCTCAAACCAAGCCATGGTACAGTGAATGAGGCACCCTGAATTACAGAGACAGAATGAAATTATAAGCATTTATGTAGGGCAAACGGTGTACAGAAACAAAAAAAAAGACAGGAACAGAACATTTATAATTGCCTATAGCTGCCACAGATGGTGTCAAAGCACCACTTTTCGATTAGAAAGGTTGTTGCCTGTATGACGGAAGCGCCACCCCTCAACAAGATGGCACAAATGAACAACTTCTGTTCATTAGACGAGGCTTTGGCCTGAGCACAGTGAATATGCGAGTTTTTCAGCAAACAATGGAGGAGGAGGGTTCCGAAACAATCAGCAACTAGGTGAATTCACAAGTACTGATTCATGAATATACAGGGGAACACTGTAGTAGAGAATTCCTTTTGAATATGGCATATGTAGGTTTGTTCTATTACCAAGTCAGTCAAAATAGTTTTCTGTTTTCCATGTGTCTCAACTCAACTGTATTTATAAAGTACGTTAAAACAACCATTGATGTATATAAAGTGCTTAAAATGAATATAAAATTAATAAGAGAAAAAAATAGGTAAGTGAATAAGTAAATAAAATCAGAAGCAATAAATTAATAACAGAAAATACAGCAGACACCATCAAACAGTGAAACAATGCTGAGTCTCATGCAGAGGCAAAAGCCAAAAAATAGAGATGTATTTTTTAAAATGAGGGCCTTAACAGATAATAGCTTGGTGTGTTGTCCTATTCACTGAATAGCATACCTAAAATAGAAACCTTGCTTTTTCCTTGTTTTGATTAACCCCTTCCAATGAATAGAGAAAAAACTAAAATGGCATTTAACCGTTTATTGCAATAGATATCATTGGAGTTTAAAGAAAATGTGCTGCCAAAATATGGGCAGCAAAACCTAAAAAATAATGTTGCATTAGTACAAATTAAGCCAACCACCCTGAAAAGCACACCAAAGCCTTTGTGGAGCCCGAGTTTTCTCTGAAGTTGCTAATAAACACCACAGACACTTATTATATGAGGAAATTCAATAGATTACTACTTAACATCACTATGGATGTAAAGTACTTGACTAAAGTATTTGACCTCACCAGGTTTTTACTGTAGTAGTCCCAGAGTGTGGAAACGGCACTGGTACTGGGTTTCCACAGCAGACACAGAGAGAGACAACAGTGCACATGCATTCTGACCTGCTCCTCTCCTAGACCTCCCTATGATTATACAAACAAATACACATACAATGCAAACTGGTGCTGTAATCAACATGGCCTTTTTTTTGTTTTTTCTTTTCCTGATTTCATTATGTTTGACAAGTGAGAAAAAGATGCTGACCTGGGGCTTACAAGTCAACTTAAGCAACTCTTCCACAAATGTCCAATTGTCATCTAGGGATGTCTGCAGGTATGGATGAAAGAGTTAGTATGAATTGTTAAATGTACAGTCGTAAAAAAATATACACTTAAATGATGATTCAATTACCACTAGAGGTGTGCAAAATTTCCGATTCTTAGATTATTCACGATTCGGCCGTGGAACAATCGAGAACGATTCACAAAAGTCCAAATTCCGATTATATAAATATGCCAAGGGAACCGAAACTAAAAGTGGACCGGAGCGGAAAGTACGCGGAACTGAAACGCAGTAGCGCGCGCGGTCTTCGGGACGCTTAATGGGACGGACCGAGAGTACACGTCCACAACTCACGCCTCGACATTCAAAACAACAACAAGCATGGCTGAGCTGACCAACCCACCTCTTCGTCAGATCAGACCTGCTCCGAAAAGGCAAACAACTTCAGGCGGAAGTATCAGCTAGCTGGCTGCAGTGCGTCGGTTAGCGTTCTACAGGGCGCCGCGCAGTGATACGAACGAACGAACAGAAAAGTAGTGGCTGGCGGTAATGGCGTCTGACTTTATTCAGAAAAGAGTATTGTGGTGGAAATGTATCACGCTTTTGAAAACAAATAGTTTTTAGAAGAAAAAGGCTTTATTTCCGAGACCCCAGCCAGCTTGCTGGACTATTTTCCTCTCGTCCAACGTCGAACATGAACGCGTGTCACCGAACGCTGTCAGAAAGAAGTCAGTGCTGATCGCACACACGGGAGGTGAGGATCAAATTGAGATTCATGTTAAAAAAGCCGAACGATCCCTTTAATGTTTACACGTTCATGTTTACACAAGTTAAAAAGCAGAAAAGCACTTGAGGTTTTTTTTTTTGTACCTCTGAGAAACTTTAATGTTTACATGTTCATCTTTACACAACTTAAAAAGCAGGAAAGCACTTTTTTTTTTTTTTTTAGGCATTTGTATTGAAGTAGTAGTTCACATTGTCTTTCATTTATATCTCAGTGCACTTTTGAGTGGATAAAAATAATATATTTTTGCTCAATGCTATGTTTTATTCTGTTGAAGACTGAATATACTTAAAAGCTGTTGTTACAGAATGAGGACTTGAGTATTTTATTTACTGTTTTGAACTGTTAACTTGATACTGAAATAGTAGTTTATTTAGGCCTGAGAGGACTTTTGTACTATTTTTGTAACTAATGTACGAAACATTAAAAGCACCAAAATACATTGTTTTTTTTCTGCTGCCTGGGGGGAAATCAATAATCGTTTTATAATCGAATCGTAGCCTCTGAATCGTAATCGCAATCGAATCGTGAGGTGCCCCAAGATTCCCACCTCTAATTACCACTGACACTTTGACACACTTTTACAAATTATGTCATTCAAAACTATCTATCAAACATTATACAAGGATGGCCAATTTATTTGGCTATGTTCTCATAACCAATAGGATACAGTGAAGTTCTAAACAACCACAAACATCAATAAAATACATATGCTTTTTAAATTTATATCTTTGAGAGTGTCAACGAAAAGTTTGCATTTAAATCTTTTTTTGTATTGAATCATATCAAATTGTGAAATGCCAGTGAGTGAAGTTACGTAAATGTTTGAACATTGTGATGTCTTGCCACTTACCTCATATTGTATGACGCCATTTTGACTGTACTGGCCTAACATTGCTAGATGAGTGAGCAGCCACCATGTGAATCCTAGAGGGTCCTTGCAGTGCGTCGGGAGGCCACTGAACTGTTCTGCTGCAGGTTGCCCTGATACTAGAGGCCTCAGCAATGTGTTCATATAGCTCCAAAAAGACTAAGAAATAAGAGGGACAAGCTCATGAATATACATCTCATTTTTGCAAATATGCACACGTTTGCATCTACATCACCTGTGAGTGTAGCGTTTTATTCCTATATTGCAAAAGGTGAATGACCAGGATCCACAGTTCTTTGGTGCACGAGCAGAAATAATGATGACTGCTAAGAACCTCCGTAGGCCTCACCTAAAAAAATGAATAAATGCAGTACGCTGGGGTTTAAAACATATTTCCCCCAAATAATTGCTATTCGGCGCCATTTGCAAACTTTTTTGTGATATCATTTTTTGTTTTGGGAGAAGCAAGCCTCAATTTTTTTATAGGAAATGCATTGTGGAGGTTCATTAATTTTTTTTTGTAGGTTTTTGGAAGAAAGGATATGATTACCGATGAACGGAGTTGTGCAAACGTTACATGGCTATCCCAGCAGCAAGCACACGGAGCAAAATGATTTTTCTCCAGCTAGAAATAATATCACCTAACAGCGGGCATCAAATTGACACTCTAGTTCTGTATAAATTTTTTGTATGAGCAGATATGCAAAGCATTCCCTTCTCGTGTGAATTTTTCAAATTTTAGTAGTGTACTGAATAAATATCAACGACAGTATTAGCAAGGAGTTGATATCTTCTCGGCTTTTATCATGGAATACATTTTAATGAAAGTGCGTGCTATAGCTTCTTGATAACAAAAATACAACTATAATGCACTTTAGCTACATCCTGATCATTACAAGCCAGAAACCCCACTGGTAAACCTCAAAACTAGCATATAGTGCCGCGTTACTTAACATCCACCTTGCTGTATTTGCCCATGGCCAGGCCTGTAAGGTCACACAGGAGGTTGCACAGGTGCTCCTCAAACAAACTGGTGTCAGTCAAGTTCTCTCCCGTCAGGTTCACAAACTGATGTGCATACACCACCTGACCTGGGCAGAAGAGGACAGAAAATGGTTAGGACCGTGTATAAAGGTCAGAAAAGTATATGCCTGTTCTGCTAGCTTTACTACACATCACCATCAACCTCTATGCAAATCACCAAGAAAAGAGAAACTATACTTTTGTATATATATTAAACGCTTTCACATTACCCTGTCTAAAAAGTGCTTGTCCTATATATTGTTAATGTGTGGCAATGAAATCAGATAAAATCTTTAAAGGGCAAGTCACCGCCCTTGAGAGAGAGAGAGAGAGAGAGAAAAAAAAAACATTCACAATAATGTGTTCTATGCAGCCCCACTAGTCTAAATGTGGTATTCTGGTTAATATTGCCTTAGTGGAATATGAGTTAAGCAGCAAAATCCAGTTTTTAGCAGTATCAGAAGGTGGACGTTTTGCCACTTGCTGTCGAGTGAAAATGACATCCCAGGTGCTTCGGTCTCAGGTAACAACCAATGACATCTCCGCTTCAGAAAAAAGGTGAGCTGTGATTGGTCGTTGTCTTAGCCCTGAGCAATTGTGATGTCATTGTTAGTCGACAACAAGTGGCAAAATGGCCGGCCCCTGAGATGGGTACAATTGGCTGGATTTTGCTGCAGAACTCAAATTCCACAAATGTAATATTAATTAGAATGTCATGTTTAGACTAGTGAGGTCACATCAAACAGTCAAGAAATGTTTAAGGTTGACTTCCCCTTTTGTCTTTTACTCAGTCATAGTAAGCTACTGTTTTTCAAAGTATGCAAACATATTGTACCTTGCATCTTGTGGCCAAACAAGTGGAGGATCTCCAAGACTGACCAGTGGATGTCAAGGTGAAGATGCAACAAATGCCAGGAGGGAGGGAAAATCTACGGAAACAACACAGAATATCTTACCAGCAAGATAGAACACCATCAAACCTTTGGACTTGAAAAACTTGTGTGTGTTTGCTTGTGTGCTGTTCATCAACTTTTTTCATAAATCATTAATTTTATTTTTCATATTGATAGATATATATTTTTTTTAGTCATAACATCTAAAGCAACTACAATTACTACATTTATTCACAGATGTGCCCTACAATAACAAAGTAACTCCAAGTTTCCATTATGCAAACCCAAACCATCAAGTGCACCTTTCCAGGATTCTGTATTGTGAAAGCATTCTGAATATTGACGGGCAGGTCTTTAAGACGTCCAATGAGGAGAATGATGCCAAACAACTCCTCCACCAGAACAGATGGAAACTGACCCTCCAGCTCCTCATAAGGGTGGGATGGATGTGCATCGAGGTTGCAAGAAATCTTCAGGTATCTGAGTAAATAAAGTCAAATAGATTACAAAAACGTTACACAGAAATCCTGCCAATGGTTTTGTGTTATAAAGATTACCTGTGTAGAAAGACTTTAACATATTGTAGAAATGAGACACACTGCTGTCTGAGCTCAGAGGCCTCATAGTGAAGGTTGCCTTTTTGACCTAAGAGACACACGACATGTTTTGACATGGACTGCATCGTCTTAATGGAACCAATGTTTAATCAACCTAATAGAACCTTTAGTTTTCCACTTTGGTTCATAAAAAAATTGCAAATGAAGTAAGTTTCTTCTAAATAAATACCATGCTGTTTACAGTATGGCTATTAATAATAGTCTACTGAGAAAAAATGTTTCCATATTTACTAAAAGCCAAAACATTAGACACACGGCGGGATAGATATCAAATCATGCTTACCAAAGTCATGTGAGATCTGCTGTGCCATGGTCTCAAGCCTGTAGATCGTTTGCCTGAAATTTAAGACACAAAAAGTATATTAATAAAGCTGGATTGAGAGTTTTATGTTAATTATAAATTACTGTTGAGCAGTCCAGGGTGTACCAAATCACCTGCGATCCTCATAAAGACAAAGCAAACTGTACAGAAAATTATAATTATTTTTCTGTGCCTTCTACTGATTCATTATTTTATTGCTTTTACTATTTTTTAGTGTCGTTGCCCATTAAGTCCTTTTTTCTGCCTATTTTGTATCCTTTTCTTTGATTTTGAAATTTTACCTTAGTAAGCCAAAGAGTAGCTTTGTTGACTCAACCAATGCTGTCTCTGTAACCCAGGTTAAACCAAAGATCTCCACTGTGTCATTCTCATATTCTGCAGGGGCTGGATCGAGACACAGCAGCAGCCTGCGTAGAGGATCCATTTAATGTTATTATGATTTAATATTCTGTTATTCCATGCGAAACACTTTTAAATTAAAACGTTTTACCTTTTCAGTGAACCTCTAGCAGTGTACCCCTCACTTGAGAGTTCTCCAGTTGGATCCTCCTTAGCTTCAGTGCAGCAGAACCATGGTGGTCTGTCTGGGGAAAGCTCACACAGACCATCTGTTGGGGAGACTGGAGGGGTGAGGGATTGGCTGAAATCATCTGCCATGCTGCTCCTCACTCTCACCTTTAATAAAAAATAAATAAATAAATACATACATACATAAAATGAAAATAAAATGCAATAGGGAGTTAGAACACAGAAATGACGCAAAATAATGTTGCAGTAAATTCGGGTTTAATAAGCAATTACTGTTATGCGTTTAGAGTGAAACCCCACAATAATTAATAAGTCATGAACGCGCTTTAGAGAAAGATAAATTTGTTTGGTTATGTCCGTAATTTTTACAGTGCCGTACGTTCCTTTACTTGACTTCAGTCATCGTAAAACTAAGCTGAAAACATGTTTGGCTGTCAAAAAGATCAAGCGGAAGTTCGAACTGCACTAAATCATGAACAAACCTTTACTTGTGTTTATATGTGAAGTAGTATTCCGCTCATTCGTTTCAAACAGTGGAGCTTTCCCAAATGTCACTCTCGTATTGTTTGTGTTCCGGGATTGTCCCGCGCGTTCGTATTGCGCATGCGCACATAAACGTTGAGGTCTTTGATTGGTCCGAAGTGTAACAATGGGCGTGGCTTTACAAATAGAAGTCAGTGCTACTTAATAAAATAAAATAATCTTCCGAGATCTGCCTGTCTATATCCATCCATGGCCTTAATTAAGAAAATTGTCTTATATAGCATTTTTTAGTCAGTTCATAGCAAGACATTGGGAACATTTTATTTTGATGGCGTAAAAGCATGAGCCCGGTCATAAAAGTAACCATTTCACTCAAATTGTCCAATATTTTGTTTTATTTTTATTTTTACTTATTATTATTACTATAATGTATCTTAGTTCCGCTGTCTAAGCAATTTAATAATCTAATATTGCCTCCATTATCTCCATTCTCCATGTAACCTCCATTAGGTTACAGAAAGGACAATAAACCTGTTAACATTCATACAAAAGAATCATGGCTTCCTGCGAGTATACCATCTTTTGTTCAATTAAAAAGACCCCGATTTCACACTGAATAACTACATTTGTACGTAAATTAAGAAAATATCATAATTCTTCTTGCATACTGTATTTATTCAGTGCAGTGGTTGGCCCAGAATAAGCAAACATAGTTATGGTATGGATCTCCATTTGGGGGAGAGAGAAAAAAAGACCAGATATGACAGCATTTGCATTTTATTGTTTTCATTTTCTAAGCATGTTTGTACCATGGCTAAATCTTGCCCTGTAAACGCTGACCAAACTGTTGCGGTAACCTTCCACCTTCCAGGTGGACTTAAACACTTAGACAGCATGTGTTTATTCAAATACATCTGCCGCTGATTGAGGATGAATTGTGACAGTGTGACAGCATCCCAAGAGTGCAGTGTCATGGAGTATAATTTTTATGTGGTCAAGATCAAAACTGAAATTCTTCAAGGTTGTAAAAAGACGGGTATGTTTCAGCCAAGGACTTAAAGATTTGAATGTGACATTTGATCCTCTTTCACAGCCCACTGAGATCATGGTTTGAGGTTTCAATTACCACTGCTGTACTTGCTTGTACATGTGAGAGTCACTTTTACTCAGATTTGGCAGTGACCAGTGGCAGGCACAGCATGGAGTGGGAAAATGACATTGTTGATTGCAAAGGAAAGGTCAGGTTGACAGTAGGGTAGTTTTTCTGTTTGATTGCTAAATAAATCGGTTAAACTGAACCTTTTGTTACTTGCTCTTTTCGCATACAATTCAGTGTTTTTTGACTTATTTGTTGAATTGACACCACAGAAATGTCAAAGTGCCGCACCCCATTCAGGCTGAGAGCCAAACAGGATTCTATCAGGTGACATTGTATTTAAAAGACGGGGGTGAAATTAATTATGTGGAGTTGATTGTTTTAGGTGCCTTTTATGTCACAAACAATAACGATGAAATACTACAAGGACTTTTTTTTTTCCATTTAGAGTAAATATCTAAACACTGTTTAAAAATATAAACAATATACTGAGAATGGGATTTTAACAAAATACTCCAGTAAGGTGGCTTACATATTATACAATGCAATAACACCAAAAAGTAAAGAAGGTTAAAAAAGACAAAATAGCCTGCTTCAAGTACTTTCTGGTTTAGACAAAACAATGTTCAACACATTGTGAGATTATGTGAAAGAATTTGACCGAGTCATAGATACATTATAGAGATATTATACAGATAATACTCATTTGCAAGCTTTGTAACCAGAATTTAGCAAGTATTCAGACCCTTTTTTTAAAAATTTTTTTATGGGAGACTCCTCCAGCATATTAGGGCCACATATGAATATATATATATATGAAAAATAAAGATATTTGCAACATCATAAAGTGGCAAATTTGCGAGATGATGACACGACGGCAGTGCCTATTCAAAGTGCAAATGCTTAATATGATATGGTTAATCACTGCTAGAGCGATTACGATCTCTTGTTTTTGAAGACCCGGCTGAAAAGTATAAATTAATGAGTTCTTCCACCGTAGGCATTTTGTACACTTGGGAATTGTGACAAACATCAGAGTAGACTAGTTCTCATGAGTTTCTGAGTTTTGTTCTTGCAAATCTGCATGTGTATTTCTTGTAAATTTGTGATTTTTCTCTCTCAAATTGCCACTTTATAATGTTGCAAATATTCAACTTTTTTTCCTCATAAATTAGTGAGTTTTTTTCCTCACAAATTTGATGTCGAAAATATTCAACTTTTTTTTCTTGTAAATTTGTGAATTTTTTTTCACTGAATATCATCCCCTTCTCTAAATAATGCATATATTTATACATAGCCCTAACACACGATCCTATTTTTACGTTTGCAACCGTTTGCCAGCAAAAATAGTTTAAACTGAACCACGTTGCCCCTGCTGGTTGCAGAAATTCATGCACTCCATTGAACTTCAAGACAAGATTAAGCAACATTCCAAGCAGAATTCTTACAGATCACTCAATTATCAGGCCCATTCGTACATTACATGAAGGCTATTGTTTATTTATTTATTTATTTAGTTTTGTACTGTAGCATCTTACAAATCTGTCTTAAAAGTTCAAAATATTTTACCAAGAAGGTGAACGTACCTTCTTACAACACAGTCACTCAATTTTGTATGCAAGTTTGAACCCAAGTATCACTAACCTATGCTAACGTAGTAGAACATAATTACAATATTGTAAATGTTTGTATGGAAAATAATACTGCACACTGGAATGGGTTGTTCATTAGGCACTGTTCATAACCACAAAATCATAAACTTAGGACCACTGTGTTGGATTGCAGTTGTCAGAACTGGAAACACATGATAAAGGACAATTTGAAGATGCATGGCGCCATCATGGTATGTTTTATTTTGATCTCAAAAGGGCATTGTCCAAAAGATGATTAGGCAGCATGTTGTTACATCTTTTTAATAAGCCCTGTATTTCAGTTTGACCTCAAAATGGTTATCTTCACGTTTTAGAGCTATAATCTTCTGAAGCAATGTTATCATAGAACTTGTCGTTTGACCTCTAGAAATCCTTACAATACAATTTTACTATTAACTCCCTCTCTTTAAGCAGAATAGTCGGAGGCCAGTAATGACTTTGCATAATGAGTTACTTTTTTTTTTCATTTTCATTGAGTCTGCATTCTAAAAGATCTTCATATTGTACAGGCGAAAGCGCTAGTCCCTTTTATCTCCAGAAAAAACCCTTGTGGCTACAGCTTGATCAATTAAACTCTTGAAAGCAGCCCGCCCCTCATTCCTCTGCCTGAGAGGAATATAAAGTTATCAGTCTTCCCAAGCGATATGAGGACCGAAATAAGTAGTTTGTCTATAAAAATGTCCAGGTACTTTATCAGCATCCCCGTAGACCCCGAGGCCCGAGCACTGTTCAATGTACCCTCACGGTCTTTCTCCCCACCTTTTCCCTGTCTACTTTGTCTCTGCCCGTGGTCTGCTCCTTGCAGGGCGAGTGCACGCTGCTGGGCATTCACCTCAGCGGGATTGGCTGGGGCCCGAGCCCTGAGTTAGGTAATCGATTTCAATCAGAGGCTTGAGAGATTGGAGCTGAAAGGTGCTCTAGACTTGAAACATCTGTCAGTTCTTTTAAAACACTGCAGGTGGGCTGCAGTTGTTTTTTACTTGAAGTGAGAAAAACGTACAGAATGCATTGTATTTCAGTTTTTGTGTATTTACGTAATGCAAACTGGAGATTAAGGATGTAACGATAAGGACAATATCGTGATATCGTGATATTAAAACTGCCACAATATCGTCGTCGTCATGTTCACAATATTTAAAAGGAACACATCTGTTAAAAAAGTCATGCTGATTTCGATTTGTGCAGTTCTAGCACCCTCTAGTGGGTAGTTTATTAGTGCAATTGAATTTTCATTAGGGATGTTTTGGACCTCCTATGTTTAAAATCTATGACAATTGTCAAATGAAGGGTCACCTAATTTTCTTGTGAAGCGATCAATGTGTGCTTATATTACCAAGTAAGTGCCTCAATATTGTTATTAGCAATTGTAGGTGGTTTATATGCATTGCTGTTATGTACAAAAGCACAATATTGTGCTTTTTTTTTTTTTTTTTTAGTAGGAGCTCTCTTTTTTTTAGAATATTGTGATCTTTTAATATCGCCAACGCTCCCACAATATCGTGATATCGTATCGTGACCTTCATATCGTGATAATATCGTATCGTGATGTTTGGATATCGTTACATCCCTACTGGAGATATCTATTTCATGAGAAGTGCTGTTTTGCGACATAATCACAAAAGCAACCTAAAATAGAAAAGGTAAAGTTGCTGGTGCTAAAGTTTTGCAGTCCTTTATGCTTTATGTGGGGAGTGAAGCACTGTTGTTCCTCTCAGCAGAATTTGCATCAAGAATGAGGGCCTCTGATGCCAAAGTTCTAGAATATATTAGACTGGGTGAAAGATGTCTTCTGGGCATTTCACTTTCTCTGGCCGCAGGTGGGTAGTTCTCATGCTGTAGCTTGCGGATTTCATGCACAAGTAGAGAGGATGTGTCTGTAATGGCCACAGGCACATTTTTTGCACAACTGCCAGTGGTTCAGCATCCACGTTAGATTTTGTCACATTTGAGGAACTTTTGCTTTTCTGGTTAAATATGGTAAATGTTGTTTTGACTATAGACTGAAGAACCATACACATTAGTCAGGCTTAAGTGATGTGATTGTTCCGAAGCAGATAAAAATACAAAAAAAAAATACCCCCCCATGATGTTTCCTTAGGGTTAGTTATTGAAATTTCACTTTGGAGCCCATGGCAAATCTCCAAATCTCTAAAGTCTAAAACTATAAATATTAAGGAAATAGGCTACAGTATATGTGAAGATTTGCCTCACCTGCTTCAGTCTGCATCTTGATCTAATTATTTCCAAATGTGATCAAGTTGACTTTTACTGCGACATTATTAAAGTTGGTATAGGATCAATTTTACCTTCAATGCATGATAAATACAAATGAACATACGTCAATATGAAAACGTGGTTATTGTGCGTTACCGTACCTATTTGAAACGGTTGCATTTTCAAAGTGGTGAGATTTTAATTGGTGCCGTCTGTTGTTGGGAATGTATAGTAATGCAGTAGTCGTGAATGTGAGCAAGTTGGTGCTTAAATCTAAAATTAAATTAGATAGAACTCAGTACGTAAACTGAAGTCATTGTTTATCTTTTCTTCAGATATATGTTATTATGAGGGGAATAAATTGTAAATTATGAGGACCACATGAGTAGGCCTCGTTCAAAAATATTGCTCACCAGTGGTTGCACATTTTTATTTCCGAGAAATATTTTAAAAGTGATCATTTTAAAATGTACAAGATTATGGAAATAAAGTATTGATGTTTATCTGTTTCCTAATTACTGTGAAAACCATTAACATCTAAGAAACTTGGGATGCTAATTAGCGAGCAACCAGGCTTCCTGTTCTGTCACCCTGTATTGGTCAAAAACTTTTTGATTGTAATTCACATGAAAGAATATCATTAATTATTAATGATAACATATAATATCAACAATCAATCACTCATATAATATTCAACAATCAATCAGGTGACCCCTGATGTCGAGGTACCATGTGTCTTTAAGCCTCACATCATTTTGAATTTTAATATTCAATGGACAAGTTCAAATCAGGTTCACCTTCATGGACAAAAATAATGTAGCCTCAAAATGTTTTATGAATTTTTTTTTTAATAATAAATAAAACTTGTGTTTTGGGCTCTCAGACCTTTACTTGATCCAAAGGAAGCATGAAACAAAAACAAAGTCAATAAAACTGACTTCTGCATAATGTAGTCTTCCCAATGTATTGTTAAGATAATTCATATGTTCTTTTTCAGCCACTGATGTGTAATTGTTCACTCACCAGACTTCCGTGCACATTTGTTTGTTTCCCACGTTGAATGATTTTCCTTGTTTCTATGTAATATGAATGAAGTGCGCCTTTTGCCCAAATTCATCCGTGATGGACTCCAGCTGCCCGTGACCCTGAACAGTATAATCACTATAGAAAATGAATGGATGGACGTTTCTTTGGTGAGTCCTTGATTCTGATACTCTTTTGCCTCCTGCAGTGTAATCTATTGGCCACAGAGAGGCATCATGGGACCAACTGACATGGCTCTCTTGGCTGACTATAGATGGAGGCCTCCAAGCTGCGTCTGTTGACAAGAGTGCATGTTTGCATGTTTAAAATCCACCACTTAAATATGCCGCGTAATTTACACTGTCTACACTTTTTTTTTTTTTTTTTTTTTAATGCCCCTTGAACGTGATATGGTAAAGATACTCAATGAACGCTTATAGAGAGCTGAGTGAGTTATTTTTCTGTTGAAATCTTGTCAGATTATCACCTGTGATCTGGACTCAGTACTTTGAAGGTTACTTAAGTGGTGTTTGCATGCATGCCAGTGGGTTTTCCTAAAAAGTACAGATTTTGAACTGCTCCTGGTGAGGTGGATTTTTGCTATTTTCCAAGGCATTGAAAGAAGTTCAGGGGTGAAATGGATTATGAAATGATACAGTGATTTTCTTTCATAAAATTTTCACTTTCAGAAAAACACAAGATGAGGATTGGTTGATTTCCGTGGAAATGTTTGTTACCGGCATATGTTGATTAATGCCTTTCATTGCTGATCACAAAAAAATGATCATCTGCAGGTCCAACTATGCAGACTGCAGCCAACTCGAGACCAACCTGTGTGCAGTATCGCATCCCCTCCCACTTTCCTTAACACTACACATTACAGACCAAACCAATAACTGAATCATAATCTATCTTTGAGCATTTTCTGCACTTCAATTTGAAATAGTGTTCAAGGGAGGGAAATATGGATTAGAATAAAACAACAACTGATAATTAATAAAAAAAAAAATACAACAAAACAGACAAAAACAAATTATTCAATTATTAAAATAGTGAGCAGCTCTAAAATTTTTAAAAATGGGCAACTAAACAATGCAATCGGTATCAGAATCAGTATTAGCTTCTCTCACTCATGGACGATCGGTTTTGGAATTGACAGACTAAAACTATGACCCAAACACCTCTACTTAAAACATTATACTGCCTCTATCTACTCCCTTACAATCAGAAATAAAACTTGACCATTGATCAGAATTATGAGCACATTAATGCTGAAATAAAATAAGAGGAAATGTGTTTTTAAAAGATCAGTTCAATTCAGCTATCATGAGTGTTTTTTGTTTTTGTTTTTTTTAAATATATAGTTTTTCCTGCACTTGAGTCCATAGAATGTTGGCTATGCTTGGTATTGTCCTTACACAAACATGCACGAATACACAGTAAGTTCTGTAGAGTAAATTTGACTGTAGAGTTGAGGAATGAACTCACTACATTCCGCTTAGGAAACATCCGATCTCATCCCTGAGCCATGAAGCTCCTGCTGTGTGTTAGTATACCGCTCGTGTCAGCTGGAATCTTTGTAACTCCAAGAGACCAAAAAACGATAGCAACTGAGTAACTAAATAAGTATTGTTCATTTGTAGAGGAGAAAAATCAACAACGCACTAAAAACTTCAGCATCGCTCTTAAAGAAGACAATTCGATGCAATATCTCGATACATGGGGTAAGATGCGGTTCATTTTAAAGTGGCACAATTTGATTCAATGGGATTACGATGTGAGGGTATGGGTTCCTTGATGTCAATTTACAGTACTGTATTAATGAACTTGTCAGTACGGTACTGTAAATGTGGAAAAAAAATAATATATATATATATATATATATATATATATATATATATATATACTATTGATAATGGATGGAGCATTTTTAAGAGGAATAATTCTTTTCGGTTCTGTTATATGCACTCGTATCTGTTAAAAAGTATTCTCAGATACAAATCAGTTTTCGTTACACCCCTGCTTTACTTTGTAGACCCTTTCAAATTTGCATAATTTTGACAACTGTTGTTTTTCAAAGCATATTTCTAGTAAATTTTACATCATGTCCTTTCAAAGTGAGGTGCATTTATGGGCAATACTTTAACAAGGGCTTTTTCTTCTGACAAACCAGCCAAAAAATGCTGTTTTAAAGCTATTGATAATGATAGTGATTGTGGGTGAACGTGTTGTCGTAGTTGATAAGTATGTGCTGGCCTCATGTGTGAAGCGGTGTGCAGCATTGGCTCCTGGGGAATCAGGATGCAAGCTCATTTT
This sequence comes from Festucalex cinctus, assembly GCF_051991245.1. Lineage (NCBI taxonomy): Eukaryota > Metazoa > Chordata > Actinopteri > Syngnathiformes > Syngnathidae > Festucalex > Festucalex cinctus. Next base: position 20,628,083 of record NC_135417.1, read on the forward strand.
AACCTTGGCCCTGGCACTGCTGCTGCCTCTGCTGCCTGAATCATGAATAAAACATCTCTTTGACCTTTACCAGGAGTATATTGGACAGTGCATCCTTGTCTCTGTCTTCCTCTCACATTGTTCCTAATGTATGCACACAAACATTCTTTTGCATCACACTGTGTGCCTTTAATGCACCACTGAAATCTCCTTGCACATAAAGATTGCTTTTTGTCAACAAACTAAACATATTCACATAAAACAGTATTTATTCATGGTCACAGATACAGTGCTGTCAACAAAAATATGCTGGCAATCTTAGGTTATTTTCTGTTTTTTTCCACTTTGTTTGGATGCAACATTCACGTGTGATTTTCAATCTGACCAGTGCCAAGCAAGCACAGTTAAGTTAGTTAAGCAGGTGCTTAGTCCAGCAACACGCCACATTTACCGCCAATCTGCTGACCGGCTTCTTTTCTCTCACCTGAGGGGCAATATCACTGACACTAAATGGCCTTCGTTAAGCCCAACCTATTTTAATTGTGTCTGTGATTTGTGCCTTGAATCCAAAAGCAAATGCTGCATATATCAAGAGAGAACAGGCGGCTCACGATTTGCTGTGATTTATTTATTTAAAAGACTGAAGCGAAATGAGACGTCTGACAAGCGCAACACCTGCTTGGGGGGATTTTGATGTCTGTTGGCTTTCCAGTGGTAATGCCGCATGAGTAGAATGAGAATCAAATGTCTCCATGCTGATGCTCAACATATTGTTGGTCTCTTTGATTTAGTGTGCATCACTCTGGAAAATGTCACTTTGCCTCTCAGGAAGAGTATTTCATGAAACTGTAAGACACAAAGGAAAATAGAACAAAATGACCATCATTTTCCCACTGCATTTACACAACTGTGATGTACTGTAGATGCATTTTGCGGGACGATGTGACAAATTCCAGTAATTATTTATCATACAGTGGACTGAATTTATTTCCTGGCATGTAACGGTTTACTTGGCTTTACATTGCTAATCAGCAACACTGCAAAAAGGACAGTAGACAATTTAAGAAAAAAAATATATAGTAAAATAAGAAAATTATGACTCCAAATAAGCAAATTTATCTGCCAACAGAACAAGAAAAGATTACTTAAATTTACCTGTAAGATTTAGAAAAATAAGAAATAATACTATTCCCATATCAACCACAGTGGTCTTGAAAATAGTATTTTATTATTTTTTTATACAAAAAACAAGTTATATTGACTTTTTCCATGCTGTAATATCCATCCATCCATTTTCTTGACCGCTTATTCCTCACAAGGGTCGCGGGGGCTGCTGGCGCCTATCTCAGCTGACTTTAGGCAGTATGCGGGGTACACCCTGGACTGGTTGCCAACCAATCGCAGGGCACACAGAGACGAACAACCATCCACACTCACACGCACACCTAGGGACAATTCGGAGCGCCCAATTAACCTGCCATGCATGTCTTTGGAATGTGGGAGGAGACCGGAGTACAAGCTGTAATAAATATAACAATTTTCTTAAAATACACATGTATTGTTTTGTTTTTTTAACTGTTGGATAACATCGCCTGAGTGTCAAGCAGGGAAGTAACAGGTATACATTTATCTTATTTCTAGATTACGTAAAATCTTAAAATAAGAAAATTAATCTTATGAAACCCCAGTTCAGGGCCTTTGATGTTGGTTAGTCGTCATCTTAAAATGTGGAAAATGCTTGTTTTAAGCCTTACAGTACTTAAAACTGTCTGTTAACACTCAAGGCTGACTACATAATTCAAGTAAAAAGTATCTAATAAGCACAATGGTCTTGTCTGACAATTTCATTTTAAGTAAAAATAATTTGTCAAGGCCAAATAAGCAAATTTAGGTTAAATTTAGGAAATTATGTCTTAGCTAAGATGTCGGTTTTTGCAGTGTGAGGGGTTCAGAGACTCCATTTGTCAGCATTTCTTTCAATCAAACAGCTTGTTGTTGTTGTGTCATGGCTTAATATGGAGGAAAAAAGTAAACAGCAAATGTAGAGGTACTAATAAACACACATACACACGACTTGTAATGGTTAGTAATGATGGCTCTCATCACCAGCCAAGGCTGTAGTGGCCTATATGTGCAATCAGTAGTAGACACAGAGAAGGGGGTACAGGTAATGGCAGCCATCACAGGTGCTGGGTGTCACAGACAATCACAAGAAAAACAACACTCTGCTGGTGATCTAAAAGACATCATTTTCTGTTTAGATTTCACTGCACAGAACAACAGCGACCTCATGACACTGATTTCAAAAAAGAAAAAGAAACGTTCCGATATCAACAACTCTTAATAACAACCATGCAGTTTTGGCTTGTTCACATCTTGTGGTGTATGGGTTTTATTTCACAAATCAGATTAGATGTTACACCGCATTTAGAATTCTCTGAGAACAATTCGTGATTACTAAGGTGTCTGTATTTGTGGGCGTGCGTGCAATTGTGCGTGTAGGTTTGTTTTGTCTTGAACTCTGACATCACGTAGTCCCTGGTCTTCAACCAATGGTGAAAGGCCTCTCAGGTTCCCCTTCTCTCCTGTGAGGAGGAATACTGCCGGCAGATTACCATATCATTACCATATCATTAGCATGACATTACTGCAGCACAGCTTGGCTCACTGTCTCACTATCAGCTCATCGAGAGATTCAATCTCCAATCCGCTCCATGCGAGAAAGCCCGCAACATCCCCTCCCTCCTCCTCTCCTTTGTTTGTACAGTAGAGATGTGTTCGCCATCCGAGTAAAGCAAATGTAATTGAGGTGGAGTTCTGGATTTACCAGCTAAATGAAATCACGCAAATGCCTCGTGTTCAGCTCGGACTGATTCAGACAGATTCTTCTATGAAACCTCATACACCACAAACAATGCTTTGAGAATATTTGATATCCTTTGAAAACAGATTCAGTCAGATGCTGATACATTATTGTCATATTATTGGTCATAAATGAGCAATGAGCATTAATCAATATTTAATTCAATGATAGGGAAAATTCAGAAAGATGTTAAAGTGTTTGTCCTTAAAAATAGGCTAAAATGGTTTCAACACTTTGATATTCTGTGCAAGATTTTATCTGTGATCTACTAGTTTAGCCTCTGAAAAAAGTGGTTTATGACTAGTAGTGTGACGATATATCGATATCGCGATAAATTATGATACTTTGTCTCCCGATAGATTGTCGATACGTCTACGCAAGTATCGCGATATTTGTAGTTAATATACAGCCACTATAACGGCTCCATTGTTTATGACTTATTGAGCAATTATTTGGCGGGCCACTAGGGGGAGCGCCTCATAAGAGTGACGAGGAAATGGACGCAAGTCTTCAGGCGAAGAAGACGTATGAACTTAGTTTTTATTATTATGATTATTATTATATAATTGATTTTTCATTATTATTTTTATTATTTTTAGTTATATTTTTATATATATTATATATATTTATATATTATATTGTGTATTTATATTATATTTATATTTATCTACATTATTTTATTATAATATAATGAATTATTATTTTGTTATTTTTTGCAATTTGCATTATTTATTTATTTATTATTATTTGTATTATTATTTATTGATATTTATTTTTTTTATTATTTATTATTATTTATTTATATTATTATTATTATTATTATTATTATTATTGGTAGTAGTAGTAGTAGTAGTAGTAGTAGTAGTATCATAGATTATCGTGGATTTATTACCTGAGCAATATATCTCCCTCACTTATCCAGGTATGAAAACAAACGTTTTCATGAATTAGCATCAAGAAATTAGTTATTTGTAAGTTTGTTTATTAAAATCACCCCACAGCGGCCATAACAGGTGTGCACGTCCTGCACGAGTCATTTAAGTTCACGTAATGCATACATGTTCTTACATTGTGACGAGTCGACGACTGATGCATATACATATAATTGAAGAGTTGAAATGTCCTTGATTGTTAAAAATTAATGTATTTATTATGAATATATTCAGAAACTCTTTACTAAGGCTAAAATAGACTTTAGATGTATATGTCACAAAATATTTGTGTATATTTGAAGTGTACTTTAAAATATTACATTTAAGCTTTTGATGATTAATGTGGACACTATTGCAAATGCATAACTTAAGTGAAAATATTGTTTTAGGTATATGACAATGGAGACGGCTCCGCCCAAACCGTGATCACATCACGTTAGGTTAGTTTGAGCTCTTGTCAGAAAAAGGTAGTCTGGCTGGTTAAAAAGGGGTTTTCTGCGTCAATTTTTCGATATGACATTCAGGGGAACCCCCTCTATCGTCTTTTCCATTTCATGAGATGCAAGCAGTTCTTTGTTGTCTCTCGCAGGTATGGCTTATCAAGTCATATTTGACCCACCAAAATGTTTTTATGGTTGAACATATATGAACATATCTCAAGCAATGTTGAGGTTTTTGAGGTTATGCTGACGAAGCTACATCCAATTTGTACGATGTTAATGAAAACTTTTGTTCATACCACATTTGTTGTTGATAATGCTGTATTTTCCAAGATGGCGTCTTCATTATGCACTTAGCTTTTCTGCTCTGTTTGCCTGAACATTTTCACGAGACCCAGCGGAGATCTTGAGGATGGAGTTGCCGTCCTACGTCGTCTGTTGCCAGCGATGGTGTGCGAGTCCGGTAGCCAAATAGATTGTGAAATCGGTTTCTTGTCTTTATAATTTTTTATCCACAATTGAGGAAAATGTGAGCCCTCAAGGCCTCAGATTACATTTCTTAAAAATGACCATAAGGCATTCAATTATTTTGAGTGAAATCTTTATTTCTTTATATGTAGACAAAATAAAAAAAATAACACCTTTTTACAGGTTCTTGGTTTTGTTGATTTAAAAAAAAAAAAAAAATACATTTTTTTTTTGTCACGTACCTATATTGCTTTGTATTATTGTTGTCATATTTATATCTAGGTATATTTTGTACTTATTGTGAATAGTTTTAAGATAAAATTCTTGCTTTAGCTGCTGGAGTATGAGCATCTGCGTACAGGCTGTTACACTATGCTATATTATAAGCGTTACTAGTGCAGGATCACTCCAGGCTCTCGTGACAATCATGTGCACATACCTCTATATACAGTAAACGTGGGTGCATGTGTGAAATGAAAGAAAAAAAAGCAGTGCACTGGCGCCCAGGGGCACATAAAGGGACACCAATCCTCTAATGGTTGATCATGGGTCCATTCCATTAAGTAGGGAGCCCAGAGTTCAGTCTAACTCCTCAGCACAAAGAGAGCAGAAGCAGTGAAATTAAGGAAGGCGCAGGCCAGGGCCAGGATGGAGGGCAACCCTGCACCAGATGCATTCTGGGAAATGCAGCTCATTTGGCTGCCCCCTCACATACCTCTGTGCCGATTTCTATTTTCTCGTGCAAGATGCACACATGTAGCTTGTGAATGAAGTATGCGCACACACTCACATGCTGTCTTCCTATCACCCACTTTCGTCCCCCAATTTAATTCATTCCATTGAGCTTTTCTCCATTTTCCTTATCTCTTTCTCCCTCCCTGTCTCTCTCTTAGCCCCACACAATTCATTCACTCTCGCCTATCTCCATCTCTTTCATATTTGCTCTCTCTCTTTGCTTACTGTCCTACATCGCCGACTCCCTTCACCAGCCCACGTCCTCACCACCCCCCCATACCCTCACCCACCTCTATCCCCACGCTCCCGGCCTGACTCATACCTCACTCTTCATTTGTAAATGAAGGAATCTTGGAGGGAGGACTTGACTGTGGGGAATATATGTTCTCTGTCCCAGGTGGGAAATTCTGGTGGGAAATGAAGGTAGGAAAGAAGGAGAAGGAAGAGTAGGATGGAGGAGGCCAAGAGGGGGAGAGTAGCCAACCACCCCACACGCCCCCCTTCTTGGATAAGATGATGTATAGCTCTAAAGGCCACATGTTGGCTGTGTGATGGATTGAAGCACTTTGTTGGAAAATTAATGAGAGCGCCTTAGCACACAGGAGTCTAGCTCCAATAAAACTGTTCCATATTGAAATAAAGAGAGTACAAGAGAGAGAGGTAAAGACAATAACTGCAGATGATGAAGCTGGCCGCACCCAACTGGACATTGTGGCATATTTTTCTTCACAGCGGCACAGAAATCCGATGGACGAATGGGCAGTGTGTCGATAGCAACTGGACTGTTCTGTGTCATGGTTTTGCTCTCAGGCCTGTTTGTTTTCATTCCAGCACCCAAGTGATTGGTGGGCGTTACCTTCTTAATGACCACACCTGTTCCACATGGTCAATCAATGGACTATAAAGCCACTGCGCCACCACTGCCGACTGCCAGATTATTCATCTTGCTCACTGCTGTGCAGCCAAGTGTTTATTCTAGCGTTTTCATAGCCTTTCATAGTTTTTTCACGTGTCTTGTATTACTACGTCGCCCTTTGTTGTACTTTGTAGAATGTTTGGATTTTAGTTTGCGTTCCCTCACCTAGACTTGTAGTGTTACCTTTTACGTGTGCGCTGTTGGCCACGTTTTCCTAAGTTGAACTTTCTATTTCGTGGTATATGATGTTTGCTGTGAATCCTTGCGTTTTGTAAGCAAGTGTTTTTCGTTAATTGCTATTTTTCTCCTTGCCCTTTGCAAGTGTTTTCGGTTGAGTTGTTTTGTACTGATTGTTTGACCAGCTTTTTCGGTTGTTTGTTTCCGCGCATCCGCAGAATAAATACTTGATCCTCCTTTCTCTGGTCTGCGTATTTTGGGATCCACTCTCGCCGGCAATCCCGGCCTCTCCTAACATTCTGGTTGTCCTAGAAAAGTGGTGTCCAAACTTTTTCATTTGAGGACCACATAAAGAAAATCAGAAGGATGCAAGGGCCACATAATGAAGCGAAATTGTGTTCAGTCCTAAAAATTGTACAAGTAATTTATTTGTGCTTTTGCATATTTAGAAAAATGCTACAGTATATAAGCCAATTTATTTGTAATTTGGCAGGAGGGTTATTATAGTTTTGGAATTTTTCATTTTAGTTAGTTTTTATTAGTTTTCAGGGTGGTTCTGTTAGTTTTTATTATCCATCCATCCATCCATTTTCTTGACCGCTTATTCCTCACAAAGGTCGCGGGGGGTGCTGGCGCCTATCTCAGCTGGCACTGGGCAGTAGGTGGGGGACACCCTGGACTGGTTGCCAGCCAATCGCAGGGCACACAGAGACGAACAACCATCCACACTCACAAGCACACCTCGGGACAATTCGGAGCGCCCAATTAACTTGCCATGCCTGTCTTTGGAATGTGGGAGGAGACCGGAGTACCCGGAGAAGTCCCACGCGGGCACGGGGAGAACATGCAAACTCCACCCAGGAAGGCCGGAGCCTGGACTCGAACCGGAGTCCTCAGAACTGGGAGGCGGACGTGCTTAGTTTTTATTAGTTTTAGTTATTTAATGAATGCTTAGTTTTAGTTAGTTTCAGTATTAGTATTATGTTTTTTTTATGTGTATTACTTGTGCGCAATATTTAAAAAAATACCATGGGAGCGATGTCATCTGATGGTGGTGATCTATTGGCTGTTGCTAGATGATGTCACTTCTGTGTGACATACTTTCAAATGTCATGATTCGGGTTGATATCAAAATAAATCCTAAAAATCACACCAAAGACTAAAACGAAGTGCATTTTTTGCTATAATTTTAGTTTTAGTTAGTTTTGTAAACAAAATGTAATTTCAGTTAGTTTTTAATTTATTTTGTTAACGGAATTGTTTTTTTGAATTTTAGTTAATTTTGTTAGTTTTAGTTAACTAAAATAACCTTTAATAGCACCTGTGTTTTTCGACACCCTCCCCTTCTTACTTTGACCATCTCCAAACATTTTTGTTTTTATTTTATTTAAACTGAGTCAAATGCCATTCTTAGCATATGTCGCGGGCCATTTTGTAGTGGCCCGCGGGCCGCAAATGGCCCCCGGGCCGTAGTTTGGCACCATTGTCCTAGAAGGCGTTTCACCTCCTATCTGAGCTGGCTTCGGCGTCATAGCTTTGGGCCAATTAAAAGCTGAGATATGCTACTATCATCATGTAAATCTGTCATGCCTGCTTAGTGACATGTGATGTAGTGATATGCAACATTTCCATCTTATGAATGATAAAGATTTATATATGTCAAGCGGTATTAAATGCAAATCAGTTCATTCAAACCCCATAAGACAACGTCACTGGAAGCATTTATTTCAAAAGAAGATGTGGTTACCTTGTTTCCATGTCATCCATGACATCATGTCTTATCTTTGCTGATTGGTTCATTCTACTGCCTGTTTGCTCTAATTTGCCCCTCCTCATAAATGAGCTAGACAAATGGGTATATGTTAAATTGGCTTTAGGATTAGGATTATTAAAAGATTGAAGTGTCATAACACTACTAAGTAAGGGTTTGTGGATGTCCGGTATTTTTTTTTTTAAACGTCAAGAAAACCGTGTATTTGCAACCTTTTCTTTAAAGACGGCAGTGGTACATTGACATATAATAACAGCAACCCTACACAAACACATTCAACTGCCAAGATTACAGTTTATTATCTTAATGATAGCTTGTGACAAACACCGTTCAAGAAGCCTTCAGAAACCAATCAAATCCTGATATGTTCACCCAACCCCTTCCTGCCACTACTGTAACCAACTAATCTTAAGTGTTGACCCAGTTTAGCCCCAAGCCTGCCACTCCATCACTCAGGCTTGCTGCTAATTTTCCCTTGTAACTCCTAGTTCATTGTCGGTCCTTGTCGTGCACACACAAGTTGCTGCTTTCGCCAAAGAGCCAGCTGCATCACTAGACTCACACACATTTCTTCATTCTGTTTGTTTTTGTTTACCCATCATTTATTTCTAATTTATCAGTCTTTTCATTTCTGTTTAACCTTCTTTTCATTTCATTCCATTTCAATGTTGGACAAAAAAATTGATTTTCAAGACACTTTTCAGGAAGAACTGGACCTTATGAGGCTGGGTCAGCCAACACCGTTGCTGGCTGGCTTGTTGCAACCTGGAAATGAATTTTGTATGCGCTATCAGAGCAGCATGTATGAGCGCAACAGCTATACACAGACGAGCAAGAGCAAATAATTGAGATCTGCTGCTTTTGTGACATCATGTCTGCTGAAAATTATGTTTTGTATGTTAGTTTTTGTGATGTGATGGTGTTATTCAGAGGTGGATTAGGTCAATAAAACCCTCAATGAAGGACCAGGTCCGAAACCCCCTGGATGCTATTGGTCAAATCCCTACATCAGAGTAACTTGATGGCTTAAGGAGGAGTGAAAGGAAAAATACTGTCTTAGACTTAAATGTGTATGTATTTACTGTATCACATTTCACCAGGAGTCCGCGACAGGAGGAGTCTCCTGCCGCCTGCTGTTTCCATACATTGTAACTATATTTTTTTCCCCAGTAACGAGTGGTTAGCACGTCCGCCTCCCAGTTCTGAGGACTCCGGTTCGAGTCCAGGCTCCGGCCTTCCTGGGTGTTTGCATGTTCCTCACGTGCCTGTGTGGGTATTCTCCGGGTACTCCGGTCTCCTCCCACATTCCAAAGACATGCATGGCAGGTTAATTGGACGTTCCGAATTGTCCCTAGGTGTGCTTGTGAGTGTGGATGGTTGTTCGTCTCTGTGTGCCCTGCGATTGGCTGGCAACCAGTCCAGGGTGTCCCCCGCCTACTGCCCAGAGCCAGCTGAGATAGGCACCAGCACCCCCCGCGACCCTTGTGAGGAATAAGCGGTCAAGAAAATGGATGGATGTTGCCAACATTGTAGCGATGGTGAGGCCACACATTTCCCAGCATGCTTTGCAGTGCTCTTTCTAAACAATGTAAATAGCTGTTTCTCTTTAATCGATTTAGTGACTGTGTCATCCATATGAGAGAATTATAATATGCATGTGACAATTATTACATCATGGAGTCAGTGTGTTTCTGTGTTTGAACACAGTGGTTGGCTGATGGAGATGATTTCTCCAACAGTTTGCTGTGTCAGGCAGTCTCAGCGTCCATGTTGGAGAACATGAGTGAAGGAGCAGATAATTGATAGTGACAAGGCACTCCCAGCCTTAATTGCAACTGGTGAATTAGATTACCTTTCGAAAGTGCCTTCATTAGGCGGGAGAGAGCCATACCAGTGCTACCTTGATTGGCCTCATATTGTTTTGCTGTGACCCTCCTCGGCCAAGGCATAAGGGTATGGGTGTTTGTTTGAAATGCTAATTGTGATACTGTCATTTAACTCTGCATCAAAAATAAAATGGTGGCAGTGACAGTTTAAGATAGCTTGGAGACTTTTCTACACAGTCTTAAATCGTCAAGGATTGGTTGAAGTTTAGGGACTGGGGAAGTTTTGTGTCAAGAAACCTCTCCTACTGACAACTAGGGATGTAAAGATATCCAAATGTCGCAATACAATATTATCACGATATGAACCTCATGTTACGATAATGAGCACAATATTGTGGGGAGGATGGCAATATATATAAAAAAAAAAAGGTCACGGTACTGTAAAAAAAAAGTTCATACTTAAAAAAAAAAGCACAATATTGTACTTTTGTACATAACACCAATTCACATAACATAAAATCTTTAATAACACTTAATATTGAGACACTTGCTAAGTTCTAACGCACGCACACATTGAGCTCCTACACGTATTGACTCAATCTACAAGCAAATTACATTCCCCTTCGCCTACGATTATATTGGATTTTAAACATAGAATGGCCAAAACATGGCGTATAAAAATTAAACTGCACTTAAAAAACTAACCACCAGAGGGTGCTAGAACTTCACAAATGGAAATAAATCAAGTTGACATTTTTAACAGATGCGCTTTTACATATCGTGATATGACAACATTTTAATATCGCAAAATCACGATATTGCTGTTATCGTTACATCCCTACTGACAACCAAATTGAAATTTAAAAATGTTTGTTTCCTGTCTCATAATTTCTGGCTTTAAGGCTGTATATTCAATTTTCACATTACTTTCTACTGTATGTATGTCTACCCAGAACACATTACCATCCTGTAGCCATCATAGTAATCACATATCCACCTTTCTTTTCTTACATTTTCAACATTCTTGAAATCGTTTTCCGGGATTTACAATTTAGTCACGCAGAAAGCTGTGCACAAATGAATATCCAATAGGGTAATGGAGAAAATATGTTATTTTATTTTTTTCGGTGAAGGCTCAGCGAGGTCATGATTAAAAGCAGGCACAGTGGCATGGACATACAAGTACACGCCTGAAGTCCATAACTGTGCCTAGTTTTTCTGTCCAGCAATCACCATTTCTGTTATTCATCCCATTCCCACATATACGATCTCTCTAGTTAGTGCTACACCACCATTCCTCTCTCCAGCCCAAGTACTCCCCCCCCCCAATCTCAGTAACATACTGTACTTGTATTGCATCCCCATCTTCTTCCTGTGCTTCACCCGTGGCCCCAGTCAGCCTGCAGCCTCCCTGCTGAGTTTAATGGAGTGTGTCAGCATCAGGGCTGGCGGATGTGCTCAACTCGGCTCAGCTGGACTGCCAGCATTAAAAAACTTACTTTGTGATTATTGTTGGAGCGAGGCTTCACCTCACAGGAGGTCTGTGCTGATGAGTACCATGTCACATCGTATCCATAGATGACAGGACGCGGGAGCAAACAGTTCGGATTGAAACCCGGGTGAGAAAGAGAATAGGCATTGAATAGAAACAGCATTACTTTATCCTTTACCAGAAATGAACTGGGATCATGGGGGAAATGGTATAAAAGATGGGGAAGACACACCACGGTTAGGAATCAACAAGGGGAAAAGTCAAGCCAAGCAAAGGAACCGTTTATTCATAGCAGACAAAGACACAAGGAGATGCTGAGAGAATCACATAAAACAGAAGTACAGTAGGAGAATAATGTGCTCCTTGAAGACAGAGAGGCAGCAGGGAAATTTACAAAGGAGAAACAGAGCGAGACAGGGAGCCTAGGCAGAAGTGAAAGGTAAAGAGAAAAATTAGTGTGAAAATTTAGCAAGTGATGTGTTCTTTGATTTTTTTTCTCTCTTTCTCTTTCTCTCCCCCCTCTCTGTCTCTCTCTAAATGGTCGTGATGTGGCCTGTATCTGCCAGCAAAAAGGAACTCAATTTGGGACAATTTACTCGGCAGTCCCAGCCCTGATGCACCTCAGGGACAAAGAATAGAGCGAATGAAAGTGAAGGGAGATAGAATCAGTAAGGCACACACACAACGTGCACCTTGCACACAATTGCAGCCGAGTAGATTTCACTTAGTTAGCTCTAACTCTCCCAGGCGGTCAATACGATTGAGTTTATAAAGCTTGGAAATGAAAAGCCCAGGATAAGGTTAAATAAACTGTGCTTTTTGATTTCAGCGCACAAAGCCCACATATAAAAACAGTGGAAATCTTGAAATTATGTTGTGCAAATGGTTCAAAAGTGAGTACGATTGGCCACATTTCTATAACTGTCTTGATCGTCCAAAACTGCTTTCCCCCTTCATTTTATCACGCCAGTTGTATTATTTGTTGCTACGTAACATAGCACATATTTTACAGTCCAAATATTCTAGGCAAATGCCAACACTGACAAGTAAAAGAGACATTGTGAGTCAGCAGGGGGCGCCCTGTCAGAGAAAAGACAATGCTACAAGAGCGAATGCATTTTCAGCTGCTCTAATTCAGAACTAGTGCCATATGATTCCCCTCACATGTTAGAGAGAGTCTAGCGAGTGGATCAAGCTATTTTTTTTTTTTAATGACCTGATTGGGATTGTCTGGAACACAGTGGGAAGTAGATTTTGTACCTCCAGCAAATCAGTGTCATCAGTTACTTAGACATGACTGTTTTACATTTGCATGGCCACCTTAAGATAAACTCACACCATCACTGCGGTACTGATTTTACACAGCATGTGTATGCAAATGACTATTCATTTGGACATCTGTTGTTTTAATCAGTGACTAGTGTTGATTAGCTAGACAGAAAAAAAAGAGTCATGTGACAAATAGCTGAAAGTTATTTACTCTTGACTTTTTTCCCCCCCCTTCAACCAAGCTACTTCTACTACTCGCAACGCACAATGCAGCCTCTTGCAGGGATTACGTTACCAAGGAAACCGTCACCCTCTGAGACATCCCATGACAGCGCAGGGTGAGAGTCGAATTGGGAGGAAAGGGTCGAAGCTTTGGCCTTGTTCTTTCTCTGGGGTGCATCAGAATGTTGGCCTCTCCCCAACACACACATACATTCAACTATTGTGCAAGGACACAAACATGCATGCCAAACACATTGTACAATGAGAGGGAAAAGGACAAAAGACAGGAGGAAGTCAAATCTTATCTTATTCTACCTCCATAATGAACATATGCTTATAAATATCTTCATTATATATTTTTTTTAAATCATCAGCTGCAGCCTCTTACACACCGTCGCATTTCAACCTGATTCTATCAAGCTCTTCTTTCAGAGTTGGTCGCCAGGTCCACATTGGTCAACCTTTTGCCAACGATTGGGGTCCATCTCATTGTTACAAAGGGATTTTGCAACACTGACGTGTGCAGAATATGTCGAACCAGCTGCATGCATTGATCTTTGACAATCTCAGGTCCTTCCAATCATAATTCATTCGCACTGAAATCCGCTTGCACAATAAGGGAGTCTCCAAAATAATGAAGTTATTAAATTAATTCTGGACAAAATATTAACTTTTTACTGCTGAAAATGGCTCAATTCATATGTATCGCTTTAAATCCCTTTACATGGTAAGCCTGAAGCTTTTGAGGTTGCACATATATCAAGAGTACAATTTTGTCTTCTCTACCCACCTGTGTATCTATCCATATTTTAACTAATTGCATAATAAAAACATTTGGACTGTTAGAAGTTGCTTCACTTCCTTTTAATACAATGGACTGAGGTATGAGTGAATGATTGTTTGATTTATGTGAATACTTTCCCCTGAGAGACACACAAAAACCACACCCTTCACTTTTCATTTGGGACACAACGTGACTGACAACTGAAAGCAATCAGACTAATAGAATACACAAACTCAGTTTATATTATAGACGGAAAACAACCAAGATTGTATTATGTGTGGATGATATATTCATGGAGGCTTATGTATCACCAAACACAATTAAAGAGTGTTAGCTACAATTTTTGGCACACTGCCAAAGGCTAAGCTGTATTTTATCCACCCACGTCTAACTCGGCCTCTGTCCATGGAAACATGCATGCTGATGCTTACTACTTCAATTTAAGTGATCTTTGTTTCCATGCGAAACTTCATTTTTGGAGTTGACAAAACGACATCAAATTAAAATTACATCTAGAGCTGGTGTAGTGTGTTTTAGGAAGAAACCCCCCCAACTCAAGACTAGATTATTTAGGTTTTCAACCCTGGTCCTCGAGTACCCCTATCTAGCTTGTTTACCATGTCTCCCTCAGCCAACACAGCTGAGAATCATTATCAGGCTTCATGCAGAGCATGCTGATTAGCTGATCATTTGAAACACCTGTGATGGCTGCGGGACACATGGAAAACAGGCCAGATAGGGGTACTCAATGCCCGCGGTTGAGAACCACTGACCTAATAGATCAACCACGTTTGAACAGGATTGGAGATAATTAAAACGAAAATTGTAAATATTGAAACTGTCTGTGTTAATTGGACCAATAGCAACCAACAGTATGACATCCGACACTTCAGTATTATATAGCCAAACATATGCTTTGTTTTCTCACTTCTTGATTCTTCTCTGTGAAAATCATCAAGGATCACTTGTCTTAGACCAGTGGTGTCAAACATACGGCCCGCGGGCCGGATCAGGCCCGCAAAGGGGTTTGATCCGGCCCGGGAGATGATTTTGTAAAGTAAAAAAATAAAATAAAATTGTAATGTTGGACTAATTAATCAGCCGTCGACAGTCAAAACATAATAAATTTGTACATTCGCAAGCAGTCCTCAGATGAGCAATGCAACTTGTACGGGGGAATCGTCCGGGATGTCATTATTTTACATACAACTTAAAGTTACGGTTTGTTAAATTATTATTATTATTATTAGTAGTAGTAGTAGTAGTAGTATTATTATTATTAGATTATTTTATTTGTTTTTTTTTATCATAGACCGATATAAATGTGTTAAATATGACAAGGATTAACATCATAACCTCATTAGCTGCGCCCCGCAATGCATTCTGGGAACAATATATATGCAAATCAGGTAGATTTAACACGTCCGGAACGTGTACCGCCAAATTGTTGCCGCGTTCCATTTGCATTTATGTTATTTTTCGGAACAATATGATGACAGTTCGTAATTTAGGGCTGGTCCACGAAAATCTGCGTATAAATGACGGACATCGTTTTTAAGTTATATACCGGTTTTTCCCGATGCGGCCCACTTGATAAAATATTTTCCTCTATGCGGCCCCTGAGCTAACATGAGTTTGACACCCCTGTCTTAGACCATACCCAATTTGGACAATCAGAATTAATACATCTGAAGTTGATTTTACATATACTGTATGTTGCAAATCAAGTCTTTCAAATGGAAAATATTACTACAAAGAGTGCCTTTAATTGGCCAAACATTTGCACACATACCATTTGACGTATGACGATAAGTTGAAATGTGAATTGGATGTGTGTGACTTTGTATCCTACTCTGCTCACGACGGTGTGTGTAATGGGGTAGATGCCACGGACGTCCGACTCCCGGGTTTCACACACAGCACGCCTGCTGTAACACACGGTCCACGTCCCAACACTCGCACCCTCACCCCTGCGTCCCAACTGCGCGCTCGAAGGCGTC
Source organism: Festucalex cinctus (assembly GCF_051991245.1). Classification (NCBI taxonomy): domain Eukaryota; kingdom Metazoa; phylum Chordata; class Actinopteri; order Syngnathiformes; family Syngnathidae; genus Festucalex; species Festucalex cinctus. Next base: position 20,643,957 of record NC_135417.1, read on the forward strand.
TCAGCTCTATGAAATGCTTCGAACTGAGACAGACACACTCCACACTTGCACCCATCTACGGGAGGCACAATGGCAGAAGCGCAAGAACGGGACGCAGCCCACACGTCGCAAACAGTAACCGGAAACAGCACTTGTGTGTGAAACCCGGAAGTTGGAAGTCCCGTCTCCTCCGTGGCATATACCCCATTTGTGGTTAACAACACTAGACCAAGTTTTTTTTTTTTTTTTTTTTTTTTAAATATGCTTTTATTGTCCACAAGTTATTCTTTAAAATTAGTTATTTTCAACAAATTGTATTTTTATAGTTATATCAAACATTTGCAAATGAATCATGTTGCTAAGTTAAGGTCAGCCATGTGCATGTTAAATGCTAGCATTAGCAAAAAATATGTCTACCCTGTCACTGTCCATCTTGTCAACAAGCTCACAGCTGCAGTTTTTTATGACAGTGTATTAGGGCCACATATAAATATATATATTGTTTGAGGGCGGGGGCAATATTCTGAGACAAAAAAAAACAAAAAAAACTCAAAAATGTACCACTTTATGAACTTGCAAATTTACCAGTTGTTTTTCTCTGAAATTTGCTACTTTACAAAATGGCAAATTTGCGAGTTTTTTCTCGGAATATTGCCCCTGTACTCTTAAAAAACAAAAACAAAAAAAAAAAAAAAAAAAACATTGATACGTGTCCCGAATACGCCATCGTACTTTTTGAAATGGCTTGTTAAAAAAAAATAAAAAAATAAAAATAAAAAAAGAAGGCCTTCAAGTCCTTCCAGGTTTTTTTTTTTTTTTTTTTGTGGCTAACTCAGCAAAGGTGATACAGCCTTACACAATTTGGGAATAGCTGTTGGGAATGTTTTTAGATGGGTATAGGGTACCGGTACGGATGACATTATGTATTGTTTATTATGTCTCAGCTTATTTAACTGCTAATTAGTTACAGTAGCTACATCAAATCAATACCATCTGTGCTACAATGACAACAAATGACAAAATCTACCTATGGTAGACCTTTCTCCTATATAATTAAAAGAAAGCTAACATTGTTATGTTTTGAGGAGAGGGGCACCTTCCATACATCAGTGGAGAATGCTGCAGCTGCTCGAGCTCCTATCAAATGCTGGTTCGACTACAGTGGACCACGAATAAGCATCTCTGAGGCTCATATGCAGCAAGATATACAAAACCCCATTGTTTACAGCAAACACAATCGAGGTCCATGGTGGTTACTCAGAGGAGGCGGAGGTTTTGCCACCATGTAATCCCGATTGATCTCGCCTGCAGTCAGCAAGGCAACAATGAGCTGTTGTAATAATCACACTGCTAATGACATAATTAGCAAGATGGTGGAAAGCAGCTCAATATAAACCTAGGCACTCTATGATAACTCACAGAAGAGACTGGAACACATATACTGTACACTAAGTTAATATCATATTTGGCGCACACACAGTACCTGAGTAGCAAAACGGGCACAAAGCAACAATATAGTGTTATAGGTTTCAGTGTGCAAACTTGATTTGGCATGCAGAGATGTGAAAGCTGCAACCAAGATTGTGTCTGTAAAACATGTTAAATTGTCACACAGTTCATTTTGCAAGTATATGAATTTACTTTGTACTACACGCTGCACATGTGTTTTATAAAGCTCAACATGAATTGCGCTGGCTGGTTTTGTGTCTGTAAACAGTACATCTGAAAGGCAGATGCAAGTAGGTGCAAAGCAGTGGGAGAAAATGGAAAAAAAAAAAAAACTTCCCTCTTCAGTGATTTTTTTTAAAACTAAACTAATTTTCTGCAGTATATTTATTTATCAATACAATTTTGAAGCTGTTTTTTTTTTTCCAATTAACTTAACTCATTCACTGCCAGTCATTATAGAAAATTTTTACATTTCCAATACTCACGTGATATTACATTCAATAATTATATATAAACCGAATCTACCAAATAACAGAATAGACTCCCTACTTTTTGTCCCGTCCCGTTCTTTTATAATTGACAGCAGAAAAATGTAGGTTTGCCAAAATACAGCCATTTCTCCCATGGACTCTGAAACTGTGTTTATTTCCTATAAAATGGGGCAATGATGTCATCTACCGGTGGTTGGGCATCAGTAAAGTTGTTTCCAAGTTTGATATTTACAGTGGAGCATGCTCAGATTCGCCCCCATTTAGCACCGCTCTAAAAAATACAATTGACAAGTATACTTGTCAAAGGCAGTGAATGAGTTTTAATGCTGATTTGGAGCCAGTCACAAGAAGGAGTCATGCCATATCGTCTATCAAAAAATCCTTTTAACCAATTTCTTTGCATCTTTCATGTCACATTATTTATTTGAAGTTTTCAGTTTTTAGTCATGTTGTTATGTCTGCTTTTCTTACGTACTTTTATTTTATGTCGTAAGTCTTTCCTCTTGTTTCATACGCTTGACTTGACTGGCTGCCCTTGATTGTCTCCACTTGTCTCGTTTACTCGTGTATAAATACTCTACATATACCCTTGTCCTTTCTCAGATATTCTTGTCTTGTCATGTCCTGAACCTGTTGTACAAGCTTTTGCTTCATGTTTTTGTGTCTTGTGCTTCCCAAGTTTGTTTTTGTTTGCAGCTTTGTTGAAATTGTTTGTTGTTACTTTTGTCCAGAGTTTTTTCCAGCTTGAACATTTTGCATTGTTACTTTTCTAGATTTCTAGTTAGTTTTCTTTGCAAGTGTCTAATTAGTCATTTGACATCCTTGTTGATATTTTCTACGTATCAACTTTTTTTTTTTTTTTTTTTTTTTTATACCTGTGAATAGTCCTTCTGCATACAAACGGCCCATCTCAGGAGAACTCGCTGTCTGTCTGTAGAGCTATAATATCCTCTGGGGATGAATTATCCATAACTTTTTATCAGTTGAAATGACCACAAAGTATTATTTTTTTTGTAATAATCTGTTCTTGCGTAAACATGCAATTTGGTGCCCATGATATAAGATCCTAGTTTAAATAAATAAATAAATAAATAAATAAATAAATAAATAAAACCAAATTGATAGACAACATTGCACAGTTTGGGGTCTTGAGTCTGGCCCCTCATAAATGTGATATGTCCTGCCTCCCCTCAATAACCGTTCCAAAAATGTCCTTAATATCAAACAGTTGTCTTAAACTGCAATCCACCCAGATTTTGCAAAGTGTCCTAGACCGTGCCAGTACACAACATATACACACGCCCTTGCTAGAACAGTAAACCTTCAGCAAAGCATTCCGTGTGTTTTTTATATCCTCATGTTTGCCTCTGTCTAGCTAATCTGATCTGCAATTGTTGGTCTGACCTCAAAATTCACATTTTGGTTTATTGCCAAGCGTGTACACAAACACAAACATGAACTCTGACTTGATATGGTGGATACAGAGGCACGAGAATATTAGTGTCTGTATATGTGATGCTATACCAAATAAATGCAGAGAGGCGTTTCTTACATTTGACACCATTTATTCTTTTTTTTCAACATCAAAATATAAAATAAAACTAAGATATTGCGGTTCCATTTGGCAATATATTTGTACTTTAGTATTATTTTGAAACCGTGCGTGGTTGTTTTCAAACTTAAGAAGAAAAATCTTTTTTTTTTTTTAAACCAAATACATATCAGTCAAATATGACATGATCAACCACAATCTCCAGTCATGTGATCAGATCGGGATAACTGACTAACTGAGAGGTATTCATTTGACAACATATTCATAAGCTTGGAGGTTGTACTGCAGAACCGTGTCATTTTGATCTGTGCTAACGCTGTAACACTCTCATACCTGCACCGAATCTTAGAAACAAACATGACGCACAGCAGTAATGTACAACTGTAAACACCCACATGAATTATGCAGGTGTCACAAATAATGCGTTCTGTGAATCTGGATTTTAATTTACAATTTGACAGTCATTGAAACTAATTGGTCAACTTCAATGAGCCTGCCAAGGGTTAGTGTCCTCCGCGGGTACAGTGATGCAACCAATATTCGTAGATGTTTTGAGAGAGAGAGAGAAAAACAACCCTACTGGCAATTTACGAGAATATTTGTCATGTCGAGTTGCTCGTGCGACATTACAATGTTGCATGAAATCAGGAGAGCTCTTCAGATACACTCTCGCTTTGTGGCTCTTTACCATACTCTCATGTCTACACAGGACTGAAGTAACATTAAAATTTCCCCTCAATGTTTCCTCACTGCAGCATTTGTGTGCTTTTTTTTCCCCACCCCCTTTTTCTCTCGTTTTTCCCCCCTCTCATTTTGCTATTTCTCTAAAGACTCCAGTCACATCCCCAATCCTGCGGCCCTATAAGGAGCTTTCACGCTTTTTGGTTTGCTTTAGATGTTTAATACCCCCTCTCTTTTGTGTCAGAGAGCTGGAGAGGCGTTAAGAAGCGCTGATAAACCCCACTTAGATCCCTTCCTGGCCCGTCACCCCGGCCTGCCGGGCCGCTTTAGCAGGGAACTGATCTGTGACGGCCTGCCACTCAAACTGAGCACTTCTGAAGGCTGACACAATGGAGTGAGCAACACCAGAGGGCCCAGGGGTGGGCAGGGAGAAGGGGAGGGGGGCGAGGCCAAGAGGTGCCCTGAAAGAAGGCGAGAGGAGGGGCCAGAGTGTATCTGAGCGTTATCTTTCACCGCATGAATTTCTCCTCTCCTCACTGCTCAGTGCTGAAGAACTCTCATTTTTCTGTTTTTTCTATCTTGGTTACCATTTTGCTCTTCATCTTCGATGTACTGTACACGTACGCACGCACACAAAACCTCTCTCTCTCTCTCTCTCTTTTTTTTTTTTTTTTTTTTTTTTTTTACCCCTTTGTGTGGCAGCTGGAGATGAAGTATTAAATGAAGGTGGGGGTGATTTAAGGTCCAGATCTGGATCAGCAGTGCATTAGGGTCTCAGGTTCATTCACTGCTGCGTGCCAAAATGGCATCAGGAAGGACGGCGTTGCGATTGACAGGTGCGGCAGTGAAAAGAAAAGGGGGTGTAGGCGTGCGGCCACTGACACTGCCGTGGCCATCACTTTCCCAGGAGGCAGTGGGTGGGTGGCGAAGCCCAAAATGTCAGCGCCGATATCTCTGCAACTGGGCTCGTATCACTCTGCTGCAGCTGCCTTCCAGCCTCCATATTCACTCATTCATGGAGAGACATGGGCGAACAATGCACACATGCAAACATTTCTCTTTGTTTCCTTCTGACCTTGCTCAATTACTCATACCTCCTCCAGAGAAGCAATACACACAGACATACACATGCATTGTGCAGTCAGAAAATTCACTCACACACGGCTGTCTGTTCACTGTCTCACTTCTCCTCTGGACAGTCGCATTGTTGATCTGTCAGCTCTAACGCTGCCATTACTACTGCTTTCGTCCTTCACTATAGTCAAAAGGTTTTACCATGACCATTTATTCGGGAAAGTCTGCTCTTGTAATTCTCTGACTATACCTGGTGATTTTACCATGACAAGAATTCAACTTAAAGTTAATCTGCCTTTATTCACACCTTGGCTTTGCTTGGCTGCTCATGCACATCGTTAGCGGACCAACCTGGATGTGTTGTATAATCAATGCATTTGTTCCTTCTACTAGATGTTGATGACGATACTAATAATCTTGCATAATTGTAATTAGGAGTGTGACGATATATCAATCTCTCGATAAATCGTGGTACTTTGCCTCTCGATAGATTATAGATACGCCTACGCAAGTATCGCGATTTTTGTAGTTAATATACAGCCACTACAACGGCTCCATTGTTCATTACTTATTGAACAATTACTTGGCGGGCCGCTAAAGGAGAAGAAGACTCACGAGCTTACTTTTACTTGTGCAAGACATTTATAGACCCAGCAAGTGACTCAGTTTTGCATATGTTTCTAGGAAAAATGTGCATTATACTTCAATTTTAATATTTTAAAACATATTTTGTTTCGACTTTTTGAAGCACAGTTTCTGAGGACTATTAATATTGATTTAATTAGATTTAATATTTATTTAATTTTTAAAATTTATTTAATATTAATTTTATTTATTTATTTTACAATTATTTATTTTATTTATTAATTTACTTTTGCAATGTTACACAAAAAATTGTCACAGTTCATAAAATGAAACAATTGACTACGTAACTGACATGTTGCATGACAATAGTGCTTAAGACAGACACAAATTTGTTCACAGTCTCTGTTCAGAAAACATTTGTATTTGTTTAAAAAAAATACACTAAAGTACTCACTGTGAAGAAGACACCAGTTTCAATATTGTGTTTCAGTGATGGTACAAAAAGAAACTATTTTCTCATTGAAAAAAAACATCAGTTTATGTCGAGTAGTTTTATCGTAGATTATTGTGGATTTATTACCTAACCAATATATCGATAATAGCGGTATCATCATATCGTGAGATAATCATTATCATGAGCCTTGTATTGCAAATCGTATCATATCGGGAGGTACCCAGGTTCCCACCCCTAATTGTAATGAATCATATAGAACAGGCTTATGTTACAACAAATATTTTATTTTATTTTTTCCAAGAAAACGTCTATCATCTGCATTTGGAGTAAACAGTATCTCACAAAAATGAGCACACCCTCCACATTTCTGCAGATATTTGACTAAATCTTTTCATGGGACAACAATGAAGAAATGACACATTGACACAATGAAAAGTACAGTGTTCAATCGTTTATCGCTGGAGTAAATATACCCGGAATAAGTGAAATCTGCGATGTAATCAATTTTATTTTTTACATATTACAAACGTTTTAAGGCTGTAAAACACCTCACCGCACACTTAGCACACTTTCCTTATAGAGGCATTTACATTTTCTCCCATTTCTCTCTTTTTTTAATCACTCTAAGTCATAGGTGTCAGAAGAGTCCGGTTCTCAAGGGCCTGGAGTCCTGCATGTTTTCTACTCCAACACACCTAATTCAATGATCAGGGTCATTATCAGACCCCTTCAAAGCTTGCTGATGAGCTTGAATATGAATCAGCTGTGTTGGATGTGGGAAACCTCTAAAACATGCAGGACTCAGACCCTTGGGGACCGGACTTTGGCAGTGCTGTAACCCTGGGATTACATCGGATGCGTCTGCGGTGCGTCTTGACTGCGTGCTCCGAACGCATACATTTTTTGGCCAACTCACACCGGCTCCCCACAGCTGCGGTCCGGCAGTTCCGTCGCCTACCACTTGCCGCAGTGTCTCGCGTGACCGCACGCGATCATGTGGCATTAAAGACGACAAAAACACAGAAAGTCTGTGCTCAACAGAGAAGCAGAAAGAGAGGTGGACTTTTATTATTTTGTGGCTTTCCACCTCCAATATTAACCTCTCCTCGTCCATGTTCGCTGGTGTCCAAACCGTGAACGAGCAGCTCGTCCGTTAACTCTAGGCCTATGCCCACATCATGTTTTGCTGACATACTTGCGAAATAGGAGCTGGCGAGTGTTTTATTCTGAAAGGTAACCGGAATTTTATTTTGAAAATGTGTCGGTCTTCCTGTCCCGCTCGATGCGTTTTGTGCTAGCTTGCCATTTGCCGGAGGCCTACCGCTGCGGCGTCCGGCAAAAATAGAAAATAGGTCTAAAAATCTGCATGCAAAATTGTACTAAAAAATCCGCAGAAAGTGAACCCCATTATAGCGAGGGAATACTGTAGTCAGTGTGAAGCTTAAATAACTTTATAAAACCAACAAAAGTGAGTACACCCTTAGTGGAACTGTCAAAATTGAGCACAGTCTGACATTTTAGTCATTTTGTGTGTGTGCGTGTGTGTGGGGGTGTGGGTGTGTGTGTGTGGGGGGGGGTTGTTGTTGGTTTGTGAGTTGGTGCTCCGGTGCTGTCTATATGTCACAGCTGGATGATGAATGTGCTGACAGTAGAAAGGGTCAGTGTCATAGACAGTGTGGTCAATTGCCCCTCACCCCCTGAGTCTAACCTTGAGGAACACTCCCTATTCTCTGTCGGCCATTAAGACACACACACACACACACACACACACACACCCACACACACACACACACACACATATGCACGCACACACACAAAATCCCCTATGAGTTTGTGCTATTAGTAGCCGTCAGGCCCTGGCTTGGCATAGAGCGATTAGCTTCCTATCATGTGTATTGATCAGTGTGTCCTGGCTGCTCCTTCAGAGCAGCTAGAGGCCTTTTTACAAGGTAGTTAGGGTATGTGGACACACACACTGGGTGATTTGTGTGTAATTCATTGATGGTAGTAGCATTTCCCTTGCAGTTTTTATATTGCTGTCTTGCAATACTGCGCATTTAAATGTGGTTTGAGTGAGTGTGAAAAAAAAGGCAGGCAGCAGCACCATAACTCGAATTTGTGCATACTGTAAGACATAACATGCCATATTCTATCACTAAACTACAGTAACTCAGTACTATGACCATAATTACAGTAAAATATTTGTATTAATAAAAACTATTATAGCACCCTTTAACCCAGTAGTGTCAAACTCATATTAGCTCAGGGGCCGCATGGAGGAAAATATATTACTAAGTGGGCCGAATCTGTAAAACACAGACTGAGCACTGACTGAAGCAAGTTTACGTCCATCGATCAGGGTGAGTACAGAATGTCCCGCTCTTTCTGTGTATTTTTGCAAGGCTTCGCGTCATAAAGCATTGGCTGAGTATGCGGACGCATGCGCCGAAAGGTGGGCATCGTCAACGGCGGCAAGCTCTCGGTTTAATGTTATATAAATCAACTCTTTTAAATAATTCCCAACACTGACCTCCATTTAGAGCAGTCAGCGATAAAAATACACTTTGGGGATTGAAATCAACTCTGAAACATTGAACACCAAAATTTTAACACTCCAATTTTTCCTGTTAATGTATACGATAGTCTTGACACTCCTCACTAGGGTCTCTGGAGCCTATCCTAGCTAACTTTGGATGGAGGCGTGTTATGTTCTGGGGTTGGATCCCAAAAACGCAGACACAAATACGATTTTAACTCTATATTCGCATAACATCGAGAGGCGTAGAACAAACTTGACTCGACGAGAAACAACAAGAATGTATCAAGAATCACAAGACGCTAAGATAACTTGGGCCTTGGAGTTGCACAGAGGTACAGAGGTAAATAAGCCGACAAAAACACACAGGCATCATATATAGACAGTGAATTGATCTGATTGGTTGTGGCTAGACATGTGGGCAACAGGACTGACATGGAATTATCTGATTGGCTGTTGACCAGAGAGACATCACATAGCTTCTGACATCACATAGCTTGAAACTAGATGCCAATTACATCAGTCCAAAACAGACACTAGACTTCACGGTCATGAGCCAAACATAACCCTTGCATGACTCTTGTCATGACAGTAAACATAACCCTTACATGACCCTAGTCACGGCAGTAAGCATAACCCTTGCATGACCCAAACATAACCCTGTCATGCCCTTGCATGACCCAAACTTAAAAATGGCATGACCCAGTCATGACAGAGGTGGGGGAACCCTGAACTGGTCGCCAGCCGATCACAGGACAGGTAAGTATTCTTAGGAAAAAAAAGTGTAACTGGATATGAAAAGAAATGAGTTTAATTTTGATTACTGTAAATAAAAAAATAATGAGATTCAAGGTAATCAAGCATTCATGTTTGATTTCACCCCCATTCCTAATCAGCGAATCACAAATTTCCATTTGATTACATTGGGGTATCTGTAGTGTACACACGTCTCCTGTTTCCCTGTGAAAGGTGCTGGCTGTTGCAGTGCACAGCTCCTGCATGTATTTTGGACCGGATCTTTTAATTAAAGAACATAAATGATGGGGGCTGTGCGGTGGCCACAAACAGACTTTAAGTATTTCCTGTAAAATACTGCAGCAATCTCTCAATTACATTTATTGCTAACCTCATCACCTGTAATTTCAGTGTAAGAATGCATTAGCGTTGGATCACGATGGCCTAATAAGACTGCTGTGTGTGCATATTAATCTATTTAACATACTGCACTCATCTTCCAAAGCTCCAAACTCTTCAGATCAAAGCTGCATGCATCAACCTAGCCAAGAATCCGTGAGCATATGAATGTGTGTTTGTATTATGAAGAGCTGTTGGTTAGGTGAGGGTTTTTCATTTGCTTTTAACCCAGTCAATAGAAATGTACCGTAAGTAAATATCAAGAGAATATAAGCAATGAAATGGGTTTCATGACAATCTTAGTCTCAAATTATCTGATTGCACAAGCCCACACTGTACATCTTTTAAGATTATCCAGTGAGGTGGGTGGGATGTTTAAAAAAAAAAAAAAAAAGACCACAAAGCATCAACCTCACATGCTGCTTTGAGAACTAGATCAAAATTGTTACAGTATATGTGTATCAGTGCATATGGGGACTAGAGCCGCAATCTTTACAAACACCCACAGGGAAATGCTATTAAAAGACCTTGTTAAACAACCCAAAAATCAATATAGGCCTAAAGAAAAAATACATTTTTGCTTCCTCAGTAGAATGAAAATTGACTTTAGAGCCAATGTAGAATATATGCCAGAAGTCAACTGTCAACAACGGCAAAGATGTAAACATGCTGTATAATCAGAGGTTAAAGAAGTCATTAACAGAACTCAAATGTAAGTATAACTCCAGAGCAGACTTCAGCTAGATATTCTATTTGTTGAGGTTACACAGTATTTTCATGTCGTAAGAACATTATGTCGAACAATTTCTTGAAACAAGAATCTTTGGACTGACTATTCCACTTTAGAAACATGTGGATCTCGTGGTTAGCAGAAGTATAGGAATACCAAAAAGTGAGCTTAAAAAAATAAATAAAAAATCTATACAATTTTGTTGCTACTGCCATTTGACAACACACAATTCAAAGACTTGGCACATTCCTGTGGCTTATCCATTATATATGTAGTTAACAGAAATAAAAAACAACAAATTATAGTTAATTTATTTAGTTTGTTTATTCAGTTATTCACCTTTGATAACAGTGATGCTCTCTGCATAGTTAGTTGTTACCATGCTAACTAACCAAAAGCGTCAGCTTCAATAGTGACCAAAGAAATGAAGCTAATGTGGCAAATTTAACTTTTTCATTTTCACAAAACGCTTCAGACGATTACTCCACTGTCAAGGTGCTCCATTTTGTTAATGCATTTAGTCATTTACACAAAAAATGCAAAATGAAGACAATGGACACAGTGACGGTGCACTCATTAGCTGCGTTAGCATGTTGGCTAAGTGGCTGCTCCTGTTTTGTGCACTTAATGTGCCATTAATGTGTCATTTAATAATCACATGAGCACAGCTGGATATTTGCTGCAAGATTTCAGGGGTCTCTTCTTGTCTTTTTGCACGCATACTTTAAATCAGTGGTTCTTAACCTCGTTGGAGGTATTGAACTCCACCAGTGTTCCTATGCGCATTCACCGAATCCAACTTTATTGAAAAATAATACATACGATTATCCCTGCTCCCGTTGCCTTGCCCCTTCACCCAAACCACCCAGGCATGGCAAACTGTGGTGTCCCAAAATAATGATATGATAGCACAATGTTAATGTTATGATAATATGTAGGCGATCTGGGAGTATGGAAGACATTTCACCATTGGCGAGAGACCACAGTCTTAGTTCCTGTTAAGAGTTCAAGATATGGAAATAAAAACATGTACAGACACATATGGCCATGTGACGGCTCTGTGTGGTTGGAGGGTCTCACAGGAGAGGACTGACAGGCAGTCTGTGGAAACTAATAGTGACCAGTCCCTCACCTTAAATAACCTGCTGTGGCCCATGTAGAGGGAAGCTATTTACTGTACCAGGCTTTTGGGAAAATCTCCACGTTCCCTGTCTGATCTTGTCCACATAGTGAAGGATGTTTCTCTGACAGGCAAGTCAGACAGGTTTTCATGTGTGACTGGAGAGCGAGACACAAGAGATCTTGAATGGATGTCTGGGTTTGATGAGCCTTGCAGTAACACTGACTCACAACTGTGATACAACAACAAGACCTGAGTTGCACCTTCAGCACAATTTTGACATTTACCAGTATAGACAACGCCCCTAGAAAATATCGTATTTCCTCAAATAGTGGCAACTATTTAAATACATTTTGTACAATCCATCCATCCATCCATCCATCCATCCATCCCTCCGTCCCGCACTCCGTCCGTCCGTCCGTCCATCCATCCATCCATCGCACCCTGTCCGTCCGTCCATCCATCCATCCATCCATCCATCCATCCATCCATCGCACTCCGTCCGTCCATCCAGCCATCATCCATCCATCCATCCGTCCGTCTGGCCGGCACACCCTCCACATCCATCCATCCATCCATCCATCCATCCATCCATCCATCCATCCATCCATCCATCCGTCCCGCACACTGTCCGTCCGTCCGTCCATCCATCCATCCATCCATCCATCCATCCATCCGTCCGTCCGTCCGTCCATCCATCCATCCATCCCGCACTCCGTCCGTCCGTCTATCCATCCATCCATCCATCCATCCATCCATCCATCCATCCATCCATCCATCATCATCCATCCGTCCGTCCGTCCCTGCCAACCCCCAAAACCCATCCATCCATCCATCTATCATCCATCCATCCATCCATCCCTCCCTCCCTCCCTCCACCCTCCCTCCGTCCGTCCGTCCATCCATCCATCCACCAGACCCCATAACCATCAATCCATCCATCTATCCATCCATCCATCCATCCATCCATCCATCCATCCGGCCGGCCGGCACACCCTCCACATCCATCCATCCATCCATCCATCCATCCATCCCGCACTCCGTCCATCCATCCATCCATCCATCCATCCATCCATCCATCCATCCATCCATCCGTCCGTCCATCTGTCCGTCCATCCATCCATCCATCCATCCATCCATCCGTCCCACACTCCGTCCGTCCGTCTATCCATCCATCCATCCATCCATCCATCCATCCATCCATCCATCCATCCATCCAAGCTGCAACAATCCATTCAGCCTCTTAAATATCCTTTTTGTTGGTTTTCAGTTGTAAATGTTTGATTTTAACAAGTTTGCATACTGTATTTGCAAATGTGTGGTTGTGTGTATTCCAGTGCTGTAGTGATTTCTTACGATGTAAATACATTTCTATGTGTAAACGCTTGCATAGGAAACTCTCCTTTTGCGACTGTGACATGAAACAACAACTCTGGCATTGCCTCTGTCTTTAAGGTTATATCCAAGTTGTCAAAGGTGTGTGTCTGTGTTATTTGAACCTGTGTTCACATTCCCCAGGGCTGGATCTGTGGCGGACGCTAGCTTGCTAGCTGCTTCCATGCATCTTTATTCAGCCCCACTACAAAGCAATGCTGCTCTCCCGTTGTAACCTCCTGAAACACACACATACACACCCCTATTCACCCACTCTACCCCCTACTGAGCTGCTCTTTTGCAATTGTGTTATTTTTTTTCCTCTTTCCTCATCAGGATAACAACAACAGAGACTCTTGAAACACTCACTTTGAATATCATAATGCTTGTGCGCTTGTTCCGGAGTGTGTGTATGAGCTGCTGCTGACATTTTAAGTTGGACAGATTGTTATCTGGGTTTTGGTCTTTCTGCAGCCCGTTGTCTGTTTTATGATCAACAGAATAGCTTACAGCTTTTACTCTGACGATTGGTGACCCAATAAATAAATAAAGAAATACCTGGAGACTGTTTCAAAGTGCTTGTTTTACAAAAACAAAAAGGTGTTGAGAATCTATTCTGTTGTTAATCCTTAGCCTGCAGCAGCCAGGGCAAAGACACATGCACCAGTTTTCCATGTTCCATGTCCATTTCTGGCTTTGTGGTTGTAATTATGGTTTCCCTCTTTGTCATCACAGTAAGTAAAACAAATAAACAAATACAATAATAATAATAATAATAATAATAATAAAAAGGTCAAGTAAGTGCAAAACATGCTAATACAGTGAATCTTTCAGATGCTCCCCAAGCATAAGTCTCAACATGCTGACCTCATGTGGTATCACATAAAATTCAACAATTTACTTAAAACCTATTTGAGTTGATAATTATGATAATAATATATGTGGTGTCCACTTTCAAACGTCACTGTTACCAAATATGGTTTCTTTCCACCATGATTGCACTTTAAATTTTTGTCTGAATATAGGAATGTCAATTTGTTCTGTATTCATTGAGGCCTGACTTTACCCTTAGTTATGAAACTGGTTAACCATAGGTAGGTTTAGTTGGTTTATTAATGAGCTGGTGGAGAACACCTGGTTGTTGTTGTTGTTGTTGTTGTTTTAGCAGTGACAAAAAGAAAGCTCTCAGAATCAAATTACAGAAATTGAGTTCAAAAGACAGGCGGGAACATCAATAATTTCTAAAACAATAAAACACAAAACATTTAAAATACTAAATCGCCAATGGGTTTGATGAAAGTATTTTTAGTGTGACAATTGCCCTGAGATGGGGGAGCGTATATATTTCTGTGTGCCCCCTCCATACCTAACACCACCAACACGCTTCTCACCTTGGTCTCAGTCACGGCACAATGAGGATTCATTTCTGTCTGATTGTTGGAATATCTGGCAACCAGGGAAATGAGAAAGTGTCATCTTTTGGGCTCATTCATCAAGAACTAATTGAAGTCTCACTATTCTGAAGTGCTGATAGAACTGCAGTTGGTGTGCCTTGTTTTGATATGTGTGCATTGATGCCTCTGATTCTGCAGTGAGCTCACTGAAGTGGTCTCAGAAAATGTCACGTGCTATACAAAATGTAGCAGTGTATAGCACAGAAAAAGGAATGAGAGCAGAAGTGTCAATCCGCGCCTGTAGGTGAGTCCGGCAAACCTTTTCGATTTCTGTGGTGGCCATTTTGGTGGTAGTGGTCAAGTTATTGCGATATTGTGAGATTTTGACAAATAAACATGAAATGAATGATGGATCATCTAACAAATGACAAAAAGTGGTACAGAAATGACTGCAGTGTCATCAGTTGTTTAATTAAAAGTTGCTCTACAACTCAATTCAACTTTATTTACAAATTGCTTTAAGAACAGGCGTTGCTGTATACAAAGTGCTGTACATAAACAAACATCAGTTTTGCAGTAAACAAGAACAAAGCAAACATTTTGAAGTGTGAATACGTTTTTTTTTAAACAAGTAAATACATTTTACATCAGTAAATAAATAAGAAGTAGTGAATAAAGAGATAAATAAATACATAAATAAGTAGACTAAACATCAAACTCATACACACCACGAAACACCAGGAACAAGTCTCATGGTGCGCCAAAAGCCAAAGAATACAGATGTGTTTTAAGACGTCGTTTAAAAGAGGATAACGAGGGAGACTGCCTAATATTTAGTGGAAGGTCGTTCCAAAGGGAGGGACCGGCAACAGCAAAGGCCCGATCTCCTCTAAGCCTCCGCTTAGCCCTCGGTACCTCCAATTGAGTCTGGTCTGCTTTTGAAGGGAAATTGCAATTACTGGGGTACTGTATATTATACCATCATCCAAGAACCTACATTTAGTCAAGTCAGTCTGTAACCCGTCCAATCTGTCAGCAAGTCAGTCTGCCGATCAGCCAGACAGCCTTTAGGCAAGTTCAGGTAGGCAGGCTTCAAGTTTCCTGAGAGGAACACAAGTCCGTTTCATTTTTGAAACCATACCATTTCCACACTACAGATATACTTTTGCCCGATTTATCAAAACCCCTTAGATACTACGATTATAGTAGCCTGCCTGTGTTTTTTTTTTGTGTCTTTTTCACTCAACGTAAAGCTCCCTTCCTCTGCTCTCAGAATCCGTTGGAATTCCATTGGAGCGCTAACGGTTCAGGAGTTCCGGTGATTTGAAAAACATGCATCATTACCTGTCTCTGCGTCACTCTCCTCTCACACACCGCTTCTCCCTCCTCCGTATGTACCAAAAAAACAGCTGCCTTGATGTATTTGGTATCGACGTAAAGCTCAATTTCTCTGCTTTCAGAAATCGTTGGAATTACGTTGCTAGTGCAAACGGTTCAGGAGTTACGATGATTTGGGTAAAAAAAAAGAAAAAAAAAAAAGTATTTTTTAAATATATTTAAGTATTGGTTTGTATTGTGAGGGTTAATTATGTTCACTTGCCTGGACAAACCTAGCAGAATGGCCGGTAGCTATGGTTGTTGTTGTTGTTTTTGTTTAAGACTGCACGCTCGGAGGAGGAAGAGGAAACTACGGTGGCTTGAAAAATCGAAAATCAAACGTACCGATTTGAACGTTTTTAAAATCATTTTAACCATAAAAGATGGTTACGGTTCAAAATCGATTTATCAAGCAGCCCCAACATACAGCGTACTGTATTCAATTCTAGTGCTGCTTGTACACCACATATATGGCTGAGTGGAGGGGCAGCTGCCCCCACAGCCGTGGCATTTGTCCAGCCCCTTACCAGTTCCAGTAATAAAACACTCGGTCCTCATCCCACTTGTAAACCTGTTTGTGTGTGTGAGTGTGTGAGAGAGATAGTATTAGACTCAAATCAGCCAATCTTCTCTCCTCTGAGGCTATCATACTCTGCTTCACCCTTCGCTATTGATTCAACAGGAACAAACTCGAGTTCTCTCACCCCAACCCATTCTTTCTTTCTCCCTTCTCCTCCTCTCTCTTCCAAAGGTTATCCTTTCTTTCTGGTCAAAGTCGAAGCTGACAGATCATATAATGACTGTAAACACTCATCTTTAACCTCCTCTCAATCTATTGATATTTATGGCCATGGGAGTCACCGCCAGTCATTTTTCCTGAGTTGAGCGGGTGTGTAGCAACCAACATGCTTGACTATTGAGTCACAATCGTACGTCACAACGGTGTCAAATTCAAATGTGCACATTTCTGCACGCTTTTACCCTTTAAAGACTATTACCGTATTTTCCGCACTATAAGGCACACCGCATTATAAGGCGCACCTTCAATGAATGACATATTTTAAAACTTTTTCCATATATAAGGCGCTACAGTAGAGGCTGGGGTTACGTTATTCATCCATTAGATGGTGCTGCGCTGAAGGGAATGTCAACAAAACAGTCAGATAGGTCAGTCAAACTTTATTAATAGATTACAAACCAGCTTTTTGATAACTCCATTCACTCCCAAAATGAATAAACAGCTGTTTTATTATTTTCTCTGAGGTAAAGTATTAGTATTAGCTAGCGATCCAAGATGGCGGGATCTTCTGCCGATCATGCAGGGTCACCGATAGCGTATTGACAGTGAGACCTGTTGTGGCTCAATATTAATCCATATATAAGGCGCACTGGATTATAAGGCGCATGGTCAGCTTTTGAAAAAATTGAAGGCTTTTAGGTGCACCTTATAGTGCGTAAAATACGGTATATAGTATGCAAATGACAAATTGCATAGGTGTCAACTTAAAAACCACGTCACAGACTCATTTTGACATACATTTTGGGTATTGATTGTGAGACGACGGTGATGTAGCCTTTGCAACTTAGGGACAGTAATAATTAACTTCTATATTTTGAATCTTCCTGAGAATCAGAGCAGCACTGTTTTGGCTGGAATGGAGCTGCGGTTGACGGCAGGGATGGACACGAGATTATCCCAGTGTGTGTAATCCTGTCGGTAGTGAGTGGGAGGTTTTCTTCACTCCATATTACAGTATTACTTCTTTCTGCAGCAAGGCCCACCTTCAGGGACTTCAGAAACATTACACTTAAGGTGGTGTTGTGATTAGACACGAGGCTAATGATGATGAGTGGAATGAGAGTTTAGGGGCATTTGAACCGTGTCGTCCCATTCCTCACCTGTCCGTCACTTGTCTGTGCTCACATTCAGACTTGAGACCATTTTGGTGTGACTGGATAATTTGTAGTTTTTGTTGAATCACATTCAACACTATTTTGTCATCTTAATTATATTTTTTTAAATCAGAACCCTGGGCCGTGGTACAGGTTTCTTTGGGGTTAGGAATGTACAGAAAGCCTTAAGTCGTATCATTTATTTGTAATCAAACTGAATATCAATCGTAATCAAAATGATTTGCGGGGTGGTGAAAGATTTCGGCCCCAGTCTCTAGATGTCGCTACAGTCAACGGCAACGCCGACAGTTTTTCTTGTCACCATTTAATTTTGAATAGTGTTGTTCCGATACATGTATTGGCAGAGGTGCCGATACTGCATAAAAACAGTGGTATCGGTATCGGTGACTACTCACAAGTAACATGCCGATAGGCTACCATTAATTCCAACGCTAATATAGGATTTTGGATGCAGCATCTTGTGTCTTGCTGATGCACGACATTCACTGGTATGTGACATGTTCACTGTATGCCGATCTAAGATATCCTATTGGCCCTTGAATGCTCTGAACCAATGGCAGGACAGCTTTTTCATGTTGAGGGAAAAAAAAAAAACTTAAGTATCGGTATGGTATCGGTATCGGCCGATACTGCAAAGCTGGGTATCGGTATCGGTATCGGTATCGGGAGCCAAAAAACGGTATCGGAACAACACTAATTTTGAACATTTTCAAAATGTCTTTGAGACCATGAAAATGGTTTGCGAGTGTCTCTCCAACGTTTTTGCAACATTTTCAGATCTTGAATGAACCCTGACAAAATTGAATTTATAGTGACTCACAGCACTGTTATTACACGTCAGCAGTATGGAGCGAAACGGGGCAAACATTTGACTTCTAAAAAAGAACGAAATGATTGATGAATGGATGGAGAGAGACAAGTTGGAGAATTAATGCAACACCAAGAATGTTGATTGGTGTGATAGACAATTAAGGGAACAGATGTCTCTAATGCAGCGATGTTTTGTAGCAGAAATTTGAATAACCTTCATTTCTGCTTGTCTTTACTGCACCCTGTGGCATGTTTTCCCATCGTAATAATTACAGACTAAGAAAGCAAGCAATGCATTGTCAAGGCAGGCCTCTGTGGAAATAAGTGAAGCACAATAGATGCAGAAACAAGTTTGTTGACATATTTATCTTTTAATGTAGAAGGAGTGATAAACCACGTTATGTTTGCCCCTTTAAGAAAAAGGCTTTTGAGTAGTGCTTTTACAATTGATTGACTTAATGAGGTACAGTACATCCATTCATCCATCTCGGCTTATTGCTTACTGGTCTGGTCTTATCTGGTCAATTTAAATAATACAAATTATGTTAGATACATACACGAAATGGCAGGTGATTCAACAATATGAGTTTGTACTTATATTGATAAAGATTTTCTGGCTTCCCTTCATGGATGTTTAGAAATGTAGGTATTCCTTCAAAGATGTAATTAACTTAATGATTCGTGTCAAATGTATACGAAAGGTCAACATAACAGCAGACATTTTCAGGGTCAGTCTGATCCAAAATTGGGAGTTGGCAGCAAAGTAGCCGGAAGTGGCAGCTGGCCAATAGAGGGCGCTGGTCGTGATGAACCACAACACACCATCACCAACACATTGCCTTGAATAAGACACGAGAACAACTAAACAAAAATTCATCCATCCATTTTTTTATGACCGCTTATTCCTCACAAGGGTCGCGGGGGGCGCTGGAGCCTATCCCAGCTGGCTCTGGGCAGTAGGCGGGGGACACCCTGGACTGGTTGCCAGCCAGTCTAAACAAAAATGAAATAATAGAAGTAAATACACTTTTGAGGGAGCGTGAAGGCCACCTCCATGGAAGAGAAGGCTTGAGGCAAAAATAAGGCTGAACAGGAGAGAAGTTGGCCATGATGGTCTCCAGTAACCCATCTAGGTCTCCTCTCATTGTAGCAAAACTGAAACAGACCCACCCAAGGCTGATACAGAGCAATCCTGGAAGAGTTTCTATATAATACACTTTCATTGCTGCTTATCATGCTTGTGAATATTCTCATTCAACCAAGTCATTTCATTCTCAGGCTTTGAATCAGAACAGACTAGACTGTTGTGGTTGTCTTAGAAGACGTTTTGCCTCACATCCAATAGGCTTCATCAGTTCATTCAACAAGGCTTGGTGCAGAATGCACCAGCCTGAGTTGGTGTGGAAAAGCTCCAGTATTTAAGCACACTCTAAAAACAGATTGATTAAATCGACCCCCCCCCCCCCCCCAAAAAAAAGTGTTAAATATGACCAATCTAGCTGGTAGTAACAACCACTCTAGAATGGTAGGAGTTTTCAACCAATAAATATTGGTGTGGGCCAACCAATACAAACTGGTCATTCGGACCAAGAGATTGGTTAATCTGTGTTAAGAGGCTGACATCCCTGAAAAAAAGTACCACTGATTCTCAAACCCACCTAAGAGGGGGGAAATTCATTCCCTGCATTTGACCCATCCATTGAGCAACAGCAGTGGTTGTGTTCAGGAATCATTTGGTGATCTAACCCCCCAATTCCAATCCATAATGATTAGTGTCATGCAGGGAGGCAAATGGGTCTCATTTTTATGGTTTTGGTATCACCCGGCCAAGGATTGAACCCACAACCTCTCAGTGTCAGGGTGGAGACTCCACTAGGCCATGGAGCTGGTCATGCCTAGTGGTCTATCTAGACACTTTTCTTTTTTTACACACTATAATTTTTAATATTACGGTATTGTAATCACTTATAATAATTAATAAATACATTTATAATACAATGAATTGATACAATAAATATATTTCCAAGTGATCTATCTAGACTTACTTTTTATTATAACCAATTTCATTGGTTGTTTGGCTAACCAATAAAATTGGTATGCACGTAACCACCCGGAATGGTCAATGTCTGACCAATCTATTGGTTAATCAAGGCAATATGAGCTTAACCTACAAGATTGGTCGTTTTTCTTTTCTTTTCTTTCTTTCTTTTTTTTTTTTTAACCAATCCATTTTTAGAGTGCACCAAGTTGGGGCATACCCCAAACCAAACCACGAATGGTATCATTCCTGGTTGGGGCGTACATTCAATTTGTAGAACGATTAACCTTAAATTATGAAAAAACATACTCTATTGTGATGAAATAAGGTGTGTGGGTAGGTGTGTGATCGTCAAAATTGAAAATAGAAAATAGAGGCTGAACAACAACAGTGGTGCAAACCAGTGGTAAAATTCAAGTCAAATTTTCAAATCTGACTTGAATAAAATGATTTGTTGCGATGACATGGAAAACTGCTCATTAGCCATATGTGTCAAACATATTTATTATGGCATGGGTATATGATGTGTACTAAATTTGAAACAAAAAAAATCAAATTTTTGCATTAATTGTTGGAAAAACAAAATACTATACTCCCCCCCCCCCCCCCCCAATTAAGACTTTTTTTTTAACTATGATTGCATATACCTTTTAAGTATATATATTATATGCATCTGTGTCAGTTGCCCGAAACGAGTGTGTTTGTGTGTTCACGGTATGTGTGCCTCCATGCAGACTTACTCCTGGCCGCAGTCCAATGTTTGTTATAAGCCTGTATGCACATGCATGTTTGGCGTAGGCTGCCTGGTAGAGATGACACTGGCCGGCCATGTAAAAGTGTGTCTGACAGGGGGAGCGACAGAGTCAGCGCTTTTTTTTTTCTCCCTCCTCACCCCCCGCTGTTCAATCCATCCAGCTGCTGTCACCACAGGGGAGCAGACAATCTATCAAGGCATCGGGATGCATTCTCCTCACCTGCGCCGCGCCTTTAATGAACAGCCAACATGATCCCGACTGACAAGCAGGAAATGGATGTAATAAAGATTGTTTCTGCATGCTCTTTGCATCCCTGATAAATCACCTCGCTGTGCAACAGATTTGGGAGCTTCATGGAAATTTGATTTCACACTGTAAGGGGGAGGATGAAGAGAGCAGTGGGGGGAAAAAAGAGCTGCAGGGTCACTCAATTTTATTTCCCTTTTCTCTCCAGTGGAGCAGTGGAGCGAAGGGTGTGGGGGTTGAAGGGGAGTGAAGGAGGAATGGTATTTTTATTTATTTATTATTATTTCTGTCTATGGCTGGCTTGTTGTTGTTTTTTTATCCTCCAAATGCACGGTTAAGCCCAGAACACGCTCTTGTGTCTGTAAGACTATAAACAATAATAATATATCATTCACATAAATGTCCCCTACTTGGATTTAACCAACCATACCAGAATGTATGGCGCAAATCCCAACACGACACGTGCTGCTGGATATGGTTTTCAGTCACTGCATGTGTTCACAGGAATGGCTATATGTCAGAAATGTGACATTGTGTTTCGTACAGAACAACTCAGTCTGTTGAAATCCTGTAAAAGAGCCGCTCAATTAAAACTATTAAGGCAATAATGACACTGGCAAAGCACTATCTATGTACTTATTGATCATAATTGTGCATGTCGTTTGCATACATAGACCGTGAAGACATGGGGCAGTTTGAATAGCAGCAAATTCAGTTGTTAAGAGCGTGACCTGTTAAAAATGAAACTGTTGTTGCTATTTGATTAATTAAACTATCTTTAAAGGGAAGTAAACCCAGACATTTTCTTTACAATAATATGTTCTATGCAGCCCCACTATTCTAAGCATGGTATTCTGATTGATATTGTGTTCATTAAATATGAATTATTAAGCAGGAAAATCTGTAGATTTCAGAGGGCGGCCGTTTTGCTTTCGCTTGAAAATTACATCACAGTTGCTCAATCACAGCTCACCTGTTTCCCGAGTTTGGTCATGTGACGTTCACAAGCTGGACCGTGATTGGTCGCGACATTCATCAGAATGCTGTTTAGACTAATTGGGGTGCATGCAACTTCTTATTATGTATTTTTTTGGGGGGTTGACTTCCACCTTAAAGGGATACTTTACTTATTAAGCTATTTTTGGCAGTCAAACATTACAATTTTGCCCATAATAAATTTGATATTTTAATTATTTTTCATGTACAATTAGTACCTTTAAAAACACATTTTGCAACTTGCTGTCGACTGAAAATGACATCACAGGGCTCAGGTAACCAATCACAGCTCTGTTTGGTCATGTGACATTCACAAGCTGAGCTGTGATTGGTTATCTGAGCCCTTGTAATGTCATTTTCAGTCGACAACAAGTTGCAAAATGTGTTTTTAAAGGTACTAATTGTACATGAAAAATAATGAAAATATCAAATTTATTATCGGCGAAACATTAATGTTTGACTGCCAAAAATGGCCTAAATAAGTAAAGTAAGTCTAAAAAAAAAAAAGCATTGAAATCTACCAGGCTACACACGCGCCATTTCATTTCTTTTTTTTTTTTTTTTTTTAAATGCAGAGACAAATTATTAGCATGTGAGCTTCCTTCACACTGCATCATATAAACGCGTGCACCAAACCTGAAAAATGTATCACATGTGGAGGCTAACACTGCACTTCTGCCAAAAAAACACTGTAGCCGTGCTAACATTGGAGAGTGTGGTGATGGATAAAAATGAGGGGGTGAATACAAGAGAATAATGATCAGAGTTGGAGGAAAATAATAGTGGAGGAGCAGGAGAAATACACGTGGAATGGAATAGAGGAGAAGAAAGCGAGAGCCCGATTGCGATAGGGAAAGGACCAGCGAGGAAAGAGTACGATGGGGTGGGGTGTGGGGGGATGCAGATATGGGGGTCGGTAGGTAATTTATGATTTAATCTAATGCAGTCTGGACCTGCTGTAAGTCACACAGGTCTCAGCTGGGAAAGTGAGGGCAGTGCAGTGGGGGGGATACAGAAAACGAGAGCGAGAGACATTAACCTTTCCTTGAAGCAAGTGTGTATGGGGCTGTTTTATCTGACCATCATCCACCTTGTAAACCTTTTCTACTCTCCTCCGTTTTTGATCTTTGGTTTAGCTTCACCAGCTGCCACTGGCGTTGCAAGGGGAAGCCCGCAAACAGTTTGGTGGAGACGTGGATCACTGGAACCATATCATGTGGTCTGATGAGACCAAGAGAAACTTATTTGGTTCAGATGTGTGTGGCAGTGACCAGGTTAGGAGTACAAAGACTACTGCATTCAGTCAAGCATGATATTGGCGGTGTCATAGTCTAGGACCACAATTCGTTGAGGGAAGCATAAATGCCAACATGTACTGTGGCATACTGAATGAAGCACAGATTGATCCCTGATATCGCTATGGAGGAGTGGAAGTAGAATCCAGTGACAATCTGTGAAGCTCTGGTGAAATAAATAAATAATAATAAAGAAGCATACTTGGGAGATATAAAACTTAAAAAATAGATGAAAAATAATTGACTCTTTTGAAACTTTGTATTACATAAACAGAATGACTCATTGACTGCCTCTTTTATTTTTAGGCTGACTAAATTCACATGCCTGACTTCTATACACCCATTGTGGATTGAATTCCCACTCAGTGTCAAGGTGAGAGTGAGTGAGAATCGATGTCTGTATGTACTGTATACTTTATGTGCACTGACTGGCAGGGCTGGAGTGGCACATAAAAATCATCCCGCGCGTGCACCTCCGCATGCTCACAACTGTCTATGTACTTTAGTTAGGGTTGTTTTGGATATATGTGCATTTCATGAAACCATGACTGTGGATGATGTGACTAACAATGACTTCTCAGTTATGTTGTATGATTGCTATTTGTGAAAATAACGGATGCAAATTATCAGTAAAAATCAAGCGTTATATTCTAAAGACAGATTTTTATATATAAAAAAATAAGTTGTACTCAGGCATGACCCCTGGTCACCCCTAGCTACCACATAACTCTGCCACTGATGTTGATTGGTTCAGCTTGCTGTCTATGTATAATAAATTGTGGGCCGGTCTCTTATGCCCCACTGGGCATCCACCCTCGATATGCCATTTGACTTGCAACCAGTCCAGAGTGTAGTCTGCCTTCTTTTACTTGCAAATTGCAACCCTTAACAAGTCAAGGAAAATGGATGGATGCAAAACAATCTGTAACTATGACATTGTTTTATTATTTTGTAACACTGTGAAATTATGGTCATTATGTTTACTCAGTGTGTGTCCATGCAGTGCTTCCTACTGGCAGCTATAATTTTACCTGGTCTTGCAGTAGCAATTTCATATACTATATGTATAAACACATTATTTATTCTAGACTACACTGCATATTTATTTTAATTTATGTACAGCATGTGTCTGCCCTTCAACATACACGATGCACAGGATGTAGATGTGTGGATCCTTTTGTTTATGACAAATTAATGCAGCAAAACATTTTATTTATAGTTTTTATTACTATGGTTTTGATAACAATGAAAAGTAACATTAATATAACAATGGTTTAAGAGATTGTACTCTACGGAAATGTGGAACTACAAATGTGGAGTAAACATTTTTGACTGGCAAAATAGTTCAAAAGTATTTATACCTTATTAATATATATGTATGTATGTGTATTTGAATGTCTTTGCAAATAATATGTTGTAGGCTAAATTCTAAAAAAAAATTCCTCCCATTTTGCAACAATACCTAAGTTTATTCGTAATTTTTATGGTTTTATAACCATGTCTCCATGAATGATTTACATACTGTATTTTGTCAGATACTGTCACGGGGTATGCCATGCACAAGTCAATACCTCATGGCATTATGGGAACAAATGCTGCTATGCGTTAGCATTTAGCTTACAAGTATGTTTGAATGTGTTTGCAAATAGGTTGGAACGTACTTGTAAATACATTAATATATACATTCAAACGTATTTGTAAATACAAATGTACCAGCCAAAATTTTACTCCACAATGGCAGTTCCACACTTTCGTAGTACTGTATGAACTATATGAAGAATTAAATGAGGACACACCCACAAACAATTGATTCACCCGGACAAACAATTGTGAGGTTTAATGGCACTGATGTGAGTGTAAATTACTTGTCTCTCAGCCAGTCCACCCAGTATTTATTTTGCAACAGTATTTGAATGGACCACACTAATCCAACCATGCATTTGGGAACAGAAAGGTATATTCCCCAAATTGGTATTTGTCTTTACTTTTGTCCATTCAGTGCTTTTCTGAGTTAGGCAAATTTGTCCATAGCTTCCTTCTAAAACAAATCACAGCATCAGACCAACGATAATGCCCAATGAACCACAGCTGTGGGCTGCACCAGCGCCCCCTACTGGAGCGCAACTCTTGCGTGTGCAATCATCATCCCTCTCCTGAGAACCATTTGCTTGGATAAATATTGGTTTTGCGTTGGCCCTTGTAATGGCGCACTGTGCAGGCGGCATGGCCCCTAAGTGACGCTGTCTGTCACGCTGATGGCGGGCCGGCGGGGGAGTCGACGGCACATTGTTGGGTCTCTCCAATGCTCATTTGAATTCGCTCGTCCCCAATCATGCCTCTACACTCAGCGACTGCACACTTCCACACTCCACTTACACACACTACTCCCACTACCTGTTTGGGCGCTGGTTCTCTCATTTGCATTAAATAAGATGGAAATGGAGCCCTTATTTATGCCAACAGAAATGGAGTGTGTTATTAAGGGCACTATTGTGCAAAAGAGACTATGGCAGTAAGCATACATTACAGGGGCTATTTCTGGAGTGGTTCGAGTCACACAGAGGCTAATGCTTTACAGGTCCATGATGACTTCAGTCTAGGCGCCAACACTCTGGGGTACTTGTTTATGGCCGTTTTATATGCGCTTGTGTGTTTATTTACTGTCTATCAGCCAGTGCATTATGCTTGTGTTAATTGTTGTGTAAATACCACCCGTATTAGTGTGGCTGTGCTTTCAAGTTAGTCAAATCTTTGACTTGGTGTTTTGCTCCCTGGTCAGACATTTTCAAGTGTCCTTGAGCACAACATTGAACTCTTGAGTTTCATGCACAGCAGCTTTGCCACCATCGATGGGTAAATACACAAATAAATTTAGGAGTGAATGAGTGTGTAAGACGCCATTTTGTAAGTTCAGAACTGTCAAGGTAAATAAAATGGGAAATACATGCGTTGGCGTTATTTGAAATGGTAAAGGTTTTAAATTGTGCTATTATTCATTCAATTCCATTTTGTTCTATTGAAATAACCCATTTTCCAACACAAAGTTGCCGTCAACACAGCGTATGTGCAACATTTTAACATTTTTAACTGTCGTACATGTATAAAAATGCAGTACATGTGAACAACATCTCATCCTTCCATGATACGGCGTAGAATAGGAGTGTAACGTTCAATTGAAAATTGAATATTACTGACTGTATATTTTATTCTTTCATTAGCAATAGCCTGCCAACGTGTCACTTTGGCCATAAGGTATAATATGACTATTGTGTTTCTTTTACCGCAAAAAACAAAAAACAAAAAAAAAAACATGTTCTTCATTGGATAACACCTAGATACGTATCAATACAGACCCACAGCTATTATTAGATCAATTTGAAAAACACTTGTAATTTTGCTATTTGCAATAATCTTGCCTTCCAGTAAATAAATGTACAAGTTGTGTCAGAAAGAACATATTACAAATTACCGGAGGTGGGCAATTGTTGTCAATTGTTAATTTCCGTCAGTGACGATGCTCAACTGTAGATGAGTGCTTCCACATTTTCGACGAATGCTTTATGACATGAAGCCGCACACTAATTTCGCTTGCCGTCATTGTTAGGTGGGCATCGTCACTGACAGGAATTGAAAATTACAGTTTTGCTTTTCAATGTAGGCTTGTTAGATTAGGCCTCTTTGGCACATAATTAGATTATTTGAGCTAGGCCATTGTGTCGCTGTGACCTTTTCCCTGACTCTATATCTTCCTATCTGCACTCTTGCACTCTTAAGACCATTGAGAGACACATACTATCACATAGGCTAGGCAGAGCCACCCTCCTGTTTGGGGGTTACCAAGACACTTATAAGAGTAGGACCTATTTTGGACAGATTAGACCTTCTTCCGCATCTGGCACATATGGCCGTGTCTCGATCTTTCTGTCGCTTCATCGTATCCAGTGTTCTGTGTCATTTGCCTGAATTGCCAACAATAACTTTCCCGAGGATAAGCAATGGTGATCCATTGAGCTATATTGTGTCCAGTTAGCCACTTAACTCCGGTTAAAAAGGTTGCTTGACCTGCTGGTTTGAAAGCGGATGAGGACATGTTTCACCCCACATTAAAATTGTAATCCTGAAAAATAATCCAAATAGTTAACAGATTAATCTGTTATCTGATGATGTTTTTTTGTAACAGCAGCGGAATTCAGTTAATGTGTTTTTTAACGATATATTCCATTACTTCCCTAAAGCCTGGCTATGGGTGCACACATAAGAAAAAAATGGAATTGTGTGATATCCATCTGCTTTGAGGACCACATATAGAGAGTATAGAATTCATTTTACATCCAGTATTATGGAGTTTATGTCCATGAAGTCAGAGGGATTGTGGGTGTGGCTTTATTTGTGAGGGTGCTGCCTTGTGTTTCTGTTATTCTTGTTGTTTTTTTGCAACTGCTGTTTTGGTTTAAGGGTTTATAATGGCATTTATTAGCATGTAAGTATGTTTCTCATCTATCCTCCTGAAGGCTTGCCACATTTAGAACTATAATACAAGAGTCATAACCAAAATGTTGGATTAACTGGAAATCCTACCATCCCAGGACTAAATTGGTGTGAATAGTCTTCCACCCTCTCAGTCAAACCATAGCTTCGCTTTGCTCCATCCAGGCCGACGGATTGTTATGACAAATCTGCTTCAACACTGCACCCAACCACTGGACTGTGTTACTGGCTTCTTAGAGCATTTGTCATGTGGTGTGTGTGCGTACGCGATAGCTGTTATGTCTGTGTTCACAAGCATTTAACAGGAAAACAAACAATGGACACAAGTACAATAAAAAGAAAAGAAAAATGAGAGTGCAGACAGCGCTGCTGTTGGGAAACTATACATCAAATAAGCTAATATCGAGTCCAGTGTGATCCCATAACGTTTCCATTCAACCAAAGATCAAACTGAGGTCAAACTCTATTGATTTCGTCCCAGGCGTTGTGGCAGTATTTCTCTCCTCTAGTATGGTGTTAAATCCAGGCCATATCATTGATTTGACACAAGAAATACTTGAATAAACAAGATTTGCACATGAATTTTGATAGATTTGGCAATGTGCTGTATACACAATTTCAATTAAATTAAATCTGTGTTCGCTTTCACAACAAACTTTAATTTGCAAGGTCTTTTTTTGCAAGGTCTAAATACAGTCATGAATCATATGTTCTTGAGGTGAGGAACATTTCTGATCATATTCACTGCACACCATATTGAAATCATTACTTAGATTAAAAACCTAGCCAACAAATGTATGTCATATTGTGTCAATAACATTGTAGGCCTACTATGAATACACCTGTATATAAAACAACCGGAAGTCATTTTTTTGACAGTTTTTTTTGTCTGTTAAAATTGCCCTAATATGCAATTCAAGAGGTCATGCAATTCAACTCCTGCAACAAAATTATTAATGTAATGTAATAGTGCTGTTTGACTGTGGTACAGCTGGTGTCAATTTCATCTTTACAAATGTAAAGTGCTGATTGGGTGATATTTTGACGACTAATTAAAAATTCCATAATAAGGTAAGACGTTCTCATATAACAGATGCACTTCAGCTCTGCGTTGTGTTCTTGGGTTTTTCAATAAATGGAGTCAAATTGCATCTTTCCGATGTCTCTTCTGGTCAGCCACCTATTTGTGCGCATAAATAAATAAACATATATGTAATCCAAATAAAAACAAAAATGCTTTGGGTGAAATTAAGTCTATTTTAAAGGGTTACACTTGCATGGTGAAGTTGTACTTTAATTTGAGGAGGGTTGTTGGTTGTTGGCCCCAAAAATGTAACAAAACACCCTGAGTTAGAATTTGGTATCTTGCTTTAAAATGTTCATGCATGTGAGCAATTGCACATGCCAATTAAAACACATACATCTGTAATGAGTAATTAATGATCAGACATTTGCAGTAACAATAGTTCAACGTACCATTTAGTCTATAACAGAAAATTCACATTCATATATCCTATTTTGATAGTGACAGTCGGGATTTTTTTTATTTATTTTTTTATGCTTGGGTTCCGCATCCCGGCGGATTTCACCATCGTAATTGTTTTGTTCCAATATAACACAGATTTTGTCCTGGCATCCCATAATTTGCCATGTCTATGTCAATCACAGTTGTCATAACGATTCATACGAAAAATCCATAAAAAGGGATTTTAACTGTTAAAGGGATACTTGACTCATTGAGCAATTTTCAGCAGTGAAAAGATAATATTTTGTCTATAATTAATATGGTAGCTTCATTGTTTTTAATGTACAATTAATACCTTTAAAAAGTGTTTTTTCTACATGCTGTCGACTGATGATGACATCACCTGTGCTGAGGAAGTAGGGAATCGGAAATCATGGCTCACCTGTTTTCTGGGTTTGCTCAGTAAACTGAGCCATGATTGGTTGTCATCATCAGTTGACAGCATGTAGAAAAAATATTTTTTAAAGATACTAATTGTACATGAAAAATAATAAAGTTACCACATTAATTATAGACAAAATATTAACTTTTTACTGCTAAAAATGTATCAATGAGTCAAGTATCCCTTTAAATTCCTCCCTATTTACTTCCAAATTCACATTTGCATTCTCTGTTTTGTTTTTCATTTTTTGTTTGTTTTCCTCGTGGGCACTTCTGAAATGATTTCAGAGTCACTATCAGGGTTCGACGATGCTTTTTGCAACAACCAAGAGACATTACTCTCTGAACCTGATCCTCCCCCATTTCTTCCTCATCAAGTCTCTGAAGCGTCCATTGTATAATTTTTCTTTTATTTGTCATTGTTGTCTCTCTTGGATTGAGAGTGAGGCTACTGTAGCTCCAGATTGTCACTAAATGGCAGCATTTTGCCCCTAAAATTTGAGGCTGTGCAACTAAAATTTTCATCTACTTGTTGCTAGTGCAGCCAGTAAAGTTCTGATGTTGTAAGATTTGAAAGCAGTCAAAATGACTGTCTGCTTTGGTCGTTCTCATGTTAAAAGGGACACGACTCAACCATTATCAGCAATAAAAAGTTAATATTTTGTGTATAACTCATTTGAAAACTATGTGCAATTAATATCTTTAAAAACACATTTTGCCACTAGCTGTCGACTGAAAATGACTCCAATGATAACGACCAATCACAGCTCACCTATTTTCCGAGTTTGGTCATGTGACGTTTTCAAAGTGAGCCATGGTTGGTTGTTACCTGAGCCCTGAACACATGTGATGCTATTTGCAGTGGAAAAAAATAATCTGTTTTTAAAGGTATTAATTGTACGTACATGTAAGATAATTAAGTTAGTAAATTAATTATATAAAATCTTAACTTCTTATTGCTGCAAATGGATTATTGTATTGTATTGTATTGTATCAGGACAACAAACAAAAGTTATGGGCTGGATTTAGCACCATACAGTGATAGCATTTGCAGGCCTTCACCACCACTGAAGGTGAATTCATTAAAACGGGAAAAAAGCAGAAGAGAACAATCTGTGGATATTGAAAACAAACACCACATGTTGGTGTGCACGTATTGGTGTGTTCTTGTCTTTGCTGGCACGCAGTGATGGATCGCAGCAGTTGCCGGTTTACCTAGCCTCATGATTTCCTGTGCGTGCATGTAACAAGTGGTGTTTGGCAGGATTAATGAGCATGCGGCTTGCTGAACGGGTGTTTGGCTCTGTGAAGCACTCCATCATGGCCCGATGCCGAGGCTGGCCATACACTCACTTACACGCAAACACACGCGTGCACATAGCGCTCTTTGCAATTTAACCACTCACACCTGCTCTTAATTGCAAATGCTTAGCCCTGTCCTTTTCAGTCCCATCCCCAACGCAAGACACATTAAATGTCGACATCTCTCATAGTCGAAACTCCTTCGACTCTGCAGCTTGTAGGAGGCAAATTGTTATATAGGCCCACTGAATATTTGTGCAAAACAGACATTGTGGGGGGGGGAATATGGTAGTAGGGTGAGAACTGTATATATTTATCTCATTTATTGTTAGCATTAATCGAAAAATGCTTTGAAGTGTACTTTATTGAAAATGTGTATATTAGTTTTTAGGAGAGCAGGTACATTCTGTATAATCAACAATAACAATCATCGATGGTATTTTTGGCTTGATTGAGCAATGATCTTCACTTCTTAGCAGTTTGCAGCCGATTGTGAAGCAGTTGGGATGAGAAACAGTACGTCCACTGAAGGTCAACCACATGACCCGGACGGCCTAACGCTCAATGTAAAATAAGCTTTAATAGAAGAAAAAAAAAACAAAAAAAACGTGATTAATCAAGACCAAAATTCATGGGCGTGTGTTCATTCCTTTGTGCTGATTTATATATCTGTAAAAATATTAGCTTATCAACTAAATGCACAATGCTGTTGGCATATCTATGTGTGATACTCACAAAAGTGTTTTGTTGAGAAATGTCATTTTTTTATTGCTCGAGTCATTTTCTTGATTTATTTTGTTTTACTTCAACGTGTATTTACATTGAGAGGCGATTCTATGTTGTTTTGCGAAATGAACACTGGGTGGCAGCACTAACTTGCAGTGTCAGAGGGACCACGTAATGAACAACGGCGAAGGGAGGCTCATAATCCAAGTGCATGGACAAAGAGCAACAAGTGTCCAGCGTCGCTGATTTACGTGTCGTATTTCTGATATTTCCAGGTTAGTGTTTCCTTTGTTGTGTGACTAAAAGTGTTTATAAGCAACTTCGAATGTCCAGTGATGTGTTAAGTGTAAGCTAAATGTGCATTATATTGTGTTTAAATTAGAGATCGACCGATATGCTTTTTTCAGGGCCGATACCGATTCCGATTATCGGTAGTCAAGGAGGCAGATAACCGATATTTGAAGCCGATATTCATTTGCAGTAAAAGTTAAAATGTTGGCACCAAATTTTTGAATAATGCAAACCCTAACCGTTCTTTACAATGGATTCTCACACTACACTTTTCATTTTACATCCTTCTATCTGCAATAAGACGTTGGTGGCGGGGGGAGTTAAATGTGGGGGCCAATGTGACATTACCTTTTATAGCATTTGGGATACTTGTAGTTTTATTCTATAAATGTTATATTTTTATATTTTGAAGTAATAGGAGGAACCCTGTCATTCAAAATGTGCATCAGCTGTGGCATTACTTATTACTACAGCAAAAATAAATAAAAAAATTCCATGAGAAAAACTATTCATCCCTGAACACCATACAGTTCTTGTAGACCTTATTATGATTATTGTTATTGTTACCATATAGACAGTTTTGATAAGCTGAGGATCTTAAATCGAGAACAGCAATATCATGCTACTCCTCTCTACAAGAGAACTGTCAAAAGACACTTCATCATGTAGTTTACTGCCACTTAGGATGCCCCAATCAACGCAGAAAAAGGTAGAGTAAAATAACTTGGTTATAATAATAGTAAGAATAACTTGGTTAAACAGACATTGTTGCGGTGGACCGCTGCCAGTTTCTGCTGTTTAATGTGTTTTACACTTATAGACACGTGTGTGTATATGGGCACACTATTCTCTCACTACTGTACTGTACTGTATCACTTAATGGCACAGATGTACTGGTCTAAATAATAACTGGACTGCAACATTGCTAATTCACATTAACAAGCACTATCTTAGCTGTCCACATGAATAGTTACTAACACACGAGAAAGTTATACAACACACCAAACATGAGCTCATTATTCAAAGTATGATGCACGTAACGAAATTACATCACTGAACATTAAATGCAGCCGTGTACGGCCGTAGATGTTACATATTAGTGGCATCCATTGAGAGGATAATGTCCCAAATGACGGCAGACATGACGTGAAAAGAGAGACAAAACGAGCAAATAAGCACACGATACTTTAGTGCACTTCTCTACTAATGCCAAACAGACGGAAGAGAACACGTTCGTGTAGTTAAACGGTGTTTGAGACACTTAATTTGTTACGGAGCGGACTTTAACGAGGTGCACAACGAGCTGTCAATCAAATCGACGTCGAAGCTTAAGGCACACAATGGCAAACCAGTGCGACAAATAAACACAATATAAAGTAACTAAACGCTATTTCGTGTCACTGTGGCATCTCACTGCATAATAACCGCTATGCAACAAGTAGTGGACGTGACGAGAGGTAAATATAATGACATTACTCTACTCTTAACATGGAACTAGACAATATAATAATGACAACTGTTAATATTTGGAACCTTTCTAACAAACATTGTTTACTTAATTAAGTGAAAATGTGTGTGATTCCCTCCCCGAGTAGTTCAAGTAGCGAATTAGCTACTGAGTGTTAGCCTACATGCTAAGCTGAACACACCACTGTTAGCTAGCGGGGATTCAATGCAAGGCAATGCAGCTCCATTCATATAGTGCATTTAAAACACAACATAATTCAATGTGTTTAGCTTATCATGGTGAAAAGTTCGGCGGAGTCTCTTCTCTTTTAACTTACCTTCGAAGCATGTGTCTCGCGTTGTGTCCGTGGGTGCGTGTGTGACCGGCTACTGTGATACACGGCATACACTACTGATTGGTTCTGGCTCTTGCACGGCTAACCAATCAAATGCTGCTATGGGCGTTACATTGCTGGAGTTGGACTCCATAACAGACAGAGACGCTCTGGGCTGCATTCGAAGCGAAAAGACGGAGTTTTAAATGGATTGCTCATATCGGCCGTCAGATTAATAAAACAGACCGATACCGATATGTACCAATATGTCAAATATCGGCCCCGATTATCGGCCCGACCGATTATCGGTCTATCTCTAGTTTAAATGCTACTGTTTGCGACTCGGTGTAATGTAGCTTGGAAAGGGTAGCGTATGACGTAGCTACTTAATTTTTTCGGTTGCTTTGTTTGGCTCCTGGTCATTTGAGGGTTATTTTCCTGTGTGTATAAATCAGACTGTACTCATGTGTGTGGAGTACTTTGCTTAAAATGCAAAGAGCTAATGCTCGCCCGAGTTGGCGATGAATGCGTCCGTGTCGTCGGCCTAGTTTAAAATGGCGCACGTTGATTGCGGCCGCGAATGTTTGAGACTGTACAATGTATGGTTAAGAGGCAGTCATTATAGTTTTTTCATTTAGTTTTCTTTAAGAAGTAAATGTGTTATAGCTTAACTGCAAGGTAGATTTATTCTGTCGTATAAGGTGAATACTTATAAAATGTAAAGTCATTACAAAAATACTCTTGAATAGAGAGCAAATATGTGAAGTACATACATGATAGATGATAGAATACATAAATGTTGATAGATGAGACATGAGTATAAAGAGAAAATGTATATTTTTTTGGTGAAAACAATTTTTGTAAATTTTATTTGTGATAAAATTTGTATTGTAACAGGGAAACATTTCTATGTGAATGATGTCATCCAACTATGATGAGAAACTAGTGCTTGAATGGGAAGCATATTGACAAGCAGAATTATTTCACCATTGTAGTTAGCGTTTTCTATGAACATGTAAATAAAAGATAATCCAAGTGCATGGACAAAGAGCAACAAGTGTCCAGCGTCGCTGATTTACGTGTTGTATTTCTGATATTTCCAGGATTATCTATATATATATCTGCCAGCGGGCACCCAGCCGGGACCCGCTACATATGCACGTATAAGGGCAGCTTTAGTCCGGACCCAGCCCATTGGACTCACAAAATATTTCTATCGACTTGACTAAGTCCAAATATGTTTTTCATTCCAGAAAATAAAAAATAAAATAATAATAATAAAATAAAAAAGTAAAACTAAAAAATTTGTAATAAAGTTAATCAGATTAACAAAATAGACCAGCATTGCGAATGGCCAGACAGGAACCATGGCTAACAGGTAGCAAGCCATCTGATTTGTTAACCTGACCGTGAGCGCCAAAGCACACAGTCTTCTTCTTACAGTCATTCCACCAACAGAAGTTTTTTTTTTTTTTTTTTTTTTGTATTATTATTCTTTTACCAACCTTGAAGAACTGGCGTTAGCCAGTACCCAGAACATCTTAAAAAAACAAAACAAAACAAAACAAAACAAACATGATGCAACCTTCAGATTCTGAATACAGTTTCGGACACATATGAACTTTGTTCAACACTTGCAGAGTTACCACAAAAAGAGGTAAGAGAGAGGAAAAATCGACGTGTTCACTTTTTTGTATTTATTTTTGTCTGAATACTGTTAGCTTCACATCAGCAACATTAGCACAATTTGCTAACAAACAACATTGCTAGTGTTAGCTACATTACTGTTTTAGTGGTGTAATATGCAATATGATAAATAAATCCCCTCGGTCATATAAATAATAATACAATAGTCGACTTTACTCTTGCTCTCATCTGGACCTGGACTTGGACTCGGACCTCTGTGACTCGAACTTGACTATAGCCCTGTTTACAGGAAGTCGCTTCCATAATTGTTTGATCTGTTGTATCCTGTATAGTAGAAGGAATGCATTAGACAGATATCATCTTGGATTATTTGACTTGCATTATGCACATCTAATATTATGCGAGGGTCATATGGCTTTTATTACGAAGAGTAGTACTTTGTAAGAAGCTCACTACTGTACTGTATATTAATGACTAATTCTTGACAATAAACCAAATTCATCAGCTTTCACTTCTTCAGCATACAGTATAGCTGATATGTGAACGTGTGTGCACTTGTGTGTTAATGAATGCGTGTTATTGAGTTTTATGTGTTCATCTAGATTTTGAATACGGATTGCATATCAGTTTTGTTTTTGTTTTTTTGTTTTTTAATGTTTGTGTGTGTGTGTGTGTGTGTGTGTGTGTGTGTGTGTGTGTGTGTGTGTGTGCATGCGCTCGCGTGTGGCCCAAAAAAGAGGCCGGTCGAGAGAAATCCAGAAGGGTAGAGCAGAAATCAAATCACTTAATTGCTGCATTTTTCATCTCCATCTTTTGTTGTGTGGCGGCCGGCGACCGACTCCGGCTGTGATTCATGGACGCGAGGGAGGCCTGTGAGCAGCACCATCCCTCATCGGCACCCAGCCGCTTGGGTACCCAAAGCACCCACACAATTACAGTGATTAATATGAGTTGTTTTGGTTGTTTGTTTGTTTTTCCCTTCTTTTTACTTCACTACCATCATGCGGTTTCACTGGGAATGGGGGTGGTGTTTAATGCCGCACTGAGTTGTCAGAAATAAACAATTTACCATTTCAAGCTCATTCCTCCCTCCTAATTTTCACCTAGTGGGACTTGAGCCCACTGAGAGTGGGAGAGAGGGAATGCAGAGACTTGAGCATGCAAGGAGGGAGGGGGAGATTCAGATAAAGATGAGATAAATATAGGGAGAGGAGGAAGGATGTGTTCATAGACGTTCCTAGGAGATGAAGGATATCGAAATGTAAAGAGGGAGTGCAGATGTTGAGAAAGCGTAAGGAACACAAAGGAGGAACAAGATGAGATTCTGAGACATATGCTACGGTAGTGAGAGCGAGCGAGCTGTAAACAAGAGGGGGAATGTTCACTGTCAGTCATGCACCAACTCTCCTACTCTCTACTTTTTACACATTGACATTTCTTTTTAATAGAAGGCACCCTATTGTGCGCTATTGTATGAGTGTGTGTGTATATTACATACATATCCGCACACACGGGCGCACAGATGTAAAACTTAATACATGTCATATGTCACAGACTTATTCTGATTTATGCATAAAGCAGATGGAAACAAAGATTTTGATGGTTAAGGACCTTTACTTAAATGCCTTCAACTATATTATAGTTGCCCTGCAATGGCTGGCAACCATTTCAGAGTGTACCCCGCCTATTGCCCATAGCCAGCTGGGATAGGTTCCAGCGCCCCCGCGACCCTTGTAAGGAGCAAGCGGTTAAGACAATGGATGGATGTATTATAGTGTAAAACAGTTGCACAATATGTCTCACTTATTAATACAGTTTGTCATTTGTTTTAGTTTTCTATTTTGCGCTTACATGGAAGGCGGCGAAGTAAATAACTCCAAAGGCAACATTTCCCGCTGTTGCTCCTTCACCTGATGAAACACTGGGTGTTTTCACCAGTGTGAAGCACAGTGTGACTTTTTCTGAAATCAACACTGACAATGATCGCTCTTTAAAAAGACATTTTTTGTGTTTTTGCATCAAACTGGAGTCACAATTATTTTCTTGTCTGACATCTAACAACATGATTTAAAAAAAAAAAAATCATTTTCCTCTGTTGTGTGTGCAACAAAACATCTGCTGTGTGACTGCTTGTTGTATTACTGACACCTCTGCAGTAACCAGATGTGAAAAGTCCCAGGGTCTGCATTCTTGACTATTTTCAGCAGTATAATATATACCTATAGATTAATTATTGTCTCAAAACCACACAACTATTAATGTTTTTTTTTTGCAAACTGTTTAAAAAAAAACCGATCCGATAAATATATGTTGATGTATTTGAAAGTGGAATGATTTTTATTGATTTGCTGCATTCGTACCTTTTAAAGCAGTGGTGTCAAACATATGGCCCGCGGGCCGGTTAGGCCCGCAAATGGGTTTAATCCGGACCGCGAGAGGATTTTGTAAAGTAAAAAAAAAAAAATTGTAATTACTAATTACTAATTAATCAGCCGGCCAAAATCAACACATATACTGTAAATTTCTAATTTCACAAGCAGTCCTCAGATGAGCAATGCAACTTGTACAGGGAATCGTCGTCCTGGATGTCATTATTTTACACACAACTTAAACAACGGTTTGTTTAATTCTTATTATCTTTTTGTAATCATACACCAACCTAAACATGTTAAATACCACACTAATTCAATTACTGGTAACACAAATAGATATGACAAGGATTAAAGTCTTTATAACATATTTAACTGCGCCACACAATGCATTCTGGGAAATGTATATATGCAAAACAGGTCGATTTAACACGTCCGGTACGTATACCGGCCTTCCATTTGCATTCGTGTTATTTTTTTGGAAAAATATGATTAGAGTTGAGTTCCGTAATTTAGGGCTGGTCCAGGCAAATCAGTGTACAAATGATGGCATTTTTTTTTTTTTAAGTTATGTACCTTTATTTTCCTGTTGCGGCCCACTTGATAATATATTTTCTTCCATGCGGCCCCTGATGTAACATGAGTTTGAGACCCCTGTTTTAAATCAAAAGGAATTTTCCATTTGAAATCATTTTTTCTTACATTCCTACACAAACATCTTCACATAGTCCGTAAACTTCCTGGGTGCCCTCTTCCTTTAATTACATCAGCCGTAAAGGACTGTGGGTAACATGGAGGAACCTTTAAGCGTTTTTACAATTTCAACAAATTATCCTCCAAGTACTTCTTGGTAATCTCACGATGGTATGAATGGAACGTTTCTAATTGAAAACATGAATCCGAAGTAACCTAACATGTTTTTGGAATCTCAGCACACCCAGAAAACACTCACAAACGCCACACAGAAAGCCCGGAGCAAAGATTTGAACCCAAAGATGACGTATTAAGTCATGTAGTTCAAGTCTAAGCCAAGTCGAGTCTCTTGGATACCAAATCGAAGAAGTCAAGTCTTTCTCAAGTTTTTGGCAAGCAAGTCGCAGGTCCTAAAACTGGTAACTCAAGTCAAGTCATATGACTCAAGTCCCCCATCTCTACTAATTATGGCCTTGCATTGTTTAGGTATTGTGTGAACTTCTATTTTCATAATGGGTCAATCGAAAGGCCAAAACGGGTAAACAAATTTGAGTTAAATGATTTCATTTTATTGCTTTTTTTTGGGTGTGTAATGTTTAGGTTTCCCTTCAAAAACTACAATGTCTTGTGTTAAGGAGGCTTACCGAAATTACCGGAGAATATGTATTTTGATATTTGGGATTTGTCATGTTTCATTTTTCAGACACAAAATTTTATTGTGTAAATCGAAGTTAGAATTCCCTTACTTTGTAACAGTTCAGCTGTCAATACTCGAGCCTTCGTCGGAGCTGTCACCACCTCCTGCT
The DNA here is from genome assembly GCF_051991245.1 of Festucalex cinctus. NCBI lineage: Eukaryota > Metazoa > Chordata > Actinopteri > Syngnathiformes > Syngnathidae > Festucalex > Festucalex cinctus. Next base: position 20,683,950 of record NC_135417.1, read on the forward strand.
GTGAGATGAAGCCCTCTTGCATGATCACACGTGAAAGCACAAGTGTCCTGTTGGTTCATAGGCTCGCACAACTTTTTTTTCTTATTTACTAATGAGGCACAGCTGGCAGTGTGTATAGCTACGTGGCTAACAACTATCCTCTTCAGTGCTCTTTTTGTGCTATTTTATTGTTTGTTCATGCCCTAATAGTTCGATACGCCCGTCAGGAACTTAAAGAAACTGGCAAACTGCACCTGATGCCTGTTTTGAATGCCAGAATTGACAGTGAAACCATCTAACCAAGTCTGTATCGATGTATTTTATAGGACAATTATCTCACAGTGAGCACCCAACAAAAAGATTAGCGTATATATTTGTGATTGACATGATTTTTTTTGTGCTGTTATGTTATTTGAGTCAGTATACACACACACACACACACACACACACACACACACACAAAATCGGTATTCCATCGGGTCCACAATTTAAAAATATAATTAGCAGGTTTCATAATTTCAAAATAAGGGATGACATTTGCAAAAGAACATTTCCTTTAAAAACTGTTCTTCATACAGAATATGGCAAGGTTGTGTCAAAGAAAACTTCAATTTAAATTTAGATTAAATGGACCTGTGAGAGAACTAATCATTCCGATACCTTGAAATGCTGCTTCTATATATGTGAATGTATTAACTATAAGTGTATAATATATATGTACTTTGAGCGTAAGCAGTATTTATCTATACATGGATCACAACAGGCAGTTAATGAGGAAGGCTTCAGTTCACCCGTGGCCTCAGGGCACACCATGATCAGTGTGTACTTGATGTGTATGGGTGTATAGACTGGAGCTGGATTTTAAATATTAATCTCAAGGTCAAAGGGACAAAGCTTTTTGATATTCATGCAGGGTTCTGTAGCCTCTGCCTGGTGCTGAAGCCCTCCCTGCGCTGCTGCTTTTCTCACTGGGTCATTATGTCTGCTTCACTTTCTTTTCCTTACTGGGATGTGTTGGCACAATATTGAAGCTGACTGCGTGCGCTCAGAGGCACACAACCTGTGCAGTCATTAAAAGGTGGTAACGTGTCGAGTGGTGGAACCACTGAAAATCATTTCCACCTATAAGACTGATTTGTCACATGCAGCAGAGCCTCGGTTACAAAATGTGATGCTTGTCGTCGCAACAAAAAGGTGGACCAAGTACAGGGAGGCAAAGAAGGAATGCAGGATGAACGAAACCAAAATGTATGTAATCTTCCCAAAGAAATGGCAAACAAGACATGGGAAATACTGCATTAACAGAAATCTAAAAAGTAAGACAAAGTAGCAAACCAAAAATGGGAATGGACTCACTCAGGAACAGAAGCAATGATCTGAGAGACTGAAAGGCACAACACAACTAAATATACGGTAAGCTAACTGATGAGATAACATGGAACACTTGGACAAGACAAAATGGAGGGAGCTGATTGGTTAACACAAGGGACCAGGCTGACGATAACAGGTGGAACGTAAGGCACAAAATGGGGCTGGTTTAAAAAAAAAATCAATTAATCAGTATCGAATCAATTTTCCTTTTCAGATGCCAATATTGATTCATAAAACTATACATCGATTATTTTAATATATATTTTCTCCATAAATTCATGATAAAAAAAAATTTCAAAGGTCTAAACAATTTCTTTAGATGATTATTATGCATATTTTTTTGTATCTTGCTATCTTGCTTGCTATCTTCTTTAAATTTACTGCTCACAGAAACTTACAAGTAATTTCTTACTTTTACAAAAGACCTCACGTATTGCACTTTAACATGCCAGACACGGAATAATTCTTTTGTTGACAAAAAAACAAAAATCAAATCATCTTTAACCAAGTTTCTTCAAGTTTACAGCATAAAATGTGTTCATTCAAATTGGGGTTATTTTTGAGTGTTAAGACAATTTAGAATATTGAGAATTTATATTTACAATTATTGAATTACAATTATGAAAATAATATTTTCATCTTATCTTTGCTGATGTCAATGTTTGTAACACTTAAGTGAATATAATGTGTTACTTTCATGAACAACATACATATAACATGAAGCAAACTTACTAGCTATTGTGTTACTTAGGAATAGTGTTTGAATTTCAACTTGTATGACTCAAAAATACTTTGGAGGCTCTCCTATATATTCTCGTATTGATGACATAACCTGACACACCAGATGGTTCACAATATTACAAACCAATGTTTGAACGTCTCAAAATGACAAAAAGAACAAACAAAAAAGTGGTCATTAAACATCTAATGTCCTCTCTCTATTTTTGCAGACAGGGCACCTGCATTGCGGCGTAAATGTTGGCGTATCCTCAATTTTGTATCAACGTAAAGCTCGGCCATGATGGAAATCGGCTGTGACCACTCCCACAGCCGTGCAGCTTCTCCATCTCGCAAATCTGCCAGCCTGTGCTAGTCTGGAAAATGGCCAAAGATGGATCTAACTCGGAAACGACTTTGGTCCATTTTGCCAAGTAGAAGGGGAAGTCCTTAATTAGCTGACCTTACCTATTAAAATCCATCATTAAAGCTTAGTGTTATCCAGCATCAATGCACATGACCAAATCAGACTCAAGCCACCTCTCAAATTTTACACAGATTTGACACGTTATTTCAAAACTTAATCTAAACTACAGGTACTTCAAAATTATTTTGATTTTGCACAAGAGCATCACGTCCTAGAGAGGAGATGTATAATTCTATTATAATGCAGTATAATTTTGGTTCTTCAGCTTGTTCGGCTTCTCTAATATACATACAAGCTACAGTATATAATTGCCACGAACTTGGTGTTTGCAAGTTCTCTCATCCGTCACTCTCACATCCCCAACTCCATTGTCATGTGAATGCGTGTCACCTTCATTTCGTACAATGGAGTTTGTCCATTTTCCTCGCTTCTAAGTTCAAATATTTGTTTTGTCAGCCTGGCCGTGTCAGGACACGTATCTGTCTTTGTGTTTTAACAGACTAACTTCTGGCTTACCCCATCAGTGTCAGTGTAACATCCCAGCTCTGATATTTGCAGCTCTCAACTGACTGCTCGGCTTCCACATAATTACGCTATGAGCTTGACGTTGTATGAGTGTCTTGTAAGTGTGTGCGCGTGCGTGCGCGTGTGTCTTTTCACCCTCTGCAGAAACATGTCATTTCCACTGTTCCTGTCCTTCTGATAGACAGATACAATATTAAGAGCTACAAATCGGAGTGTGAGTTGAGAGGAGACGTTGGGTAGGTGTGATGCGGAGACGAGGCGAGAGAAGGTGGAGAGATGACAGTAATAATAGCACATAGACAATTGTCAGGGAGGGAGACAGTGGCAGTTGTGTGCAGTAGTAGAAGACGTGTCGAAAGACGAGGTGTAGACAAAACGGATAGCAGACAAATATGTGGCAGAAAGGGCAGAATTATGTAGCATTGTTTGATCTCGTCATGCTATGGATTATTTCAGATGAAGTTTTTATTATTGGCTTAGTACGGTTTTTCAATGTTTTTTCAGTTTGTTGTTGAAAATAAATATACAGTAGAACCTTTAATTTGAACACACTATGCAAGAAATGACTTAAAATGTGTTATTTGTCCATAAGAAATACTAGCCTACAGGATATAATAAAATCTGTTAAGAGTTTCAAACTGCCACCATTAATTAAAACGTAAGGAACATTTTTAACTATTGGGGATGAACACTGCTCGTTCTACTTTTCTATTATTATTGTTGTTGACTTGACCATATTTTCCTCAGCAAAGAAAGATGTGTGCACGGTGGACCACTTTGAAACTTTACAGTGTCTTTCATCTCTCTTGTACATCAAGTTGTTCTTCTTCACCATGGCTGATACACCTGAGTAGTGGTATCAAAAATTCCAATTGTACTTTAGTGTCATGAATCAATTTATTTGTATTTGAAAATTCACATATGATTTTGTGCTATAACCCTTTCAACAACTAAACACAAACATGTCAACAATATATCTTATATCACGTCAGGGTCATATATCTTTATCCTCTGCATAGAACAATTGGTAATACTCATGCTGTACTAATGAGCCGAGGGAGGAGTTGAAAAGTCTCAATAAACTGTATACCTGCCTGTCTGTCAAGGTGGGCACACCAGAAAGATCAGCAAAATGGCCCTTCAGTGTGATAATAAATCGCCATTACTGTGTGTTTTCATAGAGATTGCAATATTGTGAAGTTTTTTTTTTTGGTCATTTAAGATGGGATGAATGTAAAACTTCAACAATTTTTGTTGCTTTTCTGAAGAAGGCTGAAACAGATTAAATACTTTTTCATTGCTTTCAATATGAACAGATGATTTGTGATGAGTGTTTTGAGTTACAAGTTTAACTTGTCTAGCCAGTGTTATGATACACACTGTAACAAATTGACTGTAGTTTCAAAAAATAACTGGCAAAACAGTTGCCAGCTACTTCTTGTAAAATCTCATTTAATTACTTTGAAAATCTATTACAGTATATTACTGTATATTTTACAAGTATTTACAGTCTCTAAATTACAGTTACTTACTGTATTTACTTTTTTTTTTTGAAGAAGAAGAAGAAAACAGCAATTCATTGTAATCTAGTTTAGAACTGTTTCTTGTCTTCTAATTTACAGAAAATTTAAACTCCTGTAACTAAATAATACAGTATGTAGTTGTAAAATCCATCCATCCATTTTCTTAACAGCTTATTCCTCAAAAGGGTTGCTGGGATGCTGGAGCCTATTCCAGCTGGCTTTGGACAGTAGGTGGGGTCCACCCTGAACTGGTTGGCAGCCAATCACAGGGCACACAGAGACAAACAACTCATAATCATACTTAGGCACAATTCACAGCGCTCAATTAACCTGCCATGCATGTTTTTGGAATGTGGGAGGAGACCAGGGTACCCGGAGAAAACCCATGCAGGTACGGGGAGAACATCCAATGCCGAATGCCGAAGCCCAGGCTCGATCTCACGCCCTCAGCACTGGGAGGTGGACGTGCTAACCAGTCAGCCACCGTGCCGTCCCCATTGTAAAATCAATCCTCGTTCATGCCATGCTTTGACCAGAAGGTTGACATCATCTGGATCAATATATGGTTTCTTAAATTGCCAACATTTATAGTTAGACATTAAATATTTACAACTATGCATTAAAAATTGCATTATAAGAATAATGACATCATTTTAGCATTCCATTAGCCTTTCGTCCGGACTGTCTTTTTGTACACGTTCGAGCAGTGCTTTCTTGAATGCCCCATCATCATCCTTATCATAACATAATCTCTGAAATCACATTTATTTTAACCTTAAGATATGGCCAAATACCAGCAACATTTGTCATTCTCATATCATATGGAAGTTAAATTGTCGTACCGTCAGGGGCAGACTTTTATATTCTTGAGTACAGCTCTTAAATGTAACAAACACCAGTCGTATATTATCATATGCATGCTAACAGAAATTGTACTTCATCACATATCAAATACATGAAATTGCAATAGTCAAATGTAAAGCAAAAATAATAAGGAATTGCAGTTTGTATGTAGAATACTGTATATGAAAAATGCAAAAAACGATTTTTTTTAAATTTTTTTTTTTTTTACTTTGCTTCGAGAAGGCATATATTACAGATTATATATTCCAATAGTAACAGTCAAAAAACTGTTCATTTATAGGTGGAGAGGAAAGCGATAAAATAAGAGTAATTTCTTTCTTTCTTTCTTTCTTTCTTTCTTTCTTTCTTTCTTTCTTTCTTTCTTTCTTTCTTTCTTTCTTTCTTTCTTTCTTTCTTTCTTTCTTTCTTTTTTACTTCAGAACCATTGGGGACCACAGAGTAAAAGAAAAAGAAAAACAGAATATAAGAAAAAGAAGAGGAAGAAACTAGTTTCAAATAAAATAAATAACAACACCAATGCTAATAATAAAAAATCATCAATACATTAATTATACTAAGCCACAGCAGTCAATGTAAACATATAGGCATGCTTTTTATTCCACTGTCTGGAATAAAATCGACCAGAACTACGCAGAGGATTGTCTCACACATTGATTGCCATTTTCTGACGTGGATGCCCTACACATAAAACTAAACATCAAATTACACGGGGCATATTATTATTATAATGATGATTATTATTATTGAAAGTTGTTTGGCAGACATACGTATCAGGTATTTTTAATAGAGGCAAGTCAACCCTTGCTGCATCCGCAGAAACAAAGCTCGCCAAGCACCCCATCTTATACTCGACACTCACACAACAGGACTGACTGACTGGCCCCAAACCACCAAGACCCGCTGTCCCACCTGCTGAGCACTGAACCCCACTGCACAGCTAGTCTGCTGTTTCATAGGTCACATCAGAGGCTGGCACACTGTAGCCCTGTTGACAGCTTGTTGTTTACAGTATGTGCAGCCAGCATGGGGTAGACGCTGCAGATCTGGGGCCTGGTGGGAGCCGGATATCACGATGGGTGTGTGCGCCACAGGATTTTTTTTTTTTGGGGGGGGGGCTCTTGGAGGTGCAGCGGCTTAGTGGTGGGGGGTTGATACAGGCGGGGGGTCTGGGGCAGGTTGCATAGCGTGGAGCCCCTGGCGTGAGGCCCAGCAGTCTTTGATGCTCACTGGTTCTGAGAGAAAGAGGCAACAGAGGGAGAGAGGGGAGGAGAGAGGGGAAAGAAGATGAGGAATGAAAGAGAAAAAAGGTTACCTGTGGATCAGCCAACCTTCAGCGCAGAAGGGTGGAGGGGAAGTGGGGACTTTGATGTAAGTCCAGGTTGGATGAGACCATTGATCGCAGGAGGAAGGATAGCGTGTGCGCAGAGGTTTCGATGACATGACGATGACTTGAGTTTAACTCAACTTTTCAGAGCTGAAGACCGAGTTGAGGCTCTCTATTGTCGTGAATAGGATAAGAAAATGTACTGTATGTATCAATAGTGAACCTCAGAGTTTTCCAATGAATTTTTAGGAGCGCTGTCTGCTAGGAATGTGAGTGTCATTCCCCCATAGCGGTGCAGGGTGAGCAATGGGATTTTGACTCCCTTTGTACGAGTGTGTTGGTTTGTGTGCGTGAGTGTGTTGTCACACAACCCGTAACACCCACTGGGCCTCACACTCTCCACAAAACATGCCAGATCCCGCAATGCAGCCATGGTTCAAAGCGCCACATCCCAGGAAAGTTTGCTAACAGTGAGGTAGCGTACAAGGAAGTGACACACTCCCCTGCTGAGACTCAACTCTGACAGTGCACTGAGCTGACTCCCAAAGAGATATACCAAACATATTTGCTCCTGTTGGAAGCATGCTGCTTTGCATCTATCTACCTGGTGTTAGCTGAATGCATATTTTCCCCTCATCCACCCCAATTCTTCTCTTTCCTTCTTAAACAGAATAGTTTCCTTCTTGAGCTTAGTTTATGTTTGTCATGCTGGGGGCAAGGGTTAATATATAATATTTAATAGTAAAAACAAAAATAGTCTTGCGCACATCCATGATGTTTAACACAAACCCCACGGCAGACTGCCAGACTCCTTAAACGTCCTATGCTGCATTTTACTTTTTAATAATCTATTCTTTCATTTTATTATTCAATTTACAAGACCATGTGTCGGAAATGCCCACAATGCCATTTCTCATGCTATTCTATTTGGTCTTAAATGCCTGCCATGCAAGACAGTTGAACTACTCATTAATATTCAACGTGTAAATGTACTTTGCTCTGATTGGGTCACTGTTCTCCTTAACTTGATATGCAAAACAGCTCTCCTCTGATTGGTAGTTATTGCTACGTGGGTGTCAAGTCTGTCATTATGCTGGCTCCAATGATTATTGGAAATTGTGCCTGGCCATGATGCACGGCAACGACCCACTCAACTTGGAGGAAAATGTCTCCTTTTTATTCAGTCTACCTCCATGTTGATGCCCGTCTTAGTTTGCACAAGACACAGGCACGTTGTCACAATTTAGCCTTTTTTTTTTTTTTTTAATATAGTTACAACACCGCCAAATTCAAATCCACTCATTCTGAAGACCTTTGCTTGTCAAGGGCTATTGCATGTAAATGAAAATTGCATCGGTGTCTAAAATAAATAATGTCACAGTCAATTTTTGACACGGTATGCTTAAAAGGGACATTCAGTGATCCCTAGCGCCATCTAGTGGTCGAAAAATAGCATTAGAAGCACACAGGAGAACACACACTATGGTGGCTCAGAGAGTCCAACGAGCATCTCGACGAGCTACGGCGACTTGGCAACCGTTGTGATGCCTGGCTAGCGACGCTGACAGACCAAGTGAGCCGGAATTAGCCGGAGCAATAACAAGAACAGCTAGCGGGAATTAGACGGAGCCATAGGCTGGAGTGGCTAACGAGCGGCTAGCAGGAGGCAACTATTTGCGAAGTTGTCCTTTAGGCATAGCAGGAAGATGGCGGCGAAACATGGCAGCTCTAGCAAGGCGAGACTACAGCCATGACGTGATAGCGGACAAGATAGTCATCCATTGCTAGAGGTTTCCTTTGTAAGCCAGCGAGACTTCCTTGTTCGCCGAGCTGCTCACTTGACCAATGACAGGCAGTCCAACCCAAGACACGCTTAGGACCGCGCCCTCATTTGAATAACATTTCGACTTGGCAGTATGGACCAAAACTGCAAAAATAAAAAAAAATAAACGACTTAATAAATAAATAAATAAATGACTAAAAGTGAAAAATAAAAAACGGATTAAAAAAATATATAATTAAAAAATGAAATAAAAATGTATGTATAAAATTCATTTTTTTGTTTGTATTTTTTTTAATATAATTTTTTAATTATATTTTTTATATCTGTTTTTATTTTCACTTTCAGCCACTTATTTATTTATTTAATCATTTATTTACTTTGAATTTTGGTAGTTTTGGTCCTCCATATTAGGACCTTTAACATACATACCTTTGAAGTAATGATTATGTGACAGCTTGTCGCTCGCCAATGTACAACAGTAGAATATTTTTTATAAGCAATTGGCTGGCAACCAGTTCAGAGTGTACCCCACCTACTGCCTGAAGCCGGCTGGGATAGGGTCCATCACCCTTGCGACCCTTGTGAGGAATAAGCGGTCACGAAAATGGATGGATGAATATTAAGTAGAGCCGCACCTATAAAGTTGCAATTCCAGACGTGTTTTTAAAAGACTTAATTTATCACATTTAATCGAAAAATGCAACAATACAAAAAATATAAAGCACTTCACTTTATCTGTGACAAGTGAATGCATTTAAAAATAATGGCCTGTCAGTGGAACAGTGCATTTTATTTTTCTAAAGCAAGCCATTAGTTTATTCAAGCCACCCTATTTGACAGGTCTACTTTTGTACAGGTTCCAACCATTCCGACAGACTATTTGGGTGGCTAAAGTATTGTGTTGGCACACTCCAAGAGCATTCAGACGTTTGAGCATTTAAATGCTTCAAAAGGAGCATCATAGTATTGTGGAGGAGGTCCTAGCTTCGGCTAGATGGGTGTGACGAGCCACCAATGTTAGGACTTGCTTGGTTAAAACTTTGGAAAGACAAATAGTGAGTAATGCAGGACTAGTTGGTTATTAGAGACATTTAAACCATGTAATAACTGAAACCAAACCCATCCAGAGGACAGGAGGTCAAAGAAAAATCCAAAAGTTGGATATTGTCCTTGGGGAAACAGTCCAGCAATCCTGTCTCACTATTGAAGCCACTGCCCTCACGTTTGACCTTGTTAGCTGATGTCGATGTACCGCAGTCAGGATTCAAGGGTTAATTATAGATCTTGTCAGAACTTGGACCTGGCCAGCTCAATAAGAGTCTGCTGTTATTGGCATGCCAACTTGTGTGCATGTGATTGTGACGCGAGTGTATGCACACGTCTGCGGGTTGTCTTCAGGCATCGGCTTTGGTGTTGACCCAGGCCCACCTTTGCCTCGGTACACCATCTTTATTGACACAGCTCAGACTCCAGGGATGAATGTGAGGCCCGGGGGCCTCCACACATTGCGGGAAGGACACTTGTCCCTACTTCTACTCACAACCACACACTCAATAGAGTGCTGGACGTCACGTGATAGTAGCGGCGCCACACGATGGACTAACAATGGAGAGCCTCAATAAAACTAGCGTTTATCCGTCAAGATTTCAACTAAGTGAATTCACATCTCACTTTGGTGAAAAGGACATGAGATGCATCCCAAATTGAACAGATTACAGATCTATATGAAGCTATCGGCAACGGAAGATAGAGATCGGCAATGAATTTCCCTCTCACTACACTGGTGAGTGCTAGCAATCATACAATGGCTTGGAAGGTTACATGTTTATACAATCCAGATTTGTTATTTCCCTTTATGTGTGTTCTTAACTCATTAGCTCCCAGCCATTTTCACAGAAGCAATCCCGTTCGCTCCTGATTATTTTACTGGATTTTAACCGATTTTGCGAGGCTCACAGAATATTAGCATTAGAATATAACTAATTAGCATTAGAATATAGGTAAGTTTAATCAATTTTCACAAATCTATTTAAAATTGTGAGTAATTGAGCTCCCCCCCAACATGGCCCTGGTTGATCTCCTTTTCTCTGCTGCCACCTCCAGGCCGTTTGTGTAATTACCATTTCTGCAACCGTTCTTTGCAGTTGAGAAGCTGCATCAAAGCCTTTTGTATGCTCTAGCATAAAAAAAAAGAAAAAAAAGAAGTATAAATACGTCTTTGGGACAGTTAAAACATTTAAAATAGAATATTTATAATATAATTAATTAATAATTAATATTATTTCTAAGTTATTGGGAGCAAATTAGTTAATATGCTAAGCTAGCAGCTTCACCCAAGTCTTGCACTTTATTTTGTTTGTTAGCATCTGCTGATTCGGCTGCTGCCGTCGTTTGTGCTGTAAAAAAGTATTGTCTATGCTACTGCTGTTGATCAGTTATTAGATTTAACTGTGAAATATCTATGAAACCAAAGCAGTGCAAAGTAAACACAGTAACAACTAGTCAACAAAACAACTGAGGTTCCAAAAACACAAGCAAGGCGAAAGACATGGGTTATAGTGTCCCAGCGAAAAAAAATCGACAGCATAACAGGAGGAAACCATAATAAATCTACACAGATAGAGGGGAGACGAGAGACTATATCCACATACACTAATGACATAAGACATACTAGGGCCAGACACAAGTGGCTGAGGGCACTGATTGGTTAGACACATGAGGAGGGGCAGGCAAATACAGGTGGACATGGGCTTGATGAGACGGGGGAAACACAAGGACGATATGACAAAACACAGATCATGACAAGAACTTAAAGAAAAGAAACAATCAAACTATACCAAAATTAAACCCGAGCCATTGACAGAAGTAACAAAATCAATCCAAACCATGACAGAAAGTTTTTACGACATAAACAAAACAGACTATTTCCCCATGTCTTTTTGAGGCGCACAAATCTTCACCGATTGGCTATCACAGTAGACCCTCTTTGATTTCTGGTTTCAATTATTATAATTTTTTTTTAAAATAATAATAATATATAGTTTCATTACATTTAATTATTAAATACTGTACTATATGTATAGCACCCACAGTGGAGAAAACTCCACCCACTGGCCTGTACACAAAATCACTGTCAGATTCATGAGATGAGATTCCTCTCACCACTGCATAATGTTAGTAAATCAGAATTCATTCTAATTGATGGGCTTGTGCCTGTGATCTGCAATCTGCATAAACCAAGCCCCTATTTCTCTATGAAAGGGATGTATCAAAACAAGATTGGCTCAGGTGAAAGATCCTTATTGATCTGAGGAAATTCTAAATTTGTTTGCAGAGCAAGAATAAATTCCAGTAAGAACATATTGATGAATCACAGATTTGTATGTAAAATATTCGTAGACACGATTTAATGCAAGGCCACGCAGCTTTGTCCATTCGTATATGTGTATATATAATTAAAAGTAGGCCTACAACATTTTAAAAACATTTAACAACCAAGACCAATGAACATGAAGAGATGGTATATTTAAGGTATCGCCAACAGATGCTGACACTTGTGCTGTTACCATAGCAACCCACGAGACAGGTTAGTCCAGAGCGCTGATGGTTGGACACAATATATCCAATCTAGTCACATGTAAATGACAGTGAGGACACGGGAACATCAGATTTGCCCAAAGTGCGAGCAAAGCTATGAAAAATAAAACTAAATTGTAACACCAAACAGAGGCCATAACAGACTGTGTTGTCTGAAAAAAAAATGCATTTCATTCTCACTTTCCTGTAATGTGTTTTCTGGTGTGTTTTTGTCAAAAACTCACTCACCCACCTACAGAAACACACACCTGCAGAAGCACACCGCAACCTCCATCTCTGTTGACAGGGTAAATTGTACAAAAAGCTTTTAAGGCAATTAGTGGATTGAGCTTGAGCCTTTCTTCCCATTCGCTCTGTTCATTAGCAGCTCCTTCAGTGTCTGATATTACCATCACTCCAAGCTGGCATCAACACCACTCAATGCTTGTGTGCAAGAGTGTATGCGTGTGTATGTGTGCAGCTGAGTTTGCATTCCATGTGAATGTTCCACATCTTCTTGTTCATTTCAAGTGCAAATGTAATTGTCACTAATACTGGAGATCTTTGATGTTGTTTTCAATTAATAATAAAAGAGAAAAATGAATGTCACTCAATGTGCTATTGAAGACATTTCAGTGTATTTTTCCTAATTAATAGTTTCATTGCTACAGTGCAAGTTACATGCCAAGGCAGTACTGCTTTTGCTTATGAACATTTTGCTGGAAATAATATAATAATTTCATATCATCCTAACTTGAAATGGTCATCATTATTGAAATCCCTTGTTTTAAATCTGGTTGGAATTTATTTGTGATCCAGGAAGGTTTGTTCTTTCTTTTTTGTTAAAGAGAAAAATTCGTTTTTTGTTTTTGTTTTTCTTAAAAGAGAAGCATAAACAAGAATTTAAAAACCTTTGTTTTTTTTTCCCGATTCATATATTCAATTATGGCACTACAAATCTTGTATATTTGTCATGACTGTGTTTTGTTTGGGTCAAGTGTCTGATTTGATCTGATGCAGTCAGCATGTAACCAGCAACTAGTTTCAACTGGTCAGAAGCTATGTGAAGTCAGAAGCTATGTGATGTCAGGAAACTTTAATCTCTTTATCTGGTCAACAGCCAGATAATTCCATATCAGTCCTCTTAGCCACATGTCTGGCCACAGCCAATCAGATCCATTCGCTGTCTATATGTCTGACAGAGAAGTGTGTTTTCGCCAAATTACTCATCTGTCCATCTGGCGACCTGCTCATCTGTTCCTCTGCTCATCTCCACAGCCCAAGTTAGATCCATGCCTCTGGATCCATGATGCCTTCTCGTTGTTTCTGGTCTAGTTGTGAGTGTGTTCCGCGTAGACAAGCTTTGTTATGCGAATAAAGTGTTAAACTCTTATTTGTGTCTGCGTTTTTGGGATCCAACCCCAGAACATAAAATATTTAGCTGTTTAACATTTACAATAGGTAAATCCACCGCTTGGAGAATATATTTATTTTTGACATGTTTATAATATAGTATGTGTGCATGTGTGTTTCAGAGAGTTAATTATGTGGAACACTAGAGCACTACTAGCTTTGAAGTGGGCATAACTAAGGGTCGTACATTATTGATGAGTGACACACATTGCTGATACAGTCACAAACATAAACATAGACATGTTGGCACATGCTCACTCACGCACAGATTTGAACACTCAAACACACTCACACCCGTACAAGTATCGACACAGATAAATACTGTATATATATTTGGCAATTATCCTTTCCAGAGGCCCTTGAGTATTTAACGGCAGTTGTTGACATACTTAGGGTATCGGCTATATATTAATCTCCCAACATTCCTCTCTGCTGTCCATAAGGGACAGCATTTGGCGCTACCTGCTACATTATTTAACAGAGTGGGTATCTGATCCCTGAACTGGAACTGATCTCAATTCGTCATTAATGCCAACATTGGGTTAGAAGTAGGGCAAGCTTTCAAACATGTACAGTATGTATAGAACACACACACACACACTCGACGTGTTCTGGTTATGATCATCTTAAATTAATAATAGCATGGTTATTTCTTCCATCTAACTGCTTGGTTTTGTTACAGCAGCAGGACAACCTTTTTTATACCCGGGGATGTTTTACAGTTCATTGTTCAATGGACTGCGACTTTTCAATTATTCATCTATCTTGTACATTTTGATTTTAGTTCAATCCTTGCATTTTGATTGAAAACCTATATGTGTGCTATGTATATTCTAATGGTTTCAAAATGGAGTTCACAAAGACTAAAGCCCTGTGCTCAAGCTTCATCATTATTACCTTTGCCTCATGATTTGCTGATAACGATGATGCATTCCAATAAATGTGCCACTCCAAAGTTTTCTAGAGTTGTTTCTTCACAGCTTGCACAATCTACAATTAGTGGAGCTCAGAGTTCAAAGCAAGCATGGTGAAGCAGCATTTAGCTGTTATGCTGCCAACAAAAGTGAAAACAGCTGCAAGTGCAAATGCCTTTAAAACCCGGTTTAAAAAATAAATAAAAAAATAAAAAAATACACCCCCCCCCCCCAAAAAAAAAAACAGCATTCTTAAAATCTTTTTTTTTTTTCCCCCAAAATCAGGTTCTTGCAATGTAAATTATTTGAGCAAGCTACTTTTTACTTCTTTACTTTGCTTTAAAATATATTTATATCTTTTGTTTGGAAATGGTTTTAAATATTGTAATTTTAATTACGTGACGTTACCTTGTGTATGAAATGTCTTGTTGGGGTCTTGTTGCAATTTACAACTGTAGTATATTCCAGCTGACTTCTGGCAAAAGGTGGTTTATTTTATTATACACTCAATACTCACACACAACTCTAGACAATTTAGAGCCATCATTGCACCAAAGTATAATCACTATGGATGTGGGAGGAAACTGGACGCACACACAAAAGCGGAGAAGTGTCATGATTGGGGTTTGTGCATGGCAGGTCTTGGTTTTCTTTTCTCTTGGCAGGTCAGGTAGGTGGGTGTGGCTGGCAGCTATTAGGACACACCTGGGCTTAATCAGGCCATTAACCTTCCCCTATAAGAAGCCTGATCTGCACCCAGGATGGTGCCAGAGAATTCCATCTCATGCGTTAGAAATATGCAGTGGTTCTTATAGTGTTTGAATTTTTTGCCTTACGTGACCGTGAAGTTTTTTAAGCTGTTTGCCCTGGATCTTTGTTTTTTGTTATAGTTTTCTTCATCCAAGATTGTACAGCCAGCCACCTTGTCCCTGCCTGGTTGCCTGCCTCTTGAGTTTTTTGTTTGGATTTTTTTTGCTTGACCTCAGTAAAATAAACTGTTCCTACTACTTGTTGCCATCTCCGCATTCCGGGGTCCAACCCAGACAATCCGTAACAAGAAACTGTCAAGCCGATACGCAAATGTTCCTGAATATTCATTCATTTCTGTAAAGTTTCACATGCCTGAAATTTTTAGTTTTTAGTTCCACTGAATTCTCCACAGAACAATTGAAAATGTCAATTTGTAATATTTCTAATACCTGGCACATATGTTATTTTCCGTCATTATCCAATGCAAATACTCCACCCTAATTTCAGACCGTTCTAGTTGGTCACTTAATGTGTTGTGATTATTTATGTTGGATGTTTTGTTTTAATTCTATAAATACTCAACTGAACTGCATATTGTTTGTGATCAATAGCCTTCGTAATTTTCTCTAAGGATTCTATTAATGCCAGTGATGTCTCCACTGAGGCTGTATTGCATCTCTTTAAGTAATGTGTGCTTGATTGAAAAAAACATCACTCTCATCTGTGACTGCATCTTTTCATTTTCACAGAAAGTCCTTTTTATCAAATTATCAAGATTTGGAGTACAAGGGTGTTGTAGCTTAGGGATATGTAAAATAATTTGCAAAAAAATATATATATATATACATATATATATATATATATATATATATATATATATATATGGAGAGCAGAGTTCCAATGAAACAAACATAGCCTAGAGTAGTTTACCAATTGCTCCTCTCAGTTGCTCGGCCAACTTAAATGTATCAGCTAAAATCCCTGCATCAGTCTCTTTCTTTATTGGTGAATAACGTAGCATGCAGCATTTCTACCTACCAACATTAACTAAAGATTTGTATACCTTAAGTACATAAAGTCGTGCTAACCCAAACTGGGAAATTAATTATTAGAGAAATTATGAATGAATGAATGGTTTAATTTGGTTCCATTGATGGTACAGAAAAGCAAACACAAACATCCTTTTTAAGAAATCAACCAAAAAAGGAATAGGCTGAAGCAGCAGGCTCATTATTGCAGATCTCTGAGGGTCGGCTCTCTAGCCGCCGCATGCAGCTCATTAGCGCCGCCCTAGTGGCTCCCTTGAGCTTTTTTAAAAATGTTTGAAAATGGAGGAGAAAAAAAAAAAAAAAAAAGGATGCAGGGAAAAAAACTAGTACTGTCAGGCGATTAAAAAAAATCAAATTAATTATATCATTTGATAATTACTCCAATGAATTGATTTTTAATCTCATATCTGCTAAAAGTCCCCAAATAAAGGATTTGTATTCTAGGACATTATGGAAAATTCTTTTTGACACAAGGTACAAATCACTGCGTTCTTGTTCATAGTCCCGTCCCGATTAATTAATTAACTAATCTAATGACCACGTTCAACTGAAAGCCCTAAAAGATACATTTCATATTTTGTTCTGATAGGAGGACAAACAAAGATTTGCGTCATAGTCTGTGACACACGTTTCTATCAGCTCGGTGTGGTGCCAAGCAGGTGGTTGTTCCACAAAAACGGTGAAGGAAAGGGACATTAAAATGTTATCAGCAATCTTGTCTGGAATTAATAAAAGAAGCGGACATGACACAGCCACTCTTCAAAATAAACCTTCGCGTACCAACTGGACATTAATGCTTTGGCTCTCAGTATTCACAAAAATAATAAATGGCAATGGGGTACAGGCAGTGTGGTTATGTAGGGATGTGAACTCTGATGGGCCGCAAGGAGAAATGATTGAATTAATACCACTGAAAGGCCAAACAAGAGGTGGGGATGTATATGTGAACATGTGCTGAAGAGTTTTAGTACGACTCCATTTTATTTTCCATGGGGAGGACTGAAATTACAGAGATTATGCATGTTCAATTTTGTTGTTATTGCAAATCATCAAAATAAAAATGACATAAAAAATCTGATTTTTAAATTATATTTCTTTAATTTCATCAATGCAAGGATTCACAAAGTGTAATATATTAATTGTGTGATGGAAGTTCAACTTAAAGTACCATCGTGCACGCCGTGTGTCATTCTCTCCAGGATGCGCTACTGCACGATAAACATTAAATCATGATCAGTTATTTTGTATGTGTAGCCTTTAGTCATTTTGATAGTCGGCCAACATTTACAGCATGTTGCTTTCATTATATAGCTTATATTAATTAGGCTATTAATTTTTTTGCGGCTCCGTCAGATTTGTTTTTTGGGTCCAATATGGCTTTTTCAGCATTTTGGGTTGCCATCGCTGGTTGCCCCTGGCTTATCCACTATTGTCCAATCAATCACCTAGAATTACAACAGAACAAATAAATAAATACAACACTCACAATATAATTCCTGAATGTTTTACATTTTATAAATAACACTATAAGCATGAATCATTTTACGTTTTTCTTAAACCCCTAACACGGAGGAGCACAACTTCAACACATCATCAAAGTCCATCCAACTTATAGTTTCCCACTCTTAATTTAAAGAAATTTTGAATACAAATAGGTATTGTTCACTACACAAAAAAAGCATTTAGAGTGTCTTACACTATACCCATAATTTTTTTAAATACCAGATCCTATAAATAATTCATTTCTTGATTTGTCAACCTTACTAATTATTCTAATTGTTTTTTTCCCCCTGTAATTTAATAATTGAGTCTTTATTTGTTTAAACACATCTCCAAAAACGTCAGCACAGTATGACATGTGAGGCAACACGAGAGAAGTACACATTATGAAAACCTTTCTTATTTAGGAAGTCCTTTATAAAAACAAGAGGTACAGATTAGAATATTTACAGTAGCTATAAACGTTCAAAACAAAATTATGGAATTTAGGGGTACACATGGTAGATACAGTATGTTTAATTAGTGTTAGGATTATGAGAGGCTTCTTGGACCATTACAACCCCCCTCTCCACACCCGCCCGTTGACGGACTTACTGACTGAAAACCGACTGACCTCCGAAGTGCCTTTTTTTTTTTCTTTTTTTTTTTTTTTTCTTCAGTTCAACAGCTCCTCACCAAGTCAGTCCACTCGGGGAACTCAGATAGTTTTCTATTGTCATATTACGGTTTTATTGTGGTCAAGGGTCAAACACGTATACCCTCGGCTCTAGCTTCAGATCAATACTGGATAGAGCCGCCCAAGGAGCAGAAATATTGATTAATGAAAATGGGTACCCCATGTTTTACTCTCTCTCTCTCTCTCTCTCTCTCTCTCTCTCTCTCTCTCTCTCTTACGCACACAAAAGTTGCAAATCCCCCCCCCCCCCCCCCCCCCCCCCTCTGGCTGTATTTTTTTGACTGGCGTACATACAGTGCACCAGCCAATGTATAAATCTGCGCAGAGGTGGGTTCGACCATTTGTTGGTAATTTCACAGACTAGCCCAAGCAGGCGTACTTAAGACAGGGAGTTTTGCACCACTGTGGGAGTGAACACAGCCCACTTCAATCATTTCCAATAAAATCTCCCCTCATTCTATTTAAAAGTGTTGCACGAGCCGCACACTGTCAGTCTCAACATAGTGGAGTGCAGATAACCAAATTTTTCCCAAGAAGAAAGTGATTTGCTCAGCCAGTAGGTAAAGTAATGTACGTTTACATGAAACTGCCAGCATACCTCCATTGGTCAATAATGTAAAGTTGGCTTTGCTGGAGATCACAAATGTTACCTTTAGACCGACTTTCTTGCCACCAAATCCTGACTCTACACTCTCCAGGGACACACCCTTGCTGTGCCACAACATCCAGCTTGGCACAGACTGTCTGCCAAATTGGCTAATGTGCAATGAGCCTTGCACTAACACGAAAACGATGTCATCACTTAATCTCTGCCACAGATGTGTTGTAGACCAAAATAAAGCCAGAAATTAGCACTAGCTTCACTGAACGTATGTCTGCAGATATGTGTTTGTCTGTCTGTGTGATTATGGTGATGCACCATTTTCCAATTCATGTACAGAGAGTTAAAGTCAGGAGATCAAGTTGACGCTGTACTGACCTTTTCCCTCCATCCGTCAGAGATCACAATCCATTAACCCTTTTGTTTCTGCAGCAGGAACCATTTGGATTTCACTGTAATTTCTACTATCTACTTTTAAATTCTTGTCAAGGAGGCCATTTTCAATATGTCGTGCATCTTGCGTAAAAGTTGTGTTTGACTATTTGTGTGTACGAATCTGAGGATGTTCTGCTCGCAGAATACGCACATATTGAAGTACAAAGATATTGATGAATCACAATTTGTGCATACACAGTTCGCGAATGACGCCCAATATGTTTTCAAGCTGGTAATAGGCTGTTTTAGTGATTGATTTAATATGAAGTGGTTTAACAGTTTAATGCCAAACAGTCTATAAATATGAATAAAACTAGATTTATGATATTTAGTTGTATAAATATGGATATTGAAGTAACTCTGACAGTGCAGGGATTGGAAATAGAAAGGACAAAGGAAATAAAGTTTCTAGGTATTATTATTGCCGAACATGGAAATCGCATATAGAATATGTTAAATCTATGCTATCCCAAACTGTAGCTGTTTTACACAAGGTTAAAGAATCATTGAACAAGGTTGCTTTGTTATTGATATATAATTCATTGATTGTTCCATACCTGACCTATTGCATTGAAGTGTGGGGGTGTGCTGCCAAAACTTACACCAAACCCATTTTTCTTATACAGAAACGTGCTATCCGTGTTACTTTAGGTTGTGGATACAGAGACCACACAAATCCATTATTTATACAACTAAAGATTTGAAAATGTAATTAATTGATGGAGTTTAAACGCCTTAAAATATTGTATAAAGCCCACCGTGAAATTCTACCAGTTAATATACAAACTAGATTTATAAAAAGGGAAAGTGAGTATAAATTAAGAGGAATATACATTTTCTCTAAACCTAAATACAGAACAAAACAAAAAGAACAATGTATTTCAACTCAAGGTGTCAGTCTATGGAATAATTTGGATTGTAAAACAAAATCTTCTCAATCTATTTGTATTTTTTAAAAATGTATCAAAGCATATTTACTGCAAAAATATATATCATAAAAGGACATGCAGTTGAATTATTTTTGAATTGTTTGGTAGTATTGTAACACCAAAAGTGTCTTGCCGCTTGCTGTCATTGATTTTGTGTTGATTCTTTTTTTGTGTTTGTTGATTAGGGGCAGACAAAACAAGTTTTACTTCTTTCTGTCCCCTTTCATTTCTTTTATTTTAAAGAGTGAAATAAATTGATTTGATTTGATTGAATTTAATTTAATTTGATTTGATTTGATTTGATTGATTGATTGATTGATTGATTGATTGATTGATTAACCACATATCTGAATCTATCAGCACGCCAAGGTTTTGGACTTGGTCTACAGTAGTGCATATTATATATTTGTCTACAGCGCAAGTGCGCTTGAGTGTAACAATGCAGGTACAAGCCCCGTTCAGTGTGTTTGGGGCTTGTACGTATTAGTATGAACTTGAACTATTTATATAATTTAAAAAAAGAAAAAGACAAAAAATGTAATTGTAAATGAATATTTGTGCACATAAATCAACATAAAGTGTTGGGATCATAGTAAAGCTCTCTTCTCAAAATAATCAACTGAATTTTGAAAAAGTTTCCAAGTTATTGACAGGTGATTCTAGGTGGCATATGACAAGTTGAACCATTCTGGGAGAGATGCTGGTTTTAGGACACTGAAATAGAATAGCCTACTGGGCAAAATGTATTTTATGAACCTATATTTTTCTGAAATATTTACATATACAGTGCCTTCACGTACCCACATTTGAGAACCACTGTTTTAAGCAAATTACTTTATTGCAGAGGTGCGCATTCCCTTGATATTGGCAGAAGGTTTGTCAATCCGTAAATGGCGGAAATACATTTTGTTGATGATTAAGGATTAACGAGAAATTGAGAATAATTGACGGACGTTTGTCAATGTAATCATTAATAGCTAGGTCAATAAATAATGTAAATGACGAAAACGTTGACGGACTGCACGGCACAGTAGGTCTACTTCCAATTCTTTCCTGGGATTAGAACCTTTTTCTCCTTCGGTAAACAAGTAAATGCACAGTTAGCAGTTATGCTAATAGTAACTTCCTGTGTGCAAATAACGCTCAAAGTTCATTGACGAGCCCACCCATGCTTTATTAGATTACAACTATAATCCATCATTTTACTCCACCACACACAGTTCATGAATGTTGTTAGCAGTAAGGAACGACACCACAATGCAATGTTCCGATATTACTTCTCACTCACTGCATCACTCAACAAGCCTCCATTACACATGCAAGTCACAGACCTGCACATGGAGAGCTAAAGCCACCCAAATATTACCTTGATGCTTCTGCAGCTTAAGGACCATCCCTCTGTTATGTTATGGAGTAACGGAATACTCATTCAAAAACACAATCACCATCATACTGTGGTGCCATTATGACGAAAGGATCTCACTTCATTTTTCAGAGTAACACAACAGTTGCCCACATTACCATTTTTCCCACAAGGGAGCAAGTTGAGACACCAGCGTTTGCATTGTGACAACATTGGCGAGAAATGGTGCAGTGTGTAGCTCCACATCAGTGTGAACAATGCAGTGTGCTCACCATTCAGAAAAGGGTTCCAAGCCGCTTTTAATACAGACGGTATCTCTTTCACTCTGTCTTTGTTTCTAAACAAAAGCCAAGTCAAACATTGTGGAAGATATTTAATGACCCCAGTCCTCGCTCTTTGTCTTTGCTCTTTTTATCGGCTGCCTATCGCTCATTGCCTCTTTCTGTCACCCGTCTCACTAAACTAGGGTGTCATGACCAGTCCTTGGTTGCTATGGTGACAGTCTCAGTGGTACGGCAAAAGTGGCAATGGCACCGATAGTCGTTTGTGCACTTGTAATCGTTTATTTTTGTGTGTCTGTACTCAGAGGTGGAAGTTTCCAAGTGGTGGTGGAATGTCTAGTTGTGTGTGTTTGTGTGCACAGGCATGATGTGTTGTTGCCACCTGCAGATGTTTTCTGCCCTCAGTGCTTCCTGCCAGCTGCTCCGCCCCCAGAAAACATGTGCAAGCATGTGCACACACACAAATACTCTTCCCTTAATTGAGAGACCTGTGCCACTGTGTTACTCAAACAGAGGCGTGAAGATGTACACACACCGGTGTGTCTTTTTGCCATATTATATGAGTTTTTGTATGATTGGCATTAGGAGCTTGCTCTGCTGTTACTCCTTCAGTTCTGGTGGTGGAGTTACTGGTAGACCTGCTCACTTGTTAATTAATGCAGAGAAAAGTTAAAGGCAGAGTCTTTTCACTCAGGAAAATGCACTTTATAAATACAGGATGTACAGCCACAAATTCCTTCTCAATCGACACCTCTGGGCTTCTGTTCATGTGTGGTGGTGATTTTTTCCTAACCCCCCCCCCCAGCCTGTATTTTGCCATTTTGTGTTTGTTTTGTCAAAAGTGGAACGTTTCTGTGTACAGACAGTGGTTTAACCCTCCAGCCAATTGCTGAGCGGGGGGGGGGGGGGGGTGGCGTGTCACTCACTGTCTCCAGACAGGGCCGGGCGAATTTGGCAGCAACTTGACAGCACGAACTGATATATATACACATTATTTTTTTTCACTCACTAGCTTGAGTGAGTGGGGGGGGGAAAAAATAAAAAAATCACGTGACTGTCCAAAATGCCCGATAGAGTACTTAACGCAAAAATATTCATAAAAAGTGGTATAAAATCATAATTGCTCAACATAAATTGGCAATTTTTTGGGGGGGAAGAGTTGAAATGAACCATTTCACAGATTAGCTGGTTAGTTTTTCACAAGTCTTGTGTTCCTTTAAGACTCAGGATGAAATCTTACCATGTGTCCAGCACAACATCAGTTCAACCACCAAAGGTTTGAGCAACTTTTGAAGCACATTAAAATTGTGGTTGATTTGCGAATTGGACAGCCTTTAGGATAGTTGAATATTAAGGTTCCACTGAGTAATCATTCGTCCATTCTGGATATTGTAACTGCTAACGTTTACACTCCCGCATCATTGCAGCTTCATATCGATCTGTCAGTCAGTAACTCTCTCACCTTGTATTCCTTTATTGTCTCGCCATTCTCTCTCTCTCTCTCTCTCTCTCTCTCTCTCTCTCTCTCTCTCTCTCTCTCTCTCTCTCTCTCTCTCTCTCTCTCTTCCTTCCCTGTGTGTCAGTTCCTCTCCTCTTCTCCTCAACATGACGGAACACACCAGATAGTTAATAAGTCTCTAATTTACACTCTTCACGGAGTGTAGAAATTGTCACAGATAACCTGATTTATCAGTCGACAATTAGAATGTGGAGCAGGGGTATTACTGGGTTGGACATTAATGTGCACATTGCTTAATCCACGCCAGGGGATGAATAGACTTCCAAATGAATTTGTCAACACTTTTTTATGTCAATGTAATGACACCATCATGAACAAAGCAGTGGGAGAGGACACTAAAGGAAGCCATGTAATATACATAATATTATTAGATACCTGTCAGGGATTATATATACTGAGTGCAGTATGTGTATGTATATATATATATATATATATATATATATATATATATATATATATATATATATATATATATATATATATATATATATATATATATATATAAAAGGTTGCGCATGTTGGCAGGATCAATCTAGAGATATGGACGATATTAGACAGTTGGACTGTATTTGTCCATTTTGAGATTTCTCCACAAATAGCCTCCTTTAGGTCTCTAGTTTCATTTCCAAGCAGCACAAAAGTCAAAATTGGAATAGAAGTGTATGAAAATAAGCAATTATTCGACAGTATGCCTCGTAACTAGGGGGTGGGGGCGTTAGCCTAGCTGTTAGCTAGCGCCGCTTCTTGCGCAACAACCCAAATTTTCTAGCCTTAAACATAATTCACTAATGATTTTTACAGGGTGTTCCAAAATCGTTGACCCCATTCTAAATGTCCATATCTCGGAAACTGCTTGATGGGTCTTAAATGAAACTAAATACACTTTATGTTGAAGGTCGTAAGTTTTATTGGTTAAATTTACAAAGAAAACTCAGTCTTCCGTGACTGAGTCGGAGCATAATCTAACACGCAAAATGCTTTTTCTTTTGAAGTGAACGGCATTTCTTAACCTGAAACGATAGAAATGCCAAACGTTACATACAAAAACTTGAAATGTTTCTACACAAGCTGTGAAAATTTGAGGTCATTCCAACAAAAATTGTCAAAATTATTGGCCTACGAAAAATGGGGTCAAAACATTTTGGGACACCCTGCATATAAATGTTGTGAGGAGGTCTGCTAATGGATGGATGGATGGACATAGCAACCAAAAAAAAGTCGAAATACACCTTTCAACACGAAAGTGAACAGAACAGTCATCCTACTTTATGGAGCAGAAGCTATGTTGTCATCGGTCCCTGAAACCGGCAAATTTTAATCCAAGTAGACAGCGATATTCTACAGGATCTCTTTCTTAATGAATCGATTTCTACTTACTTTTAATTCAAATTACTACATCCGCGATGCCCCCGCGGAGAGTGATTGGCATGCGTCACTGTTCCTTCACTCACAGTCACACCAAGTTGAGAATTAAGTTGTGAAATGTGCCAGCGCCTTGTATGTTATGTAGACTAATGTAATAATGTATTGAAATGTAATGTTTTGATCGCTTGTCGATGTTGTCTATTTCATGCGACATTATATATATATATATATATATATATATATATATATATATATATATATATATATATATATATATATTAGAGCTGTCAAACGATTACATTTTTTAATCAGATTAATCACATCGTAGAATTTTGATTAATCATGATTAATCACTGACTTAAAAAAATCTTTTTTCCCCAACATTTTTGCCCGCTGCAAACGCTCATCCTGCTTTTTCTAATCAATTAATTATTTGCATAATTTAAGATGGGAAAAAATGACACACGGCATATGTAAACATTTATTAAATGCTTTACTTTAATGCATGTAGTTATGTTTCTTGCTCAAACTCCAACAGCTACCTTTAATGTAACCATCCACTGATGGCTAAAAAGGATCATCTGCGGTCAAAATTAATAGTGTGATTAATCTGTGGCAATACAATGTTTAATGCAATATTTTTTTGTGATTAATTAATTAGTTAACGCTTTAACTTTGACAGCACTAATATATATATATATATATATATATATATATATATATATATATATATATATATATATATATATTGTATGACTGCATGATTCTGAAATGATATGAAACAAATTAATGTATGATTTCTCCACTAAGATTCCACCTGCAATGCAACATTGCTTTGTGGTTTCATGATTCACTAATTTGCCTCACTTGTGCTCCAGAATGCAGATGAGTGTTTATTATTTTGCTTAGTGGACTGCGAGCTATAGTGTGTGATCATGTACATGCGTACAATGATATTTCAAGTTAGTCAAATGTGCTCTGCGAAACATTGCTGTCTTTTTAATGCAAGTATTTGCCTCTGCCACATGCCAGTCTGTGTTTGGGTCCTCGGCAGGAGGAGAGCTGGCCGCTGGGCATACAGGGCAGCGGAGCGTGGTCGGGGTGGCGGTGGTGGCAGCGGAGTGTGTGAACGACTGTAGCCTGAATACTAATGTGCCAATTTGGAAGTCAAACTCGACTCCATCCCCACACCTCCTGCTCAGTCCCTTCCCTCCTTGCCCTCCCATCCCCTCGCTTTCTCTCCTCTGCTTCCCCGTTCCTCTCCTCCTCCAGCGTGTTTCCTCTGCCTTCACACTTATGTTCCCTTTCCTTTTTTTTCCCTCGTTCAAGGCTTTCTATCCCTCCCACACAGGAAAAAGACAGCTAATTACAAGTTACAAGTGTCCACTCCAGCACTTCTTAAACAGAGCTACGGAGCTGATTAGCCAGATAGAAGTGCAGGGCAACGAAATCTCTCGGCTACGGTCTCTCGCACACATGCATACACACCTTTTTATTTTATGTTCACACATGAGAACACATTATCCATGTACAGCTTAGATATTGAACTTGTACCAATGTTTTATGCCAGATCTCATTTAAAAGTGGATCCCTCCTTTTAATCACTGCAGTTGCCGGATGACTTTTGCTCTGTCTTTTTTTTTTTTTTTTTATACACCGATGCAGGTAAGGAGTCATATGGGAAAGGTGCAGGTGGAGTTGGGGCGTCTTCTCTAAAGTGATGCTCATTTTCTCAGAAGCAGCAAAGCAATGAGTCACCACCAGCTTTGACTGGCCTCCGACACATCCCTGTGTCTGATTTGTGAGTGCGTTTGACCCCGAGGACCAGCGTGAATGCTGTGGGAGCAAAGAGACAGAGTGCAGCTGCTTCTACTGAATGTTTCCACACAAGTGGAGCACCAAAACACACTCGCACAGGCACAATCGAGACTGGGTCAGCCAGGTTCAAAGCATTTGTATTCACAAAAGGTTTTGCATTGGCTCCGCCACCTGCAGTTCTCCATCTAAACTGTGGGATGTGGAGTTCTTATTTTGATGCTCGCTCAGAACTTGGACTGACATGGAATGTGTTTATGGCTCCTCGCCTGTCCCATTTTGGCAAAAGTTTAGAATTTCGAATGAGATCATTTGTCATTTTAATGGAATAGATGGGAGAAAACAATTTTATTTTTATTTTTTTTTCCACAATTTTCCTGCCATTTTTTACCGTGTGTCGCCATTTTGAAAAATTTCAAAATTGTCACATTTCAATGAAATGTATGGCACCTTTTTGGAATAAACTACGTTTTAAGGGCTGTTATTAAAATTTAAAGTTTCCCACCAATTTTGACTGTACTGCCATTTTCAATTTCTTCAAAATCGCGACATTTTTACGGACAACACACAAACATAAAAATATAATTATTGGTGTTGTCCGACACAAATGAAGCCTAGCTGGTTACACTCTAAAAGACATTTTTTACATTAACTTAAAACTTATATTTGCACAATCTACTCATGTATCAAATCATTTTTTCCTTTTGAAAGGAATTGATTAAATGATTTTAAGACAGAAAAAAACACTAATGTAAAATCTAAATATAAAAACATAAAACAAATCTAAATACAAATTATAATAAATGAGAATGTACAAAAAATAAGCTGCTTTTGTTCATGTTGGCAAGTGCCTTTAAAATGTTAAAGTGTTTTAATTTTGTATTTGTGTGTTGTTTGTCGTGTTCAATAAATGTGTGAAATTTCATGCGCAACTTTTGTTTCAACTGAGTGACGCAGTCAAACACAAC
Organism: Festucalex cinctus; assembly: GCF_051991245.1. Taxonomy (NCBI): domain Eukaryota; kingdom Metazoa; phylum Chordata; class Actinopteri; order Syngnathiformes; family Syngnathidae; genus Festucalex; species Festucalex cinctus. The sequence goes on from NC_135417.1 coordinate 20,711,617, forward strand.
TGAACTGGACAATCACTCAATTAACTCAATTTTATGAATTACTGTATATATGTATACATAATGTATATATATATATATATATATATATATATATATATATATATATATATATATATATATATATATATATATATAGTAAATTTTAGCAGAGATATAAAATGTGCGATTAATCGTGAGTTAACTGTTGAAGTCATGCAATTAATTACGCTAAAAAAATGTAATCGCATGACACCCCCAGTAATTACACTTTCTTCTAGTATGGCCCCCCCAAAAAACAAAGCCCCCCGGCATTGCAGCGTGTTGTCTCGATATGAGAAGAACTGGCTTAAAACACACAGACCAGGTGATTGACTCTCACAAAGACAACGCACCCTACTGTTGTTATTGAGAAACAGTTTGAGGTGCCACATATGATACTGTATTATTATTTTTTAATTAACCACAAAAAAAAACAAAAAAAAAACAGCATATTGTCAGGTCTGCCGATGTGTGTGCATGTGTAATTAAGTCTTTTCAGGTGTGGTGCACTGGAGGCTGTTGAGTGCAACAGCACCAATCCGCCAGATTGTCAATGCCCTACGTCCGCGACTAATTCGTGCACGCAGCATCTTTGTACCTATTTGCAAGGGATTTCTGAATAACAATCCTGACTTGTATTTTTGCTTCTTGTTCCCAACCTAACGTCTTTCCTATGCTCCATGCGAGCCTGCTCGTTTCAAGCGCCGTCAACCCGGACTCATCCCTTGGACCTCGTGCACACCTGCAAACAACTTTTCTCCCTCCACCTCCTCCCTCCTGTTGGAAAATTCACATTTGGTGATTGCAATCTGCTTGTTTCCACTCGTTTCTGCATTTGGGCCCTTTGCCACCGGAACACTGACAGATTGCTATGGCCGTAGTAGCTAGATTATAATAATAAAGAGAACAGGTGACAAAGAAGAAAGGATATTTGAGAGGCAAACTTGTAGGCTACACATGTCAATCATTTGTGATTGGATGATCGAGGATGCGGAGGTGGAAATGGATTTCCGCTGTTAGTTTACAGCAATGGGTTATACATGTTCCGCAGAATGATAAACACAACATAGTCCATGCCAAGACTGTTCGTATATCAAAAATACTTGTTGTAGTAAGTAATTTTACTAAGATTTTGTGGGTAATACAAATTGTTTGTGAACAGGAACTGAATTGTTCATGAACAGGGACGTTTGTACATCAAGGTTCCACTGTATAGGCCTGTATGAGCCGACAAGATGAAAGTTCAACTTTTTGGAAGGCGTGTCTCATTACCTATGTCGCAAATCTAGCAGATCTATACCAACAGGCAATCATGATGGAAGTAGTGTAATGGTCTGGGGCTGCTTTACTTCTTCAGGAACTTAACAAATTGCTGTGATTGATGTAACCATGAATTCTGCTCTTTTCCAAAACACACCAGGAGGTCAACATCCCAATGGCTTATAAATAAATAAATAAATAATGAAAGTCCTGGTTTGAATCCTTTTGATGCTGTGGCTTGATCTTAAAATGTTCATGCTTGAAAACTCTCTAGTGTTGCTGCACAGAAGAAACACTTGGGGCCCTATTTCACACACAAACATGTACAATGGTGCTTTTCCACTGGACCGGTTCCACACCGAAGCGGCATTTTTTGTCCCCGGATGTTAGCGACTCCATGGGACTCTTTCGGGGCCGAGCGGTTCCGTTGTAACCGCTGTTTAGAACCCTTTCGGCAGTGGTTCTGCAGCGCCGGTTGTCGGGGGATGAGCGGGGCCGTGATGTCACCTGTCATCTGATTGGCCGACAGCAATGCAGCAACGCCGTGGCACACGCCCGTTTCCTTGTTTTATGCGAGAGAGGCAGAGGCGCCTGCCGGTCTCCGCCAAATTCATAAAAATACATTATATACAATTAATATAATAATTACAACAACACTGAACTATATTTACAATTGAAAAGGTACTTTTGGATGGATTTGTAATGTGTGTGGTTTATATAAACATCGCAAATGCACAACGCTGACTGGTCTTGTGTTCCCATTCACTTGAATGAGAGCTCCAGCGGCAGAGCTCTCCATTCAGAAATAGCTTTGCGAGCCGATCGTGAATCGCAATATTTCATCTATGGTGGTCCATATTAAATTGTAAATATGGTTCAATGTTGGCGCAACTTGCCACTCGTGAAATGTTCCCGCCCCCTTCCGGCCGTGTGCCAGTTGTAATGGAAAGGCGATGGGTGCGGTGTGGTGTGGTTGCGTGAGGTGTGGTGTGGTATCGTGCCGTGCTGGACTAATGGAACACAAGTTGTCACTTCAGAGTGGTGATCTGTGATCGCCCTGACCAACTTTACATCATCCACCCATTGACATCTGCTTGCAGTTCCTCATATAAAGCCCACTGAAGGTGCCACCCATACATATGCCACACACAATACTCACAAGATTATATTTTCTTTGCTTTGTGGGAACAGTGACGATTACTGGAGCATGGCAGTTGGGGACCTTCTCCGCCTCTTCTTATACATTATTCATTATTCTGCTGAATTCGTTTTAGTAGACATCAGTGCTGCCTGGCACAATGTGGAAAAGTTGGTAAACTTTAAATTTGGACTTGCCTAATAATGTAAAAACTTGTTTAAATAAATAAATAAATACATACATAAATAAACAAACATTTGCCTCACCAATACAGTACAGTGATACCTCGGCTGACGAACGCTTTAGCTCACGAACTTTTCGCCTCACGAACATTAAATTCGCGAGAATTTAGTCTCTGCTGACGAACTACTTTTCGGCGGACGAACCAAACCACGCGGTCGAACAGCACCACGGTGGCGGCCACGAGAAGCTGACGCACGCTCACGGCGTCCCAGTTCGTCACCCCCTTTCTTTTAGTGCGGACGCGGTTTGTGTTTGATAGACATTTTGAGTGTACTTTTGCTATTATGGGACCGAAAAAGACCCCACCACAGGCTAGTGTTAAGCCTAATGCTTACCAGCGAGGGACGGCGATTCGGCGGCGCGTTTGCATTGTAGTCAATGGAGTTCGCGCCACTAAAAAAAGCGAAAGTGCCATCACGTACCTCAAAAAAGGAGAAAATCGTGCCACGGCTGTTTAGTCCCAGGAAAGAAGTGAAAGTAGTTGGCGGTGCTCACTTTTTGTTGACTCGCTAAAGTGCTCCACTTCCTTGTCACCAAGGGACACACCTCCTCCGCTCCGGTGAGCACGAAAGTGCGAATGAGCGACAACCGTTCCATAAACACTCGACGCGGTGAAACGCTCGCGAATGAAGTAAGTCTACCATTGCTACTATCCTTAAGAACTACCATCACAAAGTGAAATAAAACGACTTTATTATACAGTATAATTTATTTCTTTAATTACAATACAATAGCACATTTATTATACATAAAATAAGGTATATTTATGTGTAGTTTTAAGGCTTATTTAGTAGAAAATTATGTTTTATAGGGACCTGGGAACGGATTATTCTCATTTTAATGGTTTCTTATGGGAAATAAATGTTCGGAAGAAGAACTTTTCGGCTTACACACACTCTCTGGGAACCAATTAAGTTCGTGAGCCGAGGTATCACTGTATATTATTTATAAAAAATGTTGTTTTTTTTGTTGTTGTTTTTTTTTTTTTCCAGGACAGCTGAAGTGCTGATAAAAAATGGGAGAGAGAAGGAATGACCTGCAGGAAAAGACTGCACAAATCGAACCGGGGTCGCCTGCTCCGAGGACGAACCTCTACATCTGGTGCAGGTGCTCAACACAGTGAGCTAGCCATCATCATCATTATTATTATTATTATTATTATTATTATTACCATTATTATTATTATTATTATTATTATTATTATTATTATTATTATTATTATTATTATCCATGACCTGCATGGTATTTTAAGTTCAGGAGAAACTGACTGGCTGAATATTACAAATAAATATTAAAACATTGATTTTTTTTTAAAAAGGGTTCATAAGCTACTTGAAAAAAAAAAAAAGCGAAAAGAAGCTGTCTGATGCATTATATAATGATTTAGGATGAGGGGACAAAAATGGTTCATATGGGGAAAAAAATATGGTGGTTATGCAGAGGACATCAGAGTCCAACCTGGCGTGGCATGAACAGCACGACACGGCACGGCAGGTTCCAATGAGGCTTCACGCACCTGGGGCGCCGTCCTGCCTAAGCGCAACACAATCAGTTCTTAACAGCAAATCCAACTGCAAGTTGCCATGACAACCCATAGGTAGTGCCTGCGTGGGACAAAGACAGGCCGGTTGCGCGAGTATGCATGATTGAGAAGGAGCGAGTGAGCGATGTGAGGCAGAGCAGGTGCTGCCCTCCCGGGGCCCTCATTCGTTTGTCTCTCACTGAGACCACAGGAGCCATAGCGGAGATGGGGAACAGGAGGCGGCGTGGAAAAGGGACCAGGAAAGTGAAAGATGCACAACTGATCTGGAAAGAATGGATGGGCGACAAAAAGTGGTAGAAAAGAAATAAGATTACACAATAAATCCTTTTGTCGTGTCGTATTAATTAGAGCTGGATCGGAATAACATCTGAAATAAAGAATTCCTTGCTTTTCTTTCTTTCTTTCTTTCTTTCTTTCTTTCTTTCTTTCTTTCTTTCTTTCTTCTGGGTTGTCTACGCTTAAATGTAACCTGCTCTAATATGTCACTTGCTAAAATGCTCACTACTCAAGTCAAGTTGCATAAAGGCTCTAAATGCCTTTTCTTTTTGTATGCTTAATGAACACCTTGTGTTTTTCATACAAGGAATTCTAAGTTGAAACTGAAATGTGTATTTGTGTTTGAAATTGCCTCACGGAAAATGCTTCCACATAAAAAAAATGTTTGCTGCTATGCACAATGTGAATGTGAATTTAATTTAAGAAATAGGAACTGCAGATTTTATTTTATTTGTTAATTTAATTGGACTCATTTATTAAAATGTTATTTCTCTTTTTTATTTATAATTGCTCTTTAAACAAGTAAGATATCTATTCCATCCAAATATTTGATTATTTGATTGAATTTTCAGTACAGGGAGTCCTCGAGTTCCGTCGGAGTTACGTCCCTATGCTGGTGATGTAACCCAAATTTTGACTTAAGTCGAATTTCCCCATTAAAGTCAATATTTACATCAAAATAATTTGCATTAAAAAAAAAATCAAAAGTACATTCAAATAAAAAAAAAAAAAATAAGATGCTGTCCGACTGACGTCCAAGTCTTTCCCGATGTTCGTCTGTGTCTCTATTCTGCGATCTTGTTTATGATGTCTAGCTCCGTTTCCATGGTAATTGCTTTTCTGTTGACTGGACCAACATTGATAGAAGACTTACCTTTCTTCTTGGGGTCCATGATGTGGAAAAAAGAGGGCGAAAAAGCTAAAGATACTCCCACAAACGCACAAGTGCTAGCACTAGCTGGGCTAAATAGCGGACGAGGGGAAAACACTGCGGGCTATATGGCGGACGAGGAGCCAAAATGGCGGACGGGGTCAAAATGGCGCATTAACCTGCATTCAGTATTCAAATACTAAAATATTCAATAACTGCATCCCTACAACTCCTCTGTTATTGTTGTCATATTTTTATTCTAATTAAACCCTTTAATGTTGCTCCTCAATATTACAAAGTTGCTCCTCAAATGCCGTCATTGATTAGCACATTTGCTCCTCCAAAGAAAAAATGTTATATATATATATATATATATATATATATATATATATATATATATATATATATATATATATATATATATATATATATATATATAGGCCTATATATATATATATATATATATATATTTATTTTTTTTTACTTGGTCCCTGTACCCCCAAGTTCTAAAATCCCATATGTGCTGCTGCACTGACCAGTTTAAAGCATATGTGAAGTGGGTGTATGTTTATCATGTCTCGAAGCCTAAATGCAGTTTGAGCTAAACAGGCCAACTTGTTCCTTCCCAGAGCAGATTGTCTGGCACGAAGAAGGCAATTTCACGTAATATAAAGAGCAAGGCAAATATATTTGCGCTTGAGCCTTTTGCTGCCAGCTCCTCATCTTTTCACGCCTGTACAATAGCAAACAACATGTTTCTGTGTAATGCATGTACATACTGTTTGCTTCAGTACTAACCATAAAATGCCATACAAATTACTTGAGTACACACTGTATCCTCCCTAAATTGATTCAAATGAGGGTAACAACAGCATTGTCTGACTAACCAATATTATCAATTTGTTTCTTTATGTAGTGATCAACACACCTAATATACCACATTTAGACAATATTTATTGGTCAATGCTGTAATTTCGATTTACAGCAGCTCTTCCTGATCTTGTTGTTTGACCAGACAGTCACTAATTGGCACATTTGGTGATTTCACGCTCATATTTACATTTACACACGCTCTCACTTTGGCAAGTAGCCGATATGTATCAATTTTTTATTATTATTTGCTCATTTCCGTCCAAGGGTATTTGCTTCTGAAGCCATGATGTATGTCCAAATTGTACCACTTGAGAGCAAATGTGAACTCGGACCATGTCTAATGCTTCTTTTCAGTCCGTAGTCACATTGCGAAAAACACATTTTGCTCAAAAACCATTATCAGTCATTATTTTGAGCAGCAACGATGTTTTGGTCCTCCATTGTGGTGTTATACACGTTACCCTCAACACACGTTTCATACGGAAATGACATATTCCCTTAAAAAGAATAATACTTTTAGACCTACTTTTAAGTGGGCAATTGGATCCCAAAACACTGCTGTTATGTAAATGCTACATAATTGTCTCTCTTCCTCAATTCATACACATTGCCGCTTTGAATTTTTTTTTTTTCTTCTCCCAGAGATGTAGTATATGTGCTTTGTCTCAGTATGTGGGCAACGCATTTTCGTGTCGTACAGAAAAGTACCTGGTGCGCAGAGGAAATTACCTTAGAGGACAGCAACTCCCACTGTGGCCTGTGCATCGCCATAAATACAGAAACAGCCGGTGACAGTGTATTGAGGTTGTGCTATGTGACCAGGCAGGATTATGACATGACATTAACAGTAAGGCTTGGGGCGGAGAATATAACAATTTTACCATCATGTATTCTTCATTCATTTGCTTTTAGTTTGTGGTATTTGAAACAATGGGTACGGTATATGATTGACCGTCATGGCTTCTTCAATAAGTGACTTTTTGCATTGGCTTAAGCACACTTGTCCCCACATGTAGTCCATATAGGGGAGCTGTGCCTGCGCATAAGATGCTTGTGTCCCACCACTTGAGCCACGGATCTGTAAAAATAATGATTTTGGCTTGTCTGATTGATGGCCAGTCTTATCTGCATCAGCTTATCATAACCGTGCTGAAAATAATGTTTGGTGTGCAGGATTACATTATACACAACAACAAATACACCAATTGTTGGTATTTCTCAAAGTGAATCTGTGAGTTTTTGGCTTGATATACCCGTAAAATACCGTATGTGCGTATTTGTAAATAATGAGAGCCAAGGACACGGCGGGAGACTAAGCGCAAAAAAAGCTCACACAGTGTCACAAAACTGCAATCACACATCACCAAAATTTTTTGGAAATCTCTACTCATGCCTACGTCAACCTCTGAAAACATTGGAACAATCGCCTTTTCAACAATCGAATTTAGAGACAAAGTGTTTTACTCATTAGGTGATATAAGTTTTTGTAGTAGCTGATCGTCTCTATGGAGAAGAAGAAAAAAAGATTGACCACAAAATCGGAAATATTGGGGCGATCAGCAGATTTCGGACATTAGGGGACATGAAGACTCCCAGGCACAATCACAGTACAACAAGTGAGGATGGACATATTGAGCAACCAAAGAACCATTTGGATCTTTTCATAAAAGAAAACAAGCCAAAACAAACCATTTGGACATTTCAAATGAAGATGGATTTTCTTTTCATGTTTTTATTTTTATTTCTGATGCAGACCAGTTCTAGAGCAATATGACAGCACGTCCACCATATTGGATGTGGCCACCATATTAGCTATAAAATTCTGCCAATTATATTAGGAAAATTGAATTAGAATGACATAATACAATCAAAAGCAATGGTTCAGTGTAAATGTTGCCGCCTATGGTGAGGGTAATACTTGATAGTGTTTGATGCAAAGGGTGCCATTCAAGACGAGTGAATGGAAGCACTGCTGCGAGAAAATAGTATACGTAGTAACATCAAAAGTATGGATCAAAGTACACCCTCCCCTCCAACAACCCAACTCCCAAATTCTGCCAACAGGTCTGGGCTGAAGACTTGGGAAGGATGGGTAAATATAACCCCAACCTGTTTTTGTAAGTAAATACATAAATGAATAAAAGCAGAGATAGCGTTTTATTGTGTGGTCAATTACCAGCTAGAAAGGCTAACAGTTTTTTTTAGTTTTTTTTAATAATTATTATTTTGAATAAGATCATTCAGAGATTGGTAATGGGTATGAAATGTGGATTTTGTGAACTGGAATTCCTCAAAGATGCCAAATGCATCTGTGTAATCTTTAACCTCTTTTACTCCCTCATTTGTCAAAGATGAGATGTTGAATGAGAGAAAATACTATTCATAAAGCAAGACCTGAGTCTATTCTTGGCCTGATTTAAGAGTCTGTTTTTCATGACTAAAACACAGATTGTAGCACACAAAAGTTGAGAGGCTAAGACCCAAATGAAAGTTGCATGCTGACATCCTGGATGTTGTTGAAGCTTGTTGGCTTGCAATCAAATATGCTTTCTTCAGGCTCACTAACACTGGAGAACATAAGGCCAACCACATCAAAAAGCAGTGCTTACCATTCATGAGGGTCCATGTAAGGGTTACATGCTACATGCGTGTGTACCTTTATTATCTGTGAGGTGTGGCAAGATTGTTAAAGAGCAACCACCAGTCTGATGTTGAGAGTGGCCTGGAAAATGACCCAAATCAAACACAATCACACACTCAGCCCAAGGATTGTTAATTGGAGGTAATTTTTACTGAAAGGAAAGAAAGTTTTGATACAATGGCAACAGTGAAAAGCATGGAAGAGATGCAGGAAAAAAGATTCTAAAGGGAAATGTGATGATCACCCTCGCGACCCTTGTGAGGAGTAACCAGTTGAGAAAATGGATGAATGGATGGACTCGTCAGACCACAGAACACTTTTCCACTTTGCATCATCCTCGATGAGTTTGGCCTCATAGAAGCTGAGTTTGAAGTTACACTTTATGAATGTAGCGCCAACCTGTATTTACTGACATTGGTTTTCTGAAGTGTTCCTGTGCTCAACTGAAATGTGAACGAAGGCTACTTTAACTAGCTGTATAGGTATTACTTTACTGTAAATAAACTTGAAGGAGAGAATGCAGACGTCAAATGCACATGATGTCATGGGCAGAAGTGTTTCCCCACATCAGAGTCACACCAGCCTGATGAAGCATCTTTCACATGCTTCTATGAAATGTGTGGCCATTGCACTTTTGTCTCAGAGGGAGCTGAACAAGCTGGCAGCCACGTATGATGTGGATTGGCCAATGGTGAGTCACTAAATACCGGCCAGAGTGAACAGTGAACAGACATTTTTTTGTTCAATCAGGTTACTTTTATTTATTATTATTTATTATTTATTTATTATTTTACTTTTATTTAACAAAGTAAAAATAAAAAACGATAAATAATTTCTAAAATCATCTTTTTCTTTCATCTTTCAATTTCTTTCCATTTCAATCATACTTACAAGTGAAATGTTTGTCCACAGCCTTTAAACTGGCTATTTAATGCAGCTTACCGCTACATATTGTAACAATTCGCAGTGTGACACCATGCCACAGGGTGGCACTTCCTTGTTTTTGTTGTGCCTTGGCAGCACTTTTTTGTTTTGGCCATCAAATGTTTTTGACACCGTGGATGTGTACGCTTATCGTGACGCGTGGTAACACCGAGAAGTCCACTGTTTTTGTTTTCTTTTAATAACGTAAGCCTGTGGACTTCCAGTTCCTTTGTTGCTTTCCAGTTTTTGCTATCCAGCTGCGTCGTCGATGGCTAATCAGCCACCGCGTGTTACAACATGTAGGCCCAGAGTCCCAGGATGGCAGTCTCGCGGCTTCAAAAGTCTTATCCTATGACCTATCCAGTAAAAATTGTGTTGTTGTGCTGCCGATAAATGGTTCGTGTGAAAACAGAAGAGCCATGAACTATGCCTCATGGCGCAATTTGCGCTGCACGTGAGTGCAGCGCAACGAACGGACTGTTGTGAGCGGAAACAACTGGTGATGTTGAAAGACTGCGGTTATATAATCCTGACGTTTAATAGCCACGGTTAATTGCAAAACTACTTGCTCCTCACAAGGGTCCCGGGGGGTGCTGGAGCCTATACCAGCTGGTTTCGAGCAGTAGGCAGGGCACACCCTGAACTGGTTGCCAGCCAATCGCAGTCCATCCATTATCTGAACCGCTTATCTTCACAAGGGCTCTTTTGATTTAATATGAAATCTGATTTGTTCAGACTAGTTTAAAACAAGGAACCAGACATCTTCTCTGGGTACTCTGGTCTCCTCCCACATTCCAAAGACATGCATGACAGGTTAATTGGGCGCTCCGAATTGTCCCTAGGTGTGCTTGTGAGTGTGGATGGTTGTTCGTCTCTGTGTACCCTGCGATTGGCTGGCAACCAGTCCAGGGTGTCCCCTGCCTACTGCCCAGTGCCAGCTGAGATAGGCGCCAGCACCCCCCGCGACACTTGTGAGGAATAAGCGGTCAAGAGGATGGATGGATGGATGGATGGATGGATGGAACCAGATATTGTATAAAGGCTTATTGGCATCGGCCAGCGATCCTAAGTCTGAATACATTGCGAAGTTTACATTGATATGGCAAAACATGCTAAAATTTGACTGAACAAAACAAACGAACAAAAAACAACTACAAAATTGACTGTAAGTTGCAACGCCAAGACACATGCTATGAAATGAAAACAAAGACTGCGGTAAATAAATGTATACAATTTCATGTGAAACAGCTTTGAAGGCCCTCTGTGCACCCCACTGTGTTGTAAATACTGTAATTCACAGCATCAATTTATAATTATTTTCATAAGTTTGAACGTAATTTCACTTAATTTATGAAAACACAGGAGGAAGAAAATGGCACTTGTCTGGCTCGAACTGGAAAAGTGCAGGTGGAAAGGGCTGAGCTTAATCTGTTCAGCATTAATCCAACACTATGTGATCAAAACTGTGAAATAACACCTACGCTGGATCCCATTTAACTAAATTACACTTTAAGAGTTAAAATCAACTTGCAAAGATTTAACACTTAAATTTTAACACTCACATTTTTTTTTTTTTTTTGCGTGGTATAAAATGAGTGTGTATGTGGATGGTTGTTCGTCTCTGTGTGCCTGTGATTGGCTGGCAACCAGTTCAGGGTGTACCCCGCCTACCAGCTGGGATAGGCTCCAGCGACCCTTGTGAGGAGCAAGGGGTTCAGAAAATGGATGGATGGATGGATGGATGGATGGATGGATGGATGGATGGATGGATGGATGGATGGATGGATGGATGGTATAAAATGAGCTGGGAATTGTTTTCAATTGTTGGGAACACATTATGCATTATCCACACACGTCTACGTATACATGGCTTGTGCTTCCTGCGCAACCCATAAAAACCGACTATTCATCCTTCCCCCCTTTGTCTCCGCCGCTTCTTTCAGCAATTTTCCAAGCCCATTTTTTCCTCATGCCTCTTAACTCGCCAGCTGTCGCGTGGCCCCGGGCTTGGTGTTTTGTGGTGGTATCACCGGCGTCCACACCTCCTTCATGTTATAGATGGTACTAGAGGGCAGCTTTAATGCTCCAGCTGTCATGCCACAACGTCTCAGTCTCAGTCGCTTGGCTGTAAAATGGAGCGCCGGTCCCCTGGGCGAAGCAACTCCCAGGACATTACTGTTAAAGGCTTTGTTGTGACCTCTGCTACTGACTTAACTATATATCACCTCACTGGCTTGCATCCACAGCATTCTGCTCACGTCTTTAAGGAGCTCCATTCTCTCGCTCTCTCTATCTTGGTTTTCTCTGTCTTTCTCACTCCATCGCTCACATTTAAAAATAAAACACACATGCATGCACAGGCACACACACATTTATTTTGATCTCTCTCTCTCTCTTTTTTTTTATTTTTTATTTTTTTTCAGCAATTGCATCCATAAAATTGCGTTTCAATGTATTGGCAGGCCATTACCGGAACGTATTATTTTTATTTTATTTGTTGGATTTCAGTAAAAGTTTTTCATTTCAGCTTTACTTGTTTTCATGCTCATGTAGATTTATGCGTTATAGTTTTTCTGCTAATTAAAGGGCACATTACCATATGTTTATAATGAAATATACCTACAACAGTGGGTGGATGATGGCTGGGAAGCCGTTTCATTTGAGCTGACCTGTTTTTTTGTTCTATAATGGTACAGTGAATGGTAAATGAATGGTTTGGGTCCTGAATATATTCAAGAAATGCTGATTGAATGCAAACCCAGCAGGGCTCTGAGATCTGCAGACTTGGGTCAATTAGTGGTACCCAGAGTTCAAAGTAAACATTGTGGATCTGCATTTAGCTGTTATGCTGCACACAAATGGAAGAAGCTGCCAACAGAAGTGAAGTCGGCCAAGAGTATAAATGCTTTTAAATCCAGGTTAAAAACGCTTCTTTTTCCCTATACTTTGATTAAGGTCTTTTAAACATTTTTAAATCATGTTTTTTCCCTTTGAATTATTTTAGAAAACTTCTTTACTCTAAATATTTTTGAAAATTGCTGTCTAATGTTTTAACATTGTTTGAGTCCAGGCTCCGGCCTTCCTGGGTGGAGTTTGCATGTTCTCCCCGTGCCCGCGTGGGTATTCTCCGGGTACTCCGGTCTCCTCCCACATTCCAAAGACATGCATGGCAGGTTAATTGGGCGCTCCGAATTGTCCCTAGGTGTGCTTGTGAGTGTGGGTGGTTGTTCGTCTCGGTGTGCCCTGCGATTGACTGGCAACCAGTCCAGGGTGTCCCCCGCCTACTGCCCAAAGCCAGCTGAGATAGGCGCCAGCACCCCCCGCGACCCTTGTGAGGAATAAGCGGTCAAGAAAATTGATGGATGTTTTAACATTCTCAATGTATGCTCTTTAAGTAAATTTTGTAACCTACTTTTGTTTTTTGTTTTGTTTTGCTTCTGAATGTTGTTGACGTGTATGGGAAAATGCTATAGAAATAAACTTGCCTTGCCTGTAGTATAGATACATAAAATAATTAGAGGTTGAATGCATGGTCGACGACGACGGCATTTTTGTTTACAGAACTTACCAACCATAGAGTACAAAAACTGCTAGCTAAGTCACGCCCACGATGTGGCTAACCACCCATTTCTAAGTCTTCAAAAATACCAAAAGCAAAGAATTTCTACCCATGCGCACAGATATACTGCACAATATTTTAGAATATGCACTATGGTAAATGGCACCTCAGTTATGTAGTGCTTTTCTACCTCACAGGGCCATTTGACTATACATTCACCTACAGATGACGCAGCATCAGGAGCAACTGGGGGTTCAGTATCTTGCACAAAGGTACTTTGTTGTGGTCATAATGGCTGCGAGACGACCACTCTACCAGTGACCCAACACCGCCCCATAAGGCTTTCAATTAAGTTGAACCACAATAAGGGAATTGTCCTTTATCAGAATAATATTAGGTAACAGTAATCTGAACTCCCATCATAAATCACTATGACTTTGACTTTTGGGGGTGCTGGAGCCTATCTCAGCTGGCTTTGGACAGTAGGCGGCGTACACCCTGGACCGGTTGCCAGCCAATCGCAATTGTTTCAGACCAAAATGTGTAATTCAGAACATCTAACAGACACATATTTGAAAATAGGCAGCTACCAAAATATTTACTTGGTGTTTTAGTTTCGTGCTTGTACGTATGGATGGTTGTTCATCTATGTGTGCCCTGCGATTGGCTGGCAACCAGTCCAGGGTGTCCCCTGCCTACTGCCCAGAGCCAGCTGAGATAGGCGCCAGCAACCCCCGCGACCCTTGTGAGGAAGAAGCGGTCAAGAAAATGGATGGATGGATGGATGGATGGATGTTTTAGTTTCACGCTTGATGAGGGGCAGGCACTCCAGAGAGACAACTATTTGCATGCAACCAATTAACTCATTCAACCCCAAAACATATAAATACATTTTTAATACTTTGTCCTTCACTCCTACTACATTTTTTTTCTTCTTTTTTTTATGCTATAGCATACAGCAGGCTTTCAACATGAAGAGGTCACTTAAAGCAATGGTTGTTATTACAAAAAACGGCCAGCAGGTGGCAGTAGAGTATAAGAGCTCAACCAGGGGCATGTTGGAACAAGCTCTTTTTGCCAGTGTTTTCAATAGGTTTGTGAATAATGATGAAACTTAGCTATATTCTAATGCTAATTGCTGCAAAATGGAAACAGATACAAATATACAAATATACCTGATGAAAGAAGAGACTCTATTTTTTCTCCTGATAGGTTCCATGTTTTATAGGAATAGAACAGAATTTAAAAAAAAATAAAAATCTGTCAAAATCCAGCAAAATACAGTAAAACAGCCGGGAGCGAAGGGCGTTGCTTCAGTGAAAATGGCTGGGAGTGAAAGAGTTAAAAAGTAAAATTTCATGGGGTCCTGGATTTCTTTATATTTGTTGGTCATCAAGTTACAGATGCAAGACCTTACCTATAAAACCGGTGGGATCCTACTATTTCCATTTTGCGAGGGAGGGGACTCAAGCTTATATTTAACGTACACTCAACTAAAATGATCTTTTTCTTTAATATATATTAATCCACTTTTCTTTTTTTGCATGGAATATCACACAGAGATAAATTCCCATTGTTATTTAAAGTTGTTAAAATGAGAGTGCATGTGCAGTGTGGTAGTTCTGTAGACAGCATGACTGGGCAGCAGCTGAGGAAAGGCTGCAGGGACAGAGCGCAGCATCGTATGAGCCTCATTCAAACCACCGCAGCCTGCATCCCTTTGCCAAGGCTCACAAAGCAGCACAGCAGCCATCACAGTGAGCACACAACTGTTTACAAATCCCACTTAATAGGATCAGGCCTCATTGACTGGGTCGCCTCAATGTGTCTGATGTAATCTATTAGCTGCATGATAGTCAGTGTCTCAGTCCAATCGATAAACCTGGGCCTCCATATTGCTCCACTGTGGACCGTTACTCCTCTTTAGTACTGCTTAGAATGCAGGCTTTGTGACTATAAAGTGCATGTGCCCGTGTTTGTTGGTGTGTATGTGCTTCCTAGTTGCCTAGTTGTCCTTGTTTAACAATGTGTGGATATTTTAATGCGGTATCTGACCATGCAGTGGATGTACGTTTTGTGTACTGCTGCAATGCTAAAATATTAAACATATACATTAAATTGATACATAGGCAGATGTTAATTATATAACAGTTTAATGCAGATATACACAAGGGGATTTTCTGTGCCTGTTAAGTAATTATGTTAATTAGGCTATCATCCATGCACCCATGACCAGGCATAACACTGTATAGCGCATTACATATGTGTTTAATTGTGAGGATCTACGGTTGTAAGGTACACCTTCAAGTGTACGCTTATGCATGTACATGCTTGTGTGTGTGGGTGTGTGTATGTCGTTGTGTGTCTGTAGACTGTGTAACTAGGTTTCCAATTAAGTTGAACCACAGGCCGGATCAATGCTAGTCCGCTGTGTGCTGGAATGAGCAGCCCTGGGCCCTCTGAGCATGCCCACGAATAATTTATCACTCACACTAGGACTGGGCAAAAAAAAAAAAAAAAGAGAGAGAGTGAGAGGAGAACGAGGATGAGGAGGAGAAGGAGGGGGAGAAATGCGGTGGAAGGACAAAGTGTTCAGCCCAAGGGAGGGATTGCCAAACCACTGCCAGTGGAGGGGATAGAAAGATGAAGGGGTAAAGAAAGGCAAAGATCAGCAGGCAGAGGAAAACAATGTCAGCTCTAAAACATTAAGAAGCATCACCATCAACATTATTCCTGTAAAACAATCAAACTGCTTTACTAGCCCAGTACTGTATTACCCGCAACAAATTTTATTTAAAATGGGTGTGCAATATACAGTATTATACTACAATATAGAAAGTGACAAATGACAGTTTGTTGGTCCAGTGGTTCTTAACCTGGGTTCGATCGAACCCCAAGCGTTCGGTGAGTCAGTCTCGGGGGTTCAGCGGAGGTCAACACACGACTCAAATGATTCATTATGATACACCCCACTTGGCCATCACTGGCTGCAGGTAATGTTACATTTCTTGGCCTATCTGTGTTGCAGGATTTTTTTTGCGTTCAATAGTGGATGTTGTGATGGTACGTTGTGTGATTTATTTAGTATTGTAATCCTTTCATAATATATCGAGCAAAAAAAACAAACAAAAAAACAAAAAAGGAAGTGGTCAGATAAATGTGTGCAATATGAATTCACATGTGTAACAGAATGTATGGTGTTCCACAGGTTTCAATTCTGGGGCCTCTGCTATTTTCATTGTATCTTTGTATCCCACTTCTTTAAGCTGCATGGAGATGCGGAAGGTGCAGAGAGCCAGAAAATTGAAAAGGCTACTCTACCTGTTTTTTTTTTTTTTTTTTTTTTTTTATACCACCAGTAAACCCTATAATTGCTGTATGTTTTGAGTTAAAAAACAAAAAAACAAACAAACAAAAAACAGGTAGAGTAGCCTTTTCATTTTTCTGGCTCTCTTCATCTTCTGCATCTCCATGCAGCTTAAAGAAGTGGGATACAAAGACACAATGAAAATAGCAGAGGCCCCAGAATTGAACCCTGTGGAAGGAGGGAAGGATAGATGAAGCAGAGTGAGTTGTTTTTTGTTTGTTTTGTTTTTCACCAGTAAACCCTATAATTACTGTATGTTTTGAGTAAAAAAAAAAAATAAAAAAATAAAACTCAGTCTGCTTCATCTATCCCCCCCTCCTTCCTCTCTTTAGTTTTTCCTCTGGTCTCTTGAGATCCCCTTAATTTGTTGGAATTTAGAGGTTTCTGGGGTTGGCGTAAGACTGGTTTTGTAATTTTGTAACCATGTGGGTGGAAGGTGGTTTTTAGTTGGTGCTGGAATTCACTTTGATTTATCTTTCTTTTCTTTGACCTTTCCTCTGGTCTCCTGACCTGAACTTCACGACTCCGGTGAGACTCTGAAGTATACCCTGTTACGGTGAAAGGTAATGGGATTTGTATTCGGTTTTAGGTGAGCTAATGAGTACAAATTTACATGAATTAACACGCACGCACGCACGCATGCACGCACGCACCCCCCCCCCCACACCCGTACACACACCCACACACACACAAATGCGCAAAGACGTACAAAAAAACAAACAAACAAACAAAAAAACACTGATCTAGTCCAATTAAAGGGTTACCTGGAATTTAATGTGCTCCATGACTATACGCTCATAACTCAATTAACAGTAACATTAAAAAATTAACATTGTGTGCCTTTCAGGGATCTGGACTAGTAAGTGAGAGCGGGAACATGGTTGGCTAGGCTTCGTGTTAGCTACGTTTTGGCTTTGGATTTGTGTGATTGATTGTTTTCACCATTCAACAAACATCTGAAAGTGCACTACTTGAAAGTGACTGGCCAATTTGAAACACATCTGACAAGACAAGGAGAGGTAGGACTCAGACACAGGATTGAGGTAGGCCACCAAGGCAACAGGTTTATTTCCGGCCAACAGCTGTCGCCTCTCAAACTGAGAGGAGAACGGGGAGTCAAAAAAGTGGAGAACAAAAGGCGCTCCACTAGGGAGGAAAAAACAGGCAAAAGGTACTGGGGACAACAAAAGGCGCTCCGCTAGGGAGGAAAAAGGGCTCAAGGCACAAGGGGTAACTAACGGCGCTCCGCTGGGGAGGAAAAGGAACAAAAACAAGGCAAAAAGACAAGACAAGGCAACGTGAACAAGGTCATGAGGACTGTGGGACGCTTCCATGCACTGAACTGTGTGACACTTCGGCAACGGAGGGGAGAATGCAGGTGGCTTTTATTGTCTGGCTTGATTGGTGGCAGGTGGTGATAATCATGGGCGGGGACCGGTAATTAGGGAGCGGCAGGAAGGGCAAGTGACCTGGGGTGAGAGGGGAATCAGAATTTCACAACAAAACAGGAAACATGAACACAAAAATAAAAGCATGGGCCGTCACGCCAGTGGCGTCGTGACAACATCCCTTTTATAAGATGTGCACACAGTTATTTACCGGTATTTTTAGTTCCCTTCTTGAAAAGCATCAATTTTTCAAATGTAGTTGGACAGGTTGTAGGTCAAATTTCTAATGGAAAAAGTTTAGAAAAGCTTTGTTTTGGTCTAATTTGAAAAGGTGTGCAGTCATTGGACGCGGCCAAATTGATCAAGCCATTTGTTAGACTTGTTCAGATAACATGGGAGAAATCTCCCTTTGCTCACAGTCCCTCCAAATAGATTCACTTAGGGTGCACTTAAGAGAGAACAGCACATTAAGAGAAGATTACAGGCAATGTGGGGCATCTTACAAGTCCTTGGCACACTGCTATGAGATTAATCAAGATGAGGCGAGGACAGAGGCAGACGGAACATCAGACTGGAGGCAGGGGACAGTGTACACCTTGGTTTCTTCTTGATTCTTGATGTATTTGTGTGTGCAAAATATGCCTGATTTTGTGTGTTTCAAATAGATGCGAGTGGATTTTCCTTTTTCCATGTTAACTAATATACTTATTACTTAGGCTTATTACTCCTTAACTCTCTAAAGAGTGTGCCATGGCAAGTGAGAAATAAATAAATTGGTGGGCTTAAAAGGACAATGACAAAGATAGGTATGTAGGGGACTACTAGAATCATGAGCAAATTAGTATTCTGTTGCTATTCAAGATTCAGTATAATATATAACATGGAGAAATCCCAAAAGTCAAGATGTTTTTCTCGACGATTACACAACAAGAAAACAACATATTCTGTTATCTGCTGCATGGGTTGTGCCATGGCCAAAAGCTAAAGAAGCCCAATCGATGATGAATGTATCCAACATACAGCACAATAATGCTACTACTGTTTTTTTTTTTTTGCTTTTTTTTTTTTTACAGCTACAATTGTCTGTCTTAAATGCTCACTGAGCCTGCAAATATGATTGTATCTTAAATGTTGGATATCATTCAAATCTCCGGAAGCTCAGCTTTCAAATGATGTATAACATGTCCAGGAAAGTACCCAGCTGGTGACGTGAGTCGCCCGGCTTTTTTTTTTGTTTTCTTTTCAAAATGGCCACTGGGCCCATCGGTGGGCCCTCGGAACATTAAGGGATATTAGGATTATTAACCTGCTGCAACCTCGATCCCGGGATCATGACAGCAGTGCGCGCCATTTGCAGCACAACATCCACGGCAGATCACAAAGAGAGAAGAGAGAGCGAGAGGGAGAGAGAGGGTGGAATTTCCTTTAGAACAACATAACGTAACCCGGGCTGATCAGCAATGGCGGGGAGGCATTTTACGATCATTTTTACGTGCCAGATGCATACTGTACGGCCAACGACCAACCTCTGAAAATATATTTTTGAAGCACGATCGCACCAATAATATGTACTTCATGAATGAATGACGTTGTTGTCGTCCTCTCTTCTCTGTACAACTTAATGGCGCTATAAACGCTAACTCTCGGTCCAACCTCGCTTTCTGATAATGTCATCTTTCTCGCAACTGTTACTATAACAACCATGTTCTTGGCGCAAATCCGTTGCCATGTGTGGTAAATCAGGTGCAAATTTGGTCCAAGCTGTCAGTTTTGTGGGCGTGTTTGCGCCAGTATATGATTAGAGCAATATCCTTAGTGAATAGGTGGGTAACTGGGCGCAGACTGCGGGTGCAGTTGTGGTGCAATATTTCACGCTATTATCGGACGCAGCGCATTCTTAGTGAATATGCCCCAATGAGTGAATATTTGCAACTATAGTTTATCAGTTTGAAAATTAAAATTCTTGTCTTTGCAGTGTATTCAATTGAATCTGGGTTGAAAAGCATTTGTAAATCATTCTGTCTTGATTTAAGTTTTACACAACGTCCCAACTTCATTGGAATTCCAGTTTTTAAGTCTCCACATAACAAATTTGTCTCAAGTTTGATAAAAGACATTATCGTAGCAAATTAATCTATTTGCACATACCAGAATGAACTGCATGGCAATTTTACACTTTTGGTAGACACAATCCTGGGTTTTTGTACACAATTTGTACATCACCTTCCACATCTGTTTGTTTGAGCCTATTTTGAACTCGCAAACCTTTAATTAATCAGGCTCAAAGTGTAATAGATGACAAAAATTTACACAACTCTCCATCAACAGATGTGAATGTTGTGCATGTGTGTGTGTTTTTTTTTTTTTTTTTTTTTTTTTTTTAACTAAGGCAGAAAAATAACTTGTTTTGTTGATACAAATAGCCAAAGAGTGGGGAAAAAAAAGTGCTTCTGCTATCTGAGGGAATCTCATATGTTACCAGCACAGTTCATCTAAACAACATTATTTCTGCCTAACCAGCATGATATATTCTGGTCAGGGTCTTCAGATTAATTCTGTGACCTTAACCCATTCACATGTCCCTTCAGGGCCTGTGCAGCAAAGAGGAGTGAAAAATAGATAACAAGAAACTGGGTCCACAGCCAATTGTGTGTTTTTAAGAGCAAAATGGCTTTTCCAAAATAAATAGATCTGTGTCGCAGACTGCTTGGAGAGAGGAAAGCCTTGGGTTCAATAATTAATTCCCGAGTCGAGATTTGGAGAGCCGCTGATTGGGTTGCTACTTTTTTTTTTTCTCTTTTATTCTGTTATGATACAAAGGAGTCCGTTTGAAGTAATTTGTCCCAGAGAGAGTGGCTTGGAATATCGTACATGCTTTGATTTAGCAAAGCAAATTTAATTTTGTTTGCTTTATGCAAACCAGCCGGATCTACGGGGCTTTCTGTGATTCCACTAGAGGGGTGATGCAGGTGCCTGTTCTGATGATGATGGAGGTGGGGGGCCGCGGAGTGCACAAAATAGAATCACTCTCCTGCACCTAATGTGTAATGCAGTTCTCACGTGCACATACTGTCAACTTAAGAGCAACATTCCAAATGTATAAAGCTTTTTATTTAATTGTAGAGCTGCCAAAATTAATCGATTGACATTATCAAATTAATCAACAACTATTTAAGACAATATTTGAAATATAAAATTGGCCAAATCTTATGATGTCAGCACATCAACAGTATTTTTATCACTAATTTCTGTAGTGAAAGAAGACTGATTATCTTCTGTGTTTAATTAAAGACATTTGCAAACATTTGTGTTTTTACTTTGGAAAACAATGACCAAACCAGTGCCATAGTACAACATCAATCACCCTTATTTTGAATCACTATATGAATACAAAGTATGAAATAAACACCAATCACTTGTTAGTAAACAGTAATCAGGGAAAAATGCTTTTGTAATACACTTTAATGCAAAATTAAAATTAAACCGATTGGTTGATTAATCGATTGAATATTTGGTAGATTAATCGATTCTAAAAATATTCGATAGTGACAGCACATGACTTTACTGTGCACCTATTAATCCCTTTGAAAGCATATCTTAAAATAATTGTCTCCAACAAGTCAAACAATCAGTCCAGGTTATTCCACCTCACTTCATCCGATGAGTGAAACTCATATTTTTGTTGAAATTGTGTGTTTCGGTATATCATAGCATAGAAAGCCAAATTTTAAAATGTCACCATCATTGGATGAACGGTTTCTGCTGTTTGATTGTTTTCACTTTTTGGCGAAAATGGCCGTGCCCACCGAATTTCAAATAGCCATTTCTCAGTAACCAATGGTCTGATTTAAAACAACAACTAACAATATATCTATGGAAAGGGGGAATTAAATACATTAAAATTTGGCATTTAATTTTGCATCAAAGTAATTTAGACATGGTTAGTTATTGATCTATATATTTGACCTTGAAATTCACAATAAGGGACATGCCCAACTTCAGTGACACAAATACAAAAAAAATCTCAGCAGCCATTGATCCAAATAAGCTGAAATTTGAAATGTTGGCTTTCCATGCTATTAATTACCCCTACACCAAATTTCATTAAAATGGGAAATTGTGGGATTTGAAAATTGTGGAGTGACCCATGATTGCTTTTGCTCTGGTGAATTTTCCCCATGCGTTATGTGATTTTTTTTTTAAGTTCATGCTCAGCAGTATCATGATGAAGAAGCTTTCTTTGTTAAAATACTAGCTAAATAGTGTACTAAAATACAGGTAGCCTTTGTGAATGGGTGTGTCAATGATTCAGAATAAATGCACCTTTAACATCCTTGTTTCTGCTCCCCGCCTATACACGTATATATATATATATATATATATATATATATATATATATATATATATATATATATGTTGAGCCTGATGGTTGCATCTTCTTCTGAAACTTGTTTCAGAGTGGGTGTCCAAGTGATTTTCATACAATTCCTGTATTTTTTAGGGAATAATAATAAGTGAATAAAGCCGAAAAACCCAATTTCCTCCCTGCTTTTTATATTGAGAAAAAGCTCACAATGACAGCCCTTTGGTCTTTTGTTATAGAAAACTGAGCTAATATCCTCCAGCTCTCTGCGCAGTTTAAAGGTCTTAATTGGATTCCATTAGTATATTGCTTGACATGACACTTGGGTCTGCTCTATTAGAATTCCCCTGTCTGGGATTAGAGGACTCAACCCGTTCTCCTTCGATAAAGTCTCCAATATTCTTTGTTGAATTCCCAGTTTTAGTGACACCATTATTAAAACAGCAAGCTTGACTTAAACCGATTCTTTTATATCCACAGGACCCATTGTAAATGTATGACAGTATCTCATTGCAGTATTTTATGTATCAATAAACCTCTGCATTAATGCACTACATTCTTCATCCAATGGAATGTGCGGGAATTCTCATAAAATGATCCTCGAGTTTCTTTTACAGATGACCACAGTGTGTTTGGGGAGCTCCCTGCTGGTTTCTTCTCAGAATATCACAAGGCGTTGAAGTGTTTCCTCTTTGCTTTTTGACACCTCAAAACAAATTCCAAAGGAATGTGTTTGATAAAGGCTAAAATATGTTTTGCTTTAGCTCTGTGGTGACATTGAAGATGTTCAAAATCTAAATAAAAACTATACAACATTACATATTTTATATCAAATGCCAGCTGCAGCCCTCTAACAGAGGCGTAGAGACATTTTCTGTTGCCCTGCCTTTTTTTAATTTCTCATCCCCTGCAACCACTGATGTTTAGGCTTACAAATTACAACAGAAAACCTTGCCATGCTAGCAGTTGTGGCACATATGTAGTAAATATAAATGTGTTAGTTTTTTTTTTTTTTATTTGTTTGCCAGAAATATTGCATTATTATGTTTCTACTGTTCAGTGATATAACATTTACTTTATCCAATGTTATTGTGGAATAGATGTTTTAGTAAAAAGAGTTTAATTCTTACTTTTCTCGCTGATGAAAAGCATGTCAAGTGCAAGCCAGGAGTTGGCCGCCAATATCATCCTCATATTACAGTGCTTCAACACTTAGTAACTTAGCTGTGATTTATCAAATGTTGACATCAATGGCCTTTTTCCACTGGCCAAATGTTTTAGAGGGAATAATTCACCAAGCTGATTGGCTGTAAATGTTGAAGAGTGGACACACAAATGGTTGCTATGGTCAACATAATGGAAATCTGGAAGACATGGTGATAGATGACAATTCTTAAATAGTGGCCACGGTGGTCATGTAAGGAAAAAAAAAAAAAAAACATCTAGGGGGGCTAATAGTGTCACTGGTTTGGTGACAAGAATTCAGCAGCTATTAATTTAATGAGCACAAATAAGAAAATCAGATTAGTTTAGTCACATGCCCCTTAAGATAGTGTGGTAATGAAAATTGGTTGCAATGTTCCGCCCCATAAAAAAAAAAATGGGGCTTTTCCGTCAAGAGCTAACTTTAATTTTCCAATTATTTATAGTCCAGTATCAAACACCAACGACAACATGACAGGAGCATTGGCTCAAAGCATAAGTGTGAGTGGGCCTCTTTGGTTCATATTATAAACATTTAATTGTTAACATGTCACTTAAACACTGCACATAAGGATTGCAGAGCAATTGAAATGCCTGCAGTGACAATGGAGAGATAATTGCTGTTTTACGAGTTGAAGATTACTGTAATTATCCCCATATGATCCTTAGCTGGAATAATTTAACAACATGTTAGACTATATATATATGTATATATGTATATATGTATACACCTCCCAGTTCTGAGGACTCGGGTTCGAGTCCAGGCTCCGGCCTTCCTGGGTGGAGTTTGCATGTTCTCCCTGTGCCTGCATGGGTCTTCTCCGGGTACTCCGGTCTCCTCCCACATTCCAAAGACATGCATGGCAGGTTAATTGGGCACTCCGAATTGTCCCTTGGTGTGCTTGTGAGTGTGGATTGTTGTTTGTCTCTGTGTGCCCTGCGATTGGCTGGCAACCAGTCCAGGGTGTCCCCCGCCTACTGCCCAGAGCCAGCTGAGATAGGCGCCAGCACCCCCCGCGACCCTTGTGAGGAATAAGCGGTCAAGAAAATGGATGGGTGGGTATATACAGTATGTATATAGTCCTTACTTGGTAAAAATCACCCAAAAGTCTTACATAGGAAATTTGTCCACAGTGCAACACAAAAGCGGCAAATTGAAAATTGTTCTGTAGACAGTGTCCTCTCATAGAAAAAAAAAAAAAAAAAAAAGGACAGAAAGCAGACGTCTACTTTATGACAGTGCAGACAGGTGATCTTGTCCAGGGAGGAGTGACATTGTAATTCTCTAATGTTATTATCACACCCACTGGATGTCTGTACCTGCTCTGATTTACAGAGGCAGCCTGCAGCAAATGGATCTTCTTCTCAACGAGTGAAGAGTAGTATAAACGCCTTTACAATGCTTTTACAATAAAATATATGTGATGACTTATTGGTAATCAGTCATAGTACTTCTGAGCTTCTCCCTCTGCCCTTCATCTCACTCACCTTAACATTTGCAGGCTTCCTGTCTTTCTCTTCCTTCCTTTTTCCACCCCCAGTTTCTCAGCATGTCGCGAGATAAAATAGATTGTAATTACTGTGTTGCTGTGCGAAGAATGGATTAATTAAAATATAATGATGCCGATCACACCAGCGGGCATCTGGTGAAATCTGTCCATTTAGGGGCTCTGGCAGAGGACTTGTAATGCCCTGATCATACTGCAGCGGCCACGCTAATTATGAAGAATGGTTTATGACATGGGTGAGGATGGATGGATAGATGGACGAGGGCGTACAGTGAACACGAAGTAGTTAACTATCATTCAGCTATTTGGAGACTATTTAGAATTAGCTACAGAGTGATAGGTGGAACAAGTGGAAGCTATACAAAAGGAAATTAATGAGATGAATGTTTGTTATGTAGATTTTGATTTTATTTTTTTTAAGTTTATTGTGTCAACAAGGCCAAGGCTACGGAAATAATGTGTGGTGAGTTTCATTTTCAAATGTTCTGTGATTTAGAAAATGATCAACACCACTCAGTGGGACCAAGCATTTGGCCTGGCTGCCCACGCATCTTCAAGATCAAGGTTTGAGAACAGTTACAAAATTATTTAAAATGGACTCAGATCAACTGAGGTAATCTATTCCTATTGAGACAGAGTGGATGAAAACAGGTGTGTGGACAGATTAAGCAAAATTGAGTAGTTTTGAAGGAACATACAACACATATATTTGGTGGAAAAAGGCACAGAACACCAACATCAAAACTTAATGCCTATTGTGAAGTAAGGTTGTGGGGACGACATGGTTTGGGTCAGTAATGCACAAGGACAATGATCCAAAGGACAGAAGTAAATCAACACCGGAATGGATTCAACAGCCATTCAGGAGTGTCCCTGTCAGAACCAACCTCAATCTGATTGGGTGCTGCTGCATGACCTCAAGACATCCCAAGAATATTGCTGACAATAACAAACAAAACAGTTGCGTAATGAGTAATGGTCCAAAAATTCATCCGAACTTTTGTGCAGTTTGGTTCAGATAAATGCTGCCAAAAGGCTCAACCACTTATCAAATCTAAATGTTCTCAGATTTTTTCCATCCTGCACTATGAGTGCTTCCATCATGGATATATGGATTATACTCAAATGACTTTTATAAGTTTGTATGTAATGCATCTGTTGTCAGTATTTGGGCCGATGGCAACAGCCTCTAAAATATTCACACATTCTCCTTATTCTTACTGTGCACACTGCAACCTCTTCTGATGATTTGAGTTTTGTGATATACATTTTCCCAGGTGTTGGGACACAGTGTCAGGAGTATCTGCAGTTTATGGCTTAAAGGGGTAGATAAAAAAAAATTGGCTTTATATAACAGCAAATTCTGTGGAGTAAATTAATTCTAAAGACAACATATTTGGTCCCACACTAAAGTAAAGTAAAACTTACACTTGGAAGAGAGCAAAATAAAATACTTTAAAAAAAAGTCACTCAAGGGTTGAGGAAGAAACCAACAACTTCGGGTTGGGAGACAGCCAGTCTACTCCCGAAGCCATGCAACTCCTACTGTGTGTTAGTATAACGCTTGGGTCAGCTGGAATCTTCGTAGCTCTGAGACCGTTTTTGGTCTCCTTTTGGATATAAACAAATGGTAGGAGTGGCATAGTTCAGGGGGTAGAGTGGAAGTCTCCCAAGCTACAGTTCGTGAGTTCGTTCCTCAACCCTTGTGTATGATTATTATTTTAATAAACTAGTAAAATTCTGGGCGGCACGGTAGTCGAGTGGTTAGCACGTCCGCTTCCCAGTTCTGAGGTCTCCGGTTCGAGTCCAGGCTCGGACCTTCCTGGGTGGAGTTTGCATGTTCTCCCCGTGCCCGCGTGGGTCTTCTCCGGGTACTCCAGTCTCCTCCCACATTCCAAAGACATGCATGGCAGGTTAATTGGGCGCTCCGAATTGTCCCTAGGTGTGCGTGTGAGTGTGGATGGTTGTTTGTCTCTGTGTGCCCTGCGATTGGTTGGCAACCAGTCCAGGGTGTCCCCCGCCTACTGCCCAGAGCCAGCTGAGATAGGCGCCAGCAGCCCCCGCGACCCTTGTGAGGAATAAGCGGTCAAGAAAATGGATGGATGGATGGATAGTAAAATTCTGGGCGGCACGTTGTATGAGTGGTTAGCATGGTTGCCTCCCAGTTCTGAGGACTCCGGTTCGAGTCCAGGCCTTCCTGGGTGGAGTTTGCATGTTCTCCCCGTGCCCGCGTGGGTCTTCTCCGGGTACTCCGGTCTCCTCCCACATTCCAAAGACATGCATGGCAGGTTAATTGGGCGCTCCGAATTGTCCCTAGGTGTGCGTGTGAGTGTGGATGGTTGTTCGTCTCTGTGTGCCCTGCGATTGGTTGGCAACCAGTCCAGGGTGTCCCCCGCCTACTGCCCAGAGCCAGCTGAGATAGGCGCCAGCAGCCCCCGCGACCCTTGTGAGGAATAAGCGGTCAAGAAAATGGATGGATGGATGGATAGTAAAATTCTGGGCGGCACGTTGTATGAGTGGTTAGCATGGTTGCCTCCCAGTTCTGAGGACTCCGGTTCGAGTCCAGGCCTTCCTGGGTGGAGTTTGCATGTTCTCCCCGTGCCTGCGTGGGTCTTCTCCGGGTACTCCGGTCTCCTCCCACATTCCAAAGACATGCATGGCAGGTTAATTGGGCGCTCCAAATTGTCCCTAGGTGTGCTTGTGAGTGTGGATGGATGTTCGTCTCTGTCGTCGACAGCAAAGGGCAAAATGGCTGCCACCTGAGATGGATTGAAACAGATTTTGCTGCTTAAGGAAACTAAAAAAATCTGTCACCAATGTTTGGGGAATGATTTTGTGTGTCAGTTTCCATCTGTTTGACTGCCACATCGGTTTGAGAGCTTTAGAAGCTATGACGTCGGCTACCAAGCACCCCACTAGCACCGCTGCTGCTCCCACCGCCATGGCAACAATAAACATGTCAGTCGCCACACGCCAGCGCCATCTGCAATCAGATTTACTGTGCATGAAATATGGTGCTGCTTTTATTGGTCCAAAGGCTTGTCACTCATAATTTATTGGCTGTTGCCAGGAGGGCTGTGATGTCAGCGAGCTCCCACTACCCTCAGGAGAGTCAGAAGAGAGCGGATGAAAGCGATAGGGGTGTGAGTGTACTGGTTGGGTGGGGGAGGGAAATGAAGGAGACCGAAAATTTGTGACTTGTGCTCTAGAGAAAGAGAGAGTGTGAGCGAGAGTGGTGAATGAGGGTGAAGAAGGTTTCAAAGATAAGTGAAAGGAGTGAGAAAAATAACATTCATCCGTCCTGTTCCTCTCCATGGTGAATTTAGCAGGTTGAACGAGTGAATTTGTCACTGTTTCCTTTCCTTTCCCTCCCTTCCAATCCTTGCTCCTTCCTCTCCACTCAGCCCCTTCCCCAGTATCCTTTGATGTATTTACTATTTATTTATCACTCGGTTGGCAAAATGTAATTCACATCTCCAGCAGGAATATCCAATATTCATACATAATACAGTCAGATTCCTTTCTATGAATTATCAGTTATACAATTTGTAGAATTACAGAAAAATTTAGAAAAATGTCATTTTTTTCCAAGGGAAAAGATGTAATATAACTATGGGTGTCAAAATTAGTGTGTTAATTTTGAGTTAATTTAAAGTTCCTTTAATGCCACAATTTTTTTTTTAACGTGTGACTAATACCCGCCCCTTAATTGGAAAGCAGCAGACACATCCATGTCAAAATTCAGCAGTAATAAATGTAATAATAAAGCATATGTTTGTGGAGACAGGGGTCAATTTATATTTCACAATTTTAAAAATGTGCAGAATTTCACAAGTTACTTCATGTTAAAGATTAGATAACGGTTAATTTGAAAAGAAAAATGCACGGAGCTGTCACCAACATCTTACAAATGCAATTATGCCATCTGGTGGCAGAATAATTACCTCAACACAACACAATATCACACTATTAAAGTAAATCTTTTTAATTTCAACTAAATGTTATGCATTTTTATAAAATTGCTGTATCAATGACTAATAGATGCAGTCATATTTCTATTAGTTTAACATTTTTCCCACTTTTATGCTAACAACAGTATGAAAAAAATATTGTCCATTTTATTGTACAGATAAAAGATATAAAATTTGAGATTAATCATGTGATTAATTACTTTTTAAAAATTTAATCGCCTGACACCCCTAAATAATAACAGTATAAAGTGAAAATTCACAAGTGACAGTCCAAATTCTAACAGTCTTAATGAAACCACCTACTGTCTTTTGCAAAATTCCTAAAATATACACATTCATTAAAATCTTTCAATATTCAATCAGCATTCAGCACTCTGGTTGATGGTCAAATAACCAACGGAAGAGAGGTTTTACTCCACATACAGACACAAACATTTACACAATTTCTTATATTGATGAATTTTTTTTGGTCACATTTTGACTTATTGACTTATTTGACTTGTACATTTGACTCAGTTTGTTTATTTTATTTTTTTTTCCTTTTCTTTGTAATAGCCTGTACCTTTCACCAGAGAGATGGCAAGCAAACAATAAACATAACGCCTCAACAGATTTAATTTCATATACTGAAATTCCTTGGATAGCTTTTGTGCAAGCATAGCAATATCCAGTGGGAGATATAGAAGAAATGAAAGAAGCGCTGTCCTCTGCAAAGACAAAGTAAATATCAAGGAGAATACAGGCCGCGTTGTGGCATTAAAATATGAGATAAGATTGAATCTTTGTGTTGAAAAATGATTCAGTGTTCCCAGAAAACTATTAGAATGTTTACATTTGTGGCACTTTGTACCATATCAAAATAATTAATTGCCTCCATTTTCAAATTAAAAGTACATTACAAGACAATTAACGATGCAAATGAGTCTGGGCCTGTCAAGAAGAGACAGAAACTGAAAGGACTGACTCTGTTGATGTATGAGAGTGCGTGCGTGCGTGCGTGTGTTGCGCTGCGATGCATCTTTGTGTACCAGTGTGTGTATCTGAATTAAACAGGCACCATTAACAGCAGTAAAGAGGAATGAGCTTTTTTTTCAATGCTTTCTATGTTAAAATTACATCAGCATATGTGTATAAATCAGAGTTCTGCAATGATAATCAGCAACATATTAAAATATTTTTCTCTTCTGTAAATGATTTGCCAGAAGAGAATTTGTGTGTAAGGAAAGGACCAACACTCTCCCATTTTCCTCTGCTTCATCAAGAGAACTGACCTCCAATGACCGGGTTCCATGAACAATGTCTACATTGTGCTGGAAACTAGGGACAGTAAAACATCATTTTGTCATAACCTCCTCTCTTTGGAGGCAAAACATATATAAAAGTATATAGCCTGTGGTTAACTGCGAGTCCCCCTCACCCAGCGTGGCAGCAGCATGCGGGGCTGATGGATGCGGGGCGTCAGCCAACTTTTAATTGCTCGTAAATTCTTTGATCCGGGGAAAACGCCACATTCTCCTTGTCCCCCGTCGACATGAGTGACAGAGAGTCTCTGGGGGAATAACACCGTCTCAGTGAGAGATACAGACGGGAAGGGAGGCAGAAAAAGTGGGTTACACGGAAATACTCGTGCAAGAAAGGGACAGGGCAACATCATGCATGGGCACAGGTGATTCATCATGCTGTTATTTTCATTCAGCGTGAATGAATCTATGTATGTTAACCCTCATTTTTATATTGACGTCATATATTAATAGTGTGGCAATGAGGTAGAAATGTACTTTTCAATCTCTTAAGTAGGCTACTGACACTGACATAAAGATGTAAAGTTGCGTCATTTGCATATCTCGTCATTTTCACTGTGCTCACTCACTGTGCAACAGCCCTGTAAGTGCCTGAACGCCATTGACACTAATGGAGATAAGATTGAAAAACGGGCTTTCAAAATGTCTCCATAGGCTTGTCAGCATTGCCAAGCCCAACAGATGCACATCTGATCAATGCCTGAGCCATTTGTCTTCTTTCAAATGTGTCAGTGTAATGATATCAAAAGGGTAAGCCGACTCTTTGTAGTTTTATGCAGTAAAAGGTCCAACATGGAAATCTTTATTTTATATTTTACAATCCGACCTGTCAAGTTTTTTTTTTCCCCCCTTTCAGATGCTTGACCATTGCTGTTCATGGTGTCACACTACCCTTTTGTGGGTTGCCAGGTGTATGCTTTATTATCTGATCAGGTAACCCACCCACATATGAGACACTAGCTAACACACCGCACAAAAGGATGTCATGTATCGACTCATGTAATACCAAGATTGGGTGTTATCTAGGCCTGAACCAGGAAATATATGAGAGAAAATACTGATTGTTTGTAAATAAAGTATTTATTGGTCCTTTTGAACAAACCATCAAAACCTTTTTTGAAAATCAACTTTCACATATGACTTTTGATTTGTATCATATTTGATACATCCGGTCACAATGCTTTAAATTCATATATTATAACTGCCAAAAATATGATAATAAACATACATATCAAACATATTAGTATTTTGAAAAATCAGAAATAACATTTCCCAATATTAATAAGTATAGTATAACTGCTATCATGCACTATTGGGATTTGAAAACTCCCCCAAAGTAACTGGAAACAACCTCTTTTTTTTTTCTAAGTGACTGTGTGGGTCACAGTTTTTTATTTTGAATAGTGGAAAGCCTCAAAACAGTTTATGTTCTGCGAAGGCAAAGGTATACTTTGTATTTCTTGCAGTAGGCATAGGCAAAGTGGCCTGTGCAGAACCTGCATCTCTGTCATGGTTGACATTTTGGGAAATGATCATCTATGTATGATCAATGAGCAATTATGTCATTTAAACATTTTCTTAGCTTGGTTGAAAAATCAAGCTTAAAAATAAATTGAAATAGGGGTTGACTGATTCAACGTAAAATGTCTTTATAAACCTACTGTTTCAAATGTTATACATTTTTAACATGGTTTTACTAAAACCTTTAGTCAAAAATATTGAGTACTTTCACATTTTATCCACCAATTAACGTCTTATAATGTTGTCTAATTAACATTTTTTAACTTTCTTTTACCTCAACCACTCTAGATTTGACAAAGAAAATTGTCAAACTCAGGTGTCTCTCCTTTCTCAATTGTTGCGATATTGCAAGGCCACTTTAAAAGCCATCAGCTGGGTGATTACTGCCCTCTAATGGATTATCAGTGCAATGCATGTGCAGATCATATACGTCAGGGTTTTAATGGAAAGAAAATATTATACAGTACTCATGACAATGTGAGCTCAAAATGTCTTGTATGATATGTTTGGCGTTATAGGGTTAAGTTCACTATTGTCATTTTTGCCAGTTTTATCGTGGTGAGCATTTCGCCAAAAGGTCCCAATCCATCAATTATGGAATTATTCATTATTATGGATGGATGGAACTTCTTGCTCCACATTTCTTGACAGATTCAAAACATTCCAAGTTCGAAATGCTCATAATATTCAGGACATCTTGGAAATATTTATCACATTCCCCATATTTATAAATAACCATAATATTCTCAAATAAAGAGCTATTGTATTATATATTATTATATTTTTCATATTCCTAAAAGTACCACATTTTTGGTTAATAAATATTTCAATTGCACATTCAACATTTCTTCTGTTTTCTTTAATTCAACAGCATTTCAATCCAGCATCATCATTTCAGCATTCGCATGGAACTTCTAATTACTACATACAGCATGTGTCCGTCTATAATGTGGACTGAAACACACCAAAGCTCATTTTCAGTGGGCATACATGAAGAAAGATGGCCAAGCATGGCAACCCTATTACTCATTCTCTTAGAGAGCTATTAAAGCATGATTGGCCAGCAATTTACATTTGAGTTAACATGAGCTCAAGATCATTTATTTTCTTTCTTTCTTTCTTTCTTTCTTTCTTTCTTTCTTTCTTTCTTTCTTTCTTTCTTTCTTTCTTTCTTTCATGTGATGACTAAAAGTGTGTGTATAGGAGAGAGAGGGAGACTGTAATTTCCTGAGTCATTGAGAGAGGCATGTTGGCAGCCCTGCGTAATTGTTTAAACCCCGCACTCAGACACCTTCCAGTAACCCCCTTTTAATCCTCGTTATCGCTCTCATTAGCCCGTGGTCAAAGGTCAGCCAGATCCCCCCAGAAACACAAATGCAGAACTGGGGCGATGGAGGAATTGATGGTGAGTTGGCTGATAAAACTGAGAGAAGCTGTATTTTCTGTTGAAATGTATTTGTATTAATTTACGTTAAAAATAAATACATTTCCCCACAAACTATAATGGCCTATTATGAAAACAGAAAAATAAAACATTCAACTGTTTTATTTATTTATTTATTTATTTATTTATTGCCCAAACAATTGAGTGGATCATTCATTTAATCGTAAAGTGCATTATGTTACATTCTCTCATTTGGTATTTGTGAGGGTATTGCTGTGTTGCTATTTTTTCCTTTTCATCATTTCTTATTGAGTTCTTTGCTGTAGCGCAGTGATTGCCAACCAGGGTACAGTGGCACAATAGTGTGCCATTAGATATCATCGGGAATGTTGTGGGAAATTTCCCAATTTCGCCTCATTTGTCCTAAAATTATCATTTATTATTAATAACAAATATATCTTGTTAATCTATCTATGCCACTGACATGTCATGACAGCATTTAATTTTGGTGCCAATCTGGGTGAATGAGAGGCATTAACTTTGTGCACTTTGTAGGTTGTTGCTTTGTGAAATTCAAGCAAATTGACATGCATTAGTTTACCGGTACATCAAATATGGTGGATACTTCCAAGGAGAAAAGCAAATCAAATTATCAATGCTTAAATCTCAATATTTTTTTTAAATTGAAAAGTTTCAAGATTACAATCTCCATAATGTCTAATTTGTCATTTTATTGTCTTCTCAATTAAATGCATAACTGACACGAGGTTTAGTTAATATTGATTGGTGAGCTAAACTGCTCAACAAGCTAACCTAGCTAGCTTA
Source organism: Festucalex cinctus (assembly GCF_051991245.1). Classification (NCBI taxonomy): domain Eukaryota; kingdom Metazoa; phylum Chordata; class Actinopteri; order Syngnathiformes; family Syngnathidae; genus Festucalex; species Festucalex cinctus. The sequence goes on from NC_135417.1 coordinate 20,745,794, forward strand.
GTTTCACAGTTCACATGACTAGCTGATGAAGGTAAACGTCATGATATGTCTTTTTATCTTCAGGTTCTAAACCTAGCACGTTGCTGTTGTCTTTTTCCTTTTTCCTGATTTCACCAAAACAATCCTTGAACCCAAATGAATTCATCTTTGGAGCTTCCTTCATGACACTTGCTCAACAAGGCTGCCTCAGTCCACATCTCATAGCATAGCCAAATGGGGGGTGGGTTACCAGGTTTAAGGTGTGTACGAGTCAACTCGAGTCTCATGAATGACAATTCAAAATGAAGGTGTGTCTTTCAGAAAATGTTGCCAAGTCGCAAGTCATAAAATCAGCGAGTCTAGTCGACTGAAATCTATATGACTCGATTCTCCCACCTTTGAGCAGAAGTGACCCGTTCACAGTACAGCAGCGAATCTGATGGAGTCAGCATGAGCAGACAAGATTGACATCAAACTTCATACAGCCAATTCGATGTGTGAGAAGCTGAGAGAGCATTATGCATCGTTAAAGTGTCCACATTTTATAAGTCCATGCTTGGATGTTCTTGTCCATTACTACCTCTACATATTTAACATTTAACTAAAAGTGTAAATGAAAGACTAGATGTTTGTGTCACATGCAGTATTTATCTTAACTGTTTATTTTAAAGTAGAGATACTGCTGGGCCAGTAGCACGTATGGCTTGCTGGAATTTGAGCCCAAAATATTAAAAAAACAAATATAAATTGTGGAACACACTTGAGTCCCTATTAAGACAGCCTCCAAAATTGCACTTTTCAATTAATGTGTGCATTTCATTGAGTGTAGCAACAGACACGATGGCAAACACAAGTACCCCTCAATCACCATCACATGGAAGACTTCCCCAATCAATCAAGTATGTGCATCTTACCAGAAGCTAATGCTGTTAGCTAATGCTATTAGCTAATGCTAATCTCTGCATTCAATAAAGCTCAATGTTCTGCTTACGCTTTTTTTCCTTTAACATAAACAGATTTAAAGTATCTTGGGATCTGTGCCCTGCCTAGTTTGGTTGTGTGGGTGATTATTATGTAAATTAAAATTAGCATACATGCAGATGATACGCTCACGAATACATTTTTACAAATAGGCAACAGACAATTTACTTGGATGTTTAATGTTAGTATCGAAAGTGGATGGACAGTCCCATCACTTCATGTTTAGATGTGCATGCATTATGGGCGTTTAGTAGAGGCAAATTTGTTTCATCAGAAGTGGTGCTTCATGCACTGGTGTGCACTGTCAGTAGCATATCACAGACACAAAATGGGAAGCCCACGTTTTGCCTCTTTTTATCTGTCCACACCGCAGTCAGTCTTTACTGCTTCCTCAGGCCTCCACGAGTGTGCAGTGTGGAGGAATTAAGTGTCCCATCATTCAGTCGGGACACGCAATTAGAGCTGTAGTCGTAACTTGCAGTAGACATGGCATGAGTCATGTTACTATATTTCTCAGCCAAACTGATGCCTGCCATTTTAATGCTCTCAAGAGGGAGGAGTAAACACATCAATGGACACGCATACATGCACTCAAGATGCTCCCTCCCTGCCTATCTTTGTAACTCAGAGGCGACAGTGACAGCGAGGAGGCAAAGTTGAATCATACTGGCTGATGACACATTTTATTGTTTGCTTTGCATAAAAGCATCTGCTAAATGACACAATGGAAGATCATGTAACACAATACAATTGAATATGTTACAAAAAGTTGTAATGCTGTGTATCTTCACGATCATGCTAAATGAACTCCAAGACAAATTGTGTCTAATTGTTTTTCCAATAACGAGGTGATGACGGAACACATTGAAAGCATGTCTGGCACTGTCTGTATTTTTAATAATGTCAAGAGCACAAACAAAACACCACATCCTGCCATCCTTTTTGTATACCGATTTGATACAGTAGTCATAGCAAGGAATGGAGCCTAATGTTGTCAAAACAATCCCCATTCACTGAGCTGCAGAAGCAACCACAAACTTGGGATACATATTTTGATAGATGAGGTGAGAGACAATTCAAGGATGGTACATTTTATAGTGAAATGATTCTATTTGGCTCGATTCACTGTGGGACTACGATTTGATTCCATCAAGGTTATAAAGCAATGGGTTTCTTGTTGAGAAAATCATTTTGCAATGTGAATTGCAAGGCTTGAAATGTTTTTTTCTTTGGTGCAATGACGAGACTTAACATTTGACCAATCAGAGGGAACGCTCTGACCAGCACTTGACTTGCCATCCAAACCATAGAGCTAAATAACCACTAGACTCTGGTTATCTCACCTGTTTTCTGAGTTTGGTCATGAGACATTTGCAAGATGAGCGGTGATTGGTCGTTACCTGAGCCAGGAGCAACTGTGATGGCATTTTCAGTTGACATCAAGACAAATGGCCAAACAAGTGGATTTAGCTGCTTAAATCATATACCACAAATGCAATATTAATCAGAATACCATGTTTAGACCACTGCATAGAACATACGATTTTTGTGTTCGCTTCCACTCTAATACAGCGTGTCATCATCCATGGAGATCGAAAAAAGTAAGTACATTTTCATATGTAGAAAAATGCATACTCAAGTAACTATAGAAGAATAATCTACCGAAGTACAGAATCAAAGTATTTGTACTGTGTTTCTTTCCGCAAAGAATAAATGTTAAATACAATGTCAATTGAAAATGAATTGGCTCCAATGGAAGCAGCTCTCATTTGGACCATTTCAGCAGCTGGAATGGTGCTGTTTTTTTTGTTTTGTTTTTATTTAATCTACTACAGTTAAGCTTATTTAAGTGCTTAATATTTGGCTGAATGTGTGCACTTTACCGGGCGTCAGACCGAGGAGGGACATCGGGATGGGAAGGAGCGGGTTGGATCATTCGTCACTGAAGGGGTCAATTGGGGCTAGAAGCAAGTTCTTAAACGACTGTCACTCAATTAGTTTCGTTACACATACGTTCACTAGCAAGCTTCGTGATGCTTCCGTCTGTTCCCTCGGTTTCAGGATATTGATAAAATAAATGTGTTGGAGAGATTTTCAATTTTAGCTTCTTTTACATCCGTTTGGATCTTCTTTTCTTTCTGGAAATTGGGAAGACTGAACGGAAGCTTGCAATCATACGCTGACGTCTTGCTGGAGCTTTTGCAATGGTGTGACCCCCCCACCCCCCAACTCCATTAGAACAGTTAAAAATGACACAATGTGCACCTGTTGATTTGTCACTTAAGGCTGAAAGCCGTTTAAACAATGCTTGCAAGCGTTAAGGTGTATAGTTACGCAAACACTTTCAGCACTCCATTCGGCTTCTTTAAAACTTGATTTTCACTCATGCGCAAACGTAATGCGCACTTTGCTTCTAAACTATTGCTCCACCCACCTACATCTTACCAAAATAAAATATTATGCATAAAACATCATCATAAAGGCAGCCTTAATATTGTTAAAAGTTATACAATAATTTCTCAGTAAAATGGAACGCTGTAAATTAAGATAAAGTTTGCAAACTTGTTCTGCTAACATTTTAAGCGAAATTGCAGCATTCACCCATTCAGCATTCACCATCTATCCATTTTCTTGACTGCTTATTCCTCACAAGGGTCGCGGGGGGAGCTGGGGCCCATCTCAGCTGGCTCTGGCCAGTAGGCGGGGTACACCCTGAACTGGTTGCCACCCAATCGCAGGCCCAAATAACACAATTAGGTAATATTTTGGGGGCAAAGAGCAAACATTTTGCTAGATATAAATTGTAATCCAGTAGTTTTCCATGTTGAGAGTTTTTTTCTTTTGTATTGCCACCATGTGTTAAGTGGATGTGTGCAACAATACACATGAGTGCACTTGGTGCCAATTGGATTTTAATGAAAATACAAAGAGTCAGTTTCTCTTTTACTCCTCATGCCCCATGTCAGTCACTACTTCGTTGTGTGATGGCCATTGTCTCACAAATCTTATACCTCTGCTTTTGAATCAGTAAAAATGACATCACAAATTGTTATATTAATCATTAGTCTGCATATTGGGCATAAATGTACACACATCCAAAGGTGGAACACGGTAGACAAGAAAAGATTATTCTCTTAACAACGAATCAAACGACAGTTCGCACCTCTCATCATCTATATTTGTGATTTCCTTCACTATAATAAAGTCTGCAATTCCTGTTTCAAGGCTTTGTAACCATTACTCAGTGGCAGATTCATGGTATTGATAGTGAGATGCAGATAATATAATAAAAGTACAGAATGCATGACAGCAAACTTTCATCATTTCAGAAGGTGACTTCTGATTTGCTTGGATATTGAAGCATGTTTTTAAAGGAAATAATATAAATAATTGTCTATTCTAGGGACAATTTATTATCAGTGCAGATGAGTTTTACAGTTTTGTTTGTTTTTGTGATTATTATCAATCCTGTAAGTATGAACAGAAGTTACCCATATCAGGTTTGAAAGATAATGTGCATTGGAAATGATTATCCTTTTTCCAAGCTGTTTTCGTTGGTTAGAAATAACTGTGATTTTGAACAGTCCATCTATCCATCCATTGTCTTGACCGCTTATTCCTCACAAGGGTCGCGGGGGGTGCTGGAGCCTATCTCAGCTGGCTTTGGGCAGTAGGCGGGGTAGACCCTGAACTGGTTGCCAGCCAATCACAGTGGACAGTCCACTTTCTCATTATTACTCCAAAATTTTAAATATGTAAATAGTTGGTTTGCAAGACTTTTGCCTTTTCTTGGCTATTTTGCCCAATCCACAAACTGCATATGTAACCAATTTGCGGAAATGTTTTATCTTTCACCAACAATTCATTTTTCATTTGTATTTTGCGGTGGATCATAATTTATGTATTTGCTTTATGTATGTTTATGGTGAGTCTCCATATTATTAATTTCATTTTGTTTATTTCGATTGAGTGACCTTTGACTTGGTCTTGATGTCACTTCCTCTTTTTTTCGCGTTGCTGTCATCAGTCTCGGTGAGACTACTGAGCGAGAGGTATGTTCATTCAGCTGCTCCTGTATTTAGCTGTTAGTGTGTTAAAGAAATGCTAAACAGTTCAGCTATGTTGTGTTAAAAGTCAATGTATGTCTATGTTGTTGACTTTGCAGCATGCATCGTGTTTGAGTGCCGATAAAGAGCACATGTCGGTTATTGACCGCTCGTTGAGACAATCTAGCCGGGGGTCAGCATCTCATGCGCGTTGCCAGATTTTTCTTTTCTTCGAAAGCGTGCATGAGGGCCTTGGCTGTAAAACGCGCTGTACTGATTTTTGTTTAATATACACAGAGACTGCTGGGCAAGAGAATAAACAAGACCCACTTCCGATTTGCCAAAGAACTGCTTTCTACGCCTCATCATTTTCCATCACCCCTAACACAAAACACAATGCAGTGTTTTGTTTTGTTTTGTTTGGGGGGGTTTTCCCGCTGGTGTTAGAACCAAACCAAACAGACTAAAAATCGATGGCACAATAACACAGGTCGCAGATTAAGATGAAAGAGCATCTTTAATGGCACAAATAATAGGCTAATACTTTTGTTTTATTTGTTCTATGAATCCATTTTGCAGAGTTAAAGGGAAAATCAATCCCAAAATTTTCTTTACAAGAATATGTTCCATGCACCCCAACTAGTCGAAATACAGTATTTCAATATAATATGAATAAAGCAGCAAAATCCACCCATTTTGATCCAGCTCAGAAAGCAGCCATTTTTCCACTTGCTGTCGACTGGAAATGACATCGCAGTTGCTCAGGGCTGAACAACCAATCACGGCTCTGCTTTCGACCGTCACTTGACCCAACTCAGAACAACAGTTGAGCTGTGATTGGTTGTTCCTTGAGCCCAGAGCATCTGCGATGTAATTTTTAGTCGACAGTAAGTGACAAAATGGCCGCCCCCTGAGATGGATAAAAACAAGTGGATTTTGTTGCTTTATTCATATTCCAAAACACATGTTTAGACTAGTGGGGGTGCATGCAACATAGTATTGTAAATAATAATAATAATAGTAATAATAATAATAATAATAATGACATGTGTAAAAATCTCAGAAGCATTATTACCAACCAAATATTCTCAGTCATTGTCAAGTGACTTAGTCCAAAACTGAGAATTGCAGACAAAGTTCGATAATTGCCACTCACACTAGGAATTTGGCAAGCATCTTCCCCACGAGACTCCAGATGAAATGGTGCTTCAACCCCCAAAAGTGTCATTCCTAATGAAATGGTAATTACAAACCCAGCGGAACAGCTGAGGGGCCTGCTGAGGCCCACAGAGCCAAACCACCAGAATAAACCTGCTACAACATCCCGCAGAGAGGAGAGAGCTCGGGGAGGCGGAGATGATGGAAGTGGGGGTGAGGGGCTGGAGGGGAATGGGTACAATAAGAAACAGGCAAGAGGTTCAGGTAGACCAACAGGAATTTGGGATTCATTTCAAAAGCGATATGCAATGCACACACCAGGTTGCCTGTGCTGTACACTGGGACCCTCATCAATAACGCCGACTGTGTGGAAGGCAGCAAGGGGTGTGATGGGGGGGGGGGGGGGGGGGGGGGGGGTTGGTGGGCAGTGGTTAAAAGCGCCCTCGCAGCCTGGGTAATTGATTGCTTTGTAAGTGAACGTGTCTTTAACCTTTGGGAGGTCAGGCCCAGTCGGACACCATCACTCCTGCCTGTGCTTGAACCGCTTCCAGCCGTTTGTCTTCAGCTGCTCCCTCGTCTCAGGGCCGATTTGTCAAGCATGAGATGTTTGGGGTGTTTAGATTAGAGGCGAGATGGGAAAACAAAGGCAAAATGCCACCCCAAACAAAAGGCCTGGGCCCGGATCTCCCACTGATCTGCGGGCTGGGCACGGGGCCAGCTACCTGGGGTGCTGAAACTGCGTGAGGGTGGTGTGTTGCTGGCTGGTTGGGGGAAGGTGGGGGGTGCTTGTTATGGGTTGGGCTTTTCTGAAACAGAGCCACAATGAAGCCCCTGAAACGCATCAACCGTGGTGCTTGAACCGGAGCCAGAATGGAGGCTGAACAGGAGCCAGGGCAAAAATTGAACGGCAGCCAGAGCAGTGACATGAGATAGAGGCAACATATCGCCTTGAGATGCAGCCAAAATGGCAGCCATAGACTCAGGGGGGATAAGAGGGAGCTCGGGGCTTCCAACTGTGCTCTTGGTTGTAATACTCCTCATCACTGGAGATTTTAAAGTGTTCCTCTGCCACCCACCCAGGTACTTAGGCTTGTCTGTTTGTCAGAATGTCAGACAACGACTCGAGGTGATTTGTCTTTTAAATTGCCAGTACTGTACTGGTGGGTGGACGGTAGCTCATATAATGTCGTGAAATGACAGGTCACAAGCCAACCACACTTCCTGAAATGGACTCTCGGCCATATTTGCATAGAAGGAATACATCTGTGGAGGTGCTATTTATAGCTGATGTGCACTTTTTAACACGCTTACGGGAGGGAATCAAACTGAAATGTTGTTAAGTTCGTGTGTGGAAAGAGTGTTGCTTTCCAGACGTGATACTTCATCACTGCAGGCAAAAGGCCACCTGTTCTAGATTTTTTGTTTTTTTTGCTTGTTTTGTTTTTTGTTTTTTAGTTTAGTTTTTAGAATGTACTGTATAAACAAGTATGTATGAGCACATGCATGTAAGCATGGGTGTTTGTGTCAAAGCAAAAGATGCTGCTTGTGCCTGCCACTTCCATCTGCTCTTCTCTTACCATATCGAAGTGTACCTGCCACTTCCCTCTTCTGTTGACATTTGTGGGTGTTATACTGTATTTTCCTGTCTTGTTGTTAAGCTTGACTGCCAGTAACAAGTGGGAAAATGGTGCTGGAGGTGGCGATGGTGGACGGCACATTGATTTTGACTAACTGTCTAGTAGCCTACTGTAAGTAAGTCAAACTTGACTGTTAATGTAGACTATTTCGCTAACTCCTCTGAAATACTTCACTTGGGTCAGTTTATTTTTGGGTACTGTATTGGGAAGTTGTGTCTGTCACAATAACAATGAAACCTTGAAGATCTAAAATAGGGAATGGCACCTTAAATTATGAAGGGGTCTAAAATTTTTCATCCATTCAAATGCATTGAGAAAAACCAAAACAAAATGAGGGTGACCAGACATTCCGGTTAAATGGGACAATCTCATTTGAGCCTTGACAGTCCTGGCGGATGTTGCTAGACCCATTGTTTTGGCCCACATTTGCACATCTTCTGCTTTTTTTCTTCTTTTTTTTAAATTCCAATCAGTCACACAGTTGCCAATTTTTACAATCAACCAATTAAAAATGAATGTAACTATTAACTTCCTTTCTATTTACTTTCACATTCACATTTACATTCTCATCCGCATCTAATCGCTAGCAGGTGTGTTTTCGCCATATTGAGACTTGAACTACTTACTGCTTCCGTGTCTAAGAATTATGGGAAATGTAGTCCTACCAGCCTATTGCTGCGGTCACCAGTAAAAACCAACACAAGCTGAGCTTTTCTGGTGGTATATTTCCATTTTTTTATTTATTTATTTTTTTTTTTTTACAATACGGGACCGACGAAAGATCCACGACACAGCAGCAACATACCTTCAATAGCTGCCAGAATCAAGCAAAAAAGATTGGATAATGGTGAGTGAATTTGCTTGTTTAGTGCTGTTGAACTGTCGACCAAAGTAGCATTTTGTATTGGATAAAATAGAAACAAAACCACCAGTTGCCAGATTGACTAGCAATTAAATTTATTACAAATATTTCCAGTGGTGTATTGATAGTATATCTGATTTTCAGTAAAATTTTAGCATCTCGATTTTCAATTTTAAAAGTCTGCTCACCCTACCTGCAGCTTTGTGCTAACATTGGCTGGTATCTGGCACTGTTCATAATTCCATCGACCTTGACTAAGGACCCAGTTCCAGCTGAAGAAAAACAGCCATGAAGCATGATTTCTTTTGTGATGAGCAGTTCCAGTGATGTGTTTGTGTCAAACATCCCTTTTGGAATGATGGGTAAAAATCGAAAATTGTTTAACCTAGGTTTCATCAGACTACAAGACATTTTCCCACATGTTTGGGAGATTTCAAGTATGCATTTTATTTTTGTTTTTGGCAATATAAGGTGCATGTATTGCCACCTTACCCGATAGACCAGACAGACATTCGACAAGGCCACATATAGGCACATACTAAACAACCAGTACTTGCCAAATTTTTGCAGTTCCTTCAATTTTTCTGTGGGCCTTTTGGCAGCCTCCCTCACCAGTTTTCTCCTTTTTTCCATCAACTTTGGAGGGACGTCCAGTTCTTGGTGTGTCAAGTGAGGTGCAATATTTTCTCTACTTGATGATGACTGTCTTCACCGTGCTCCATTGTATATTAAATGGCTTGCAAATTATTTTGTACACTTCTCCTGACTCAAATCTTTGAACAATGAGATCCCTCTGATGCTGTGGAATGTCACATCGTCTCTGTGGACCATGGCATGTGCTGTGAGATGTGACAACAAAAATGTCATAGAAAGAACTAGCCTGAGTTGGTGTGGCAAACCCAATTATTTATGCTCCAAGTTGGAGAAAAGCCACAACCATAAATGGTATCATTCTTTTGGAGTGCAAAATGACAGCTGGTGAGATGCCTAGCAAGAGGCCTCTGTCCCTCGTTAATATTCCATTCAGTGGTAAAGTTAGTGGAGCTGCCACAAGTCAAGAGACTGTGATTTTATTAATTGTTGGAGGCAAAATCTAGCTATCTAATGAAGCCTGCTCAAATGATATGGGAAACGTCTTCTGCGACAACCAAAACAGTCAGACATAAAAAACAAAAAAAAACAAAAAACGTATTTACACGTTATTGGGAGCAAATGAGTTCATGGTTAGTCAACCTTTCCCCGTTTTTATTTAGTCAATTTTTAGTCAACTATAATAGCATTTTAGTCTTTCATTTAGTCCAAGAAAACATAATCTAAAACATAATCTAAAGTTTTAATCTAGTTTTAGTCAGGACAACCATTTTACAACTATATATTTTTTGTCAGTAGATAATGTTGAACATTTCGGATCTAAAACTATTTCAAATAAAATTTTCTCTCATCTTTTTGATGAAAAACAAATTAACACACATTTACAGTATATCAGCAGGTGGCTACTACAATTCCATGCTACGAGCTATTATGTTAGCTATCATTAGCGGTCAGATTAACAATATTGTTGGAATGTTATAGCTGTTTGATTAATGTTACCGTATAACTATAATTTCCTTCTTTTTTTGTTTAACATTCACCGTGAATCCACCTCCTGTCTGTCCCATGTGCATGTTGCACTCGCTACCTGTAGATTTGAAATGGGGGGGTGTCACTATGTGTCACATGTCAGTGTCACAGTGACAGATTAGCAGAGGCAGGATTTGACAAAAATCATGTAATTTTCATCTCATCTTTGTTCATAAACTAAAATGGCCATAGATTTTAGTCCACTTTTTATTAAGTGAAGTACATTTTCATCTTGCCTTCATTTGTCGACAAAAATGTATACTGATTTAGTCCCAATTACTGTTTATTATTGATGGTTTTAGTCTAGTCTAGTTTTCGCCCAGTCAAGTCAAGTCAAGTCATGAAAAATGACAAAAATATTATTGTTTAGGTTTTGTTAACGAAATTAACACTATTTTTGTAGTATCATAAAAACCTTTTTTTTTTTTTTTTACAGAGCAATGCACTTATCGACTTTTTTTTTTGGGGGGGGGGGGGGGGGGGGGTTCCTTGTTTCCCTTCTCTTAGTCTACTTGTGGAGACCTAGCATTGTGTCTCTGCAACAGCCGTATAGATTAATTCATTATACAGACCCCTTTGTTGGCCTACTGCACCATGACTGAGCCTTGGATCAGTCTAAGGTTTTGCCAAAGAAAGAATGTGTCTTTTGGAGTGTGTGTCATGTGTGTATGAGTGTGTTAGTAAACGCACATATGATTGATGGGTCAGCACAAGAGCCAAGATGAATTTTGGTAGTGTGTGTTTTTGTGTAAGACACACACCATCATGCCTAAGGGACTGGGGAAGCAGAGCTCTGCATCCCCTGCAGAGGGTGCCGTGTCTCCCGGCAGGGGGTTGCAGCAAGCAAACAGAGGGGTGCCTGTACATGCCTCTACCCAAACCCCGACACACGCACCATCAACACCACCACCACCCTACTGTGATACAAGAGGGGCAAGTCTGTTGTCGGGACCCGGTGCTCCACCAAACCACCGCTCATGAATTATTCATATGCAAATAGCAATTTTGATATTTTGCTGGGGGGGAGATGGAAAGAAAATAGAAGAAAATCCAAAACAGTGCTCGGCAACTTCTACACTCTTATTATTCATATTTACTAAGTTATTATTTTGAAGCAAATTTGAGAAAACCTGATTTACATTTCCGTTGTTTTTTCCATGAACAAATATTCACACACACCTACACTTGAAAAATTAAAGAGACTAAAGTGTAATACGGATAAATATGGATGGATGGATGGATGGATGGATGGATGGATGGATGGATGGATGGATGGATAGATAGATAGATAGATAGATAGATAGATAGATAGATAGATAGATAGATAGATAGATAGATAGATAGATAGATAGATAGATAGATAGATAGATTATAATGTTCTGAATCATGTGAACTCTCATTGAAATATATTCTTCTGCTTTTACAAATGTGATCATGTGGAACCTGTGAAGTCAAACAGTCTGTTCTGGGGTGCTGCTGTTAGTAAAACATAAAAGCAATAGACATACTCAGTCTGCACTTCAATAGCTAATGTGTAATGTCCTGGTGATTCCCAGGTTTTCTCAATTTTTAGTTTGACTTTTTACTTCATGTAACACTTCACATTCTCCTCTGAACAGCACTGTACGCTATTTCCTTCCTCTTTGGAAGGACTTTTACAAAAGCCAAATATAAAGCTAATTTTGCACAAATGTAATCCTCTGATCCATACTGTCTGTGATTTATAAAGTTGTATATAGGCATGTTCGATACCATTTTTTTTTCCCAGACCAATACCAGTGTGAGTACTAAACTATTGAGTAGTCACACAATTACCGATACCACCAGTACTTTTGAGACATAAAATTTCTTCTAATTTCTATCTCCTAATCATAAAACGGCCACAAGATGACAGCCAATACTAGTATCAGTGGGTAGCGATACCTTGAAGTAAGGCTGGGTATTGGTCTAACACCAATTCCGTAGTATCATACAATAGATGACTTAAGCAAATTTCTAAAAGCAAATATTGCAGCAGTTCAAAGGTTTTGTTTGACTATCGAGGTATATTTTTCACAGAATTTTGGAGTGAATTTAGAATTTTCCCACTTCAGTGATATTCAATTTTCATTCAGTTTAGCCGTTCCACCATTATTCATTAATAAAATTATTATCTCATTTTTTTATTGTGTGGCATCTGTGGCGCTAAAGTATTAAAATACAGGATAAGTCACATAGCTGCTGTCATGTTTTCCCAAACGAATCTTTGTTTTATATCTAAACGATAAAATTGAATGCTGATGACCTGCCTTGAAAATGTGCGCGGATCGAAAGGAATCATTCAATACCAGAGAAGAAATCATTTGCTCCACTCTCTACTGCTTGCTCGTCCACTGGGGCAATGCCATCTGAAATTACTTTACCTTGGTGTACGTCCAACAAAAGCTCTCTCCTGAATTTCATCCTCTTTTAAATTTGTGTTTGAATAACCCTCAAGCTACAAATCAAAGGATGTCAGATATGAAGAGTTAGGTCATGGGGTATAGATCATTGTGGCTTCCAGAGACGTCTCCTTGGGAGAAATAAGGAGACGGGTGGCTGCTACTTTGACTGATGGCAGCAAGAGAGAGACAGTGGGGGCCTTTTGGTGCCCGTTCTCCTGAGACTAAAACCATGTCTGTGCCAAAATTCTCATTTTCTTGCCACAAAATATTTTATTAAGCTTTTAACTCTTTGCAAGGTAATTGGCTTGACTTTGTCAGTCTGGATTTCATTTTCTTTCTTTGTCTGCAAACGACGTCAGACAGACCAACAGCCTAAAACGGTGCAGTGTTGGATGACATTCTGCGCTACCTAAAGTAACAAAATTGGATCACAACATTTCACGAGTACATCTGTGCAGGTCCCAGTGGCACCGATATAATTAAGACCTCTTCTTGATTACTTAATAAGCCCAATTAGCAGCAGATTTAGCTCTAAGAATGATAAGAATCAGAAGGATGTTAAGTCTATTTGTCATTGCATTTAATTCTGAATGTTAATCAAATTAGTGCAGCTTGACATAATGGAAACGTACCACGCTGGGTTTTGACCAAGGGGCTCAGCCAGCTTTTCCTATAATGCTGGACAGTAAATTACGTGTTAGAAAGGAGAGACAGAAATCACACAAAACAAAGGCCGCCACTTCCCTATTTTTTATATTGATCATGAATGTCGATGCATACATTATATTGTATTATTAGTTGTTTCATAGATACTATGGTGAGGAAGCCGACCAATCCCGTGTAAGAGCGCCTACTGCATTCTCGGCCACTTAATTAGAAGTTGTTGGTACCACAGAAGGTGTCGCTAACCTTTTCAGGGGCTGAACAGATGGTGTCCCTTCTTTTTGAGGTCCTGCCAATGCCCACTCTGTGGCTCCTGGGAAAATGACCTAACTCACAGGCAGCTGCTTAGTGCGGCTTGAGTGATTCTTTACAGCCACTTCTGTCGGGGACGTATATCGCTGCAAACAATGGGTGAAATGCTGTAGCTCGGTGCCCGCTATGTGGCGAAAAATTTGTTTAGTTGCTGCATTATGGTCATAACGGTGGTTTAATATGAATAAATGTGCAAGACAAGTGGGAAAATATTTGCTATCCCAATGCTAGGAGAATTGTATGCTCCTTCCTCCTGCTGCTGGCAGATGGTGTGAATATCAGCAGAGAAAGGACCTGAGAGGGCAGGCAGAACAAAAAGTGAAAAGAGTTCCTTGACAGTTACAAAGAGGCCCCATGGAGAGGTGGGGGGCGTGGCCTTCTCCCTAATGGATAAAAATGAGGGAGTTGATCTTGCATGGGCGTTAGCTGTCGAGGAGTGAAAGTGGATGGTGAAAATGCGAGGGCGCAGATTTGATATCTACGGAGGCGGGGGATCAGTGCCTTAACATGCTCCGTGCTGTGCGGACAGAAGATCGGCTGCCACTCTTTCCAGACTTGGCTCAACCTCCTTCCGACCACGCAGGAAGTCGAGAGTTGGATGACTGCTCTCTGACTAATTTCTTGATATGCGTAACATCGCGTGGGTTTCAACATAAAGACATTTTAACTCGGATCCATAAAAGTTTCAAATAAGAACATTTGGATCGATTAAACTAGAAAACGGTGCCTCGTGTATGTGTTTGGAAAATACAGAGGTGTGTGCAGGATCCTGAAAAGGCCTCAGTCTTCCTCGAAAGTGTCTGGGCTCAGTTGTGTTTCACTGACATGGCAGGGGACATAAAATGTGTCATTTTCATCATGTTCTTTCATGGGTAAACCTGTTTCCTGAAGCTATCTCCATCAGATATATGTCGACACAGCTTTATGGCCACCAAGCAGGAGCAGGCTCGATCGATCTTTCAAGCAATAGGATTTAATAGGTGTCCAGCTCTGGGGTGGATATATTTAACCACAAAAAAGGGAGTAGCGTGCCAAGACCTGTTCACCCATATAATCAGCTTCTTGGCAAGTTTTGGTATTTTTATTTCCTTTATGTTGGTTAAAATGTAACTATTGTAGAATGTGAATAAAGCAGCAAAATCCGTTTCTATCCATTGTGGAGAGCGGCCATTTTGCCACTTGCTGTTGACTGAAAATGAGGTCGGAGTTGCTCAGCGCTCAGGTAACGACCAGTCAAGGCTCACCTTGCAAATGTCAGGTGGCCAAACTCAGAAAACAGGTTCCAGAACATGCAGAAATGTTGTCTCTATAAAGCTGAAATCTGCATGAGCTATGGATTGTGTGGGTGAAACTGTGAGCTAATACATACTAGCTTGAGCAAGATAAAAAAAAAAATTAAAAAAAATAATTCAACGCTAAGTGCATTTTGATGATGAACTGAAATTATTGAATGCAGAGGCAACTGGTGGAAAGCTGGCTGTGTTTTTGTTTGGAAATAGGCCTCCATCTTATTGTTTATGCTTCTTTTGTTGGAACATAGTTTACTTTAATTTCGAACAAACAGGTGAGATATTTTGGCCCAGTAATATAAATGCAATCGATGCATCTGCAACAAGCACCTACTGATTACTCAATAAACAGTCATTGTTCAGTCAATGCAGTGGAGTGACTCCCAAGCTGCGGGCCAAGACCCCCTAAGATCATTGTTAAGGTCACAAGATGAATATTTATCATAAAATGTTAATCTACTTGTGAAATGCTGTGGCATTTATAAGTGTGAAGGAAATGAACGACAAGGTGGGGCCTTTGCGCAGGGTGATCAGATTTTCAGAATTCAAAGCGGAGAGACTGCAGTTTTGCTGAAAATCAAGTAGGCTACACATACATTCTTTGAGTTGAATGTGGGGCGACTTGGCTTGGATGTGAACGAGACACTTGGCTTGGACGTGACAGAGAGACCTGGCTTGGATGGCAGCGATTTGGCTTGAACAAGAGAGGCTTGGCTTGGACGTGAGCGAGACACTTGGCTTGGATGTGAGAGAGACACTTGGCTTGGACGTGAGCGAGACACTTGGCTTGGATGTGAGAGAGACACTTGGCTTGGAGGTGACAAAGAGAATTGGCTTGGAGGTGACAGAAAGACTTGGCTAGGACATGACAGAGAGACTTGGCTGGGATGAGAGAGACTTGGCTGGGATGAGAGAGACTTGGCTTGACAGCAAACAACACCCACACAACACGGCACACCAAGACAAGACAATGTTCCCACACCGCGTGAACAAACACGACTTACTAAATACACCAACACTAATTAGACACTAACAAGACACACCTGGGAAACTCAATGGGCTGAGGGCACTGATTGGTCACACATACTGGGAAAGGAAGACACACGCAGGTGGACGAGGTTAACGGATGGGACAAGGCAGACAAACCAGACAAAAGACAACATCCATCCATCCATTTTCTTGACCGCTTATTCCTCACAAGGGTCACGGGGGGTGCTGGTGCCTATCTCAGTTGGCTTTGGGCAGTAGGGGGGGGACACCCTGGACTGGTTGCCAGCCAATCGCAGGGCACACAGAAATGAACAACCATCCACACTCACAAGCACACCTAGGAACAATTCGGAGCGCCCAATTAACCTGCCATGCATGTCTTTGGAATGTGGGAGGAGACCGGAGTACCCGGAGAAGACCCACGCGGGCACGGGGAGAACATGCAAACTCCACCCAGGAAGGCCGGAGCCTGGACTCGAACCGGAGTCCTCAGAACTGGGAGGCGGACGTGCTAACCACTCGTTCACCGTGCCGCCCAAAAGACAACATTAACACCCAAAATACAAAAATCCAACCCCACTGAACTGAAACATGACAAGTTTGATGTGGTTTTGGATTACTTCCTACTCCCAAAATTGTGTGGGGAGTCAGTGACTAAACCAAATTTAATAAATGTTATGCAAAGGAGAATACAAGGCGATACAACAGCTCCTCTATACACGCATTGACAATATGCATGTTTCTGGAGTAAGTCAGCACCCCACAGTTTACAGTGAGAACACAAATGGACCTTGGTCTTGTTTGTTTTCTGACTATATTGCTTACCTGTAGGCTACTATGTCATAAAAACAATATATACATTAACGTACACGTTAAAATGAGCTTGAGTCTGCAAAATAATAATATTGCATAGAAGTCTGTGTATGGGTGCAGACAATATAAAACATTTTAACAAAACAAATTGACTTTAGCACTGTTTGTCTCTGCCTTTTTTACATCTTGTCTCCATCTTGTCTACAAATATATAAATAAAAATGCACTTCAAAATGGGCCTTTTGTTGCTGAAAAACAATCTTAAGTCCACGACTTACTCCATGAGGCACTTTTTTCTGTGCAGATACACACATGCACGCACGCCACACACATTAGTAAGCTAGCCAATAGCAGCACAGTAGAGACATTAATATTAACACTAGTTTCCCTCATTCCACTCGAAAATGACAGTGATGGGCATATGCCACCTGCAATGTCTCCTAGCTTTGGGAACAGAAGGCACAAGGGGATCAAACCATTTTTTTTTATCAAATGGGGAGACTACTGTATTATTAGTTTTTTGTTTAAATATTACTTTTAAACTCTATGGTTTATTTACGAACTATATAGTTTTCTAGCGTGTTAAAAATAACAGTAAAAATATACTCTAAAATTTGGAGGAGTGCTGAAGCACCCCCAAAAATGAGCTAAATATGCGTCTGACTCGGGACATGAGGCTCAAAACGGAGACAAAAGGCTCAAAACTGAGACCATCCCGATTAAATCGGGACATCTTGACATCTTACCTCAGGAGCAGCTCAGCTTCTGTATTGAACTGTTTGGTCTTTTGTTCGAAACCCACAAATGACCTTGTACTTGAGCGGTGCACCTCAGTCCCACACACACTTCTGCTAATGCTATTATGCTGGGCCCTACATGCTAAAAGTCAGTAGTGGTGATAGAGGCTGATTAGATTGTGTCCATTGATCGGGCAATGTGCCGTTAGGACGTGGACAGTGTGGGCTGCGGCTCGTGCCTCTCTTCCGAAGACACTCTGACAGTCTGAGAGCGAGGAGATGGAGCCCCATGCAGGGCACAAGATTGAGTTATTGATTAGCTCTCTTCTTTCTCTTCTCGCTGTCTCTCTCGGAGGTGCTCCCAAAGACCCCTTCATCAGGATAATGAATTTCACTTATTGCACATTAACGACGTAATGTCTGTATGGTAATAATGGCAGAAATTAGCTCTTTGTCACCCCCTTTAGATTTTCAAGAGAGGTTGGTGAAGGCGGGAAAAGAAGACAATTACTCACGGAGGACTGTGATTTTAATAAAAGTGAAGTAAGCGAGACATTTGCAGGAGAATCAAGAAACTTCTTGTGATTTCAGCCCCACTGAAGCAGTGGAGGAGCATTTTGATGGAAGCGATGTGTTTGATGTGAGTGAAGGCGTGCGAGAGAGAGAAAGAGCGACGTGTAGCAGGTTGTGATGTGAAAAGGAAAGGGCAATGAGAAGAGCGGATGATACAGGAGAGACAAAGAGAAGGTGAAGCTGGAGCAGTCGAGTGGAAGAGAGAAAGCAGAATTGGTCACACCGTCATCACACAGTTCGCTCTTCTGAGTTGGCCATGGTGGCTCTAACACCCAGATTAGGACGCTAACGAATGAATAATGAGGCTTGATTATGGCCCGTGAGATGGCGCGTTGTCCAGCATCAATCCACCAAGCAATTACAGGCGACACAAACAGCCTCAGCCAAGGCAAGCGATAGCGTCAGAGCACATCTTCCTCACATCGGACACATTAGCTCTAACTACCGCTGAAATGCATTCTGAGAAATGTTGCATCATTTTTAAACATCTAGCATGCTATAAACTTGTTTCAGGTGCTGGCAAAGTAACTAGCGATGGTGCCTCAAGCATGTGGAGAAGAGCTATGCATGCGCATCTGAAAAGAGAGCAAAATGCTTATCATTCTGACTTTGCCACTGTGTCATTTATGAAAGCCTAGCGAAAGGGTGTTTGGAGTATTGTTTATGACTAAGTGTGCAAGCAGGCACTGGCACTGTGGTTTGTCTGCGTGCACGCACATTTGAGTAATCAGTCTGAAAGTCTGTACAGTGCTTGTAAATTAGCAATTGGTTCGCGTGCGCGTGTGTGTTTTGTGTTAGTGTGTGAAGCATGTAAATTGAAAAGGCTTCATCTTTGCGACCATCACTGCGAAGTGTGATTGATGGACATGTTGCCGTGGTAACACACTGTAAACAGGAGCCGGCTGTCAGTCTTTTTGCAGCCTAGTGGCTCTTTCTTTGCCATGTGCCATTGTCACACCAGATGTGCTGCTTGTGATCAACGGGGACAACAAGAGTGTTTACTATAGGTGGGAACTGGGTGTTGGAGGGTACGCACTTATCCAAGTCATGGATCATTTTTCTCTTTTTTTCCTATTCCCTGCTAAATTCTTTAGTCTACCATCTACAGTTGGTAATAAGTAGATGATTGACTCTTCCACCAACCTATCACAGAGTTTTGTCGATTTGCTGATAAAAAGGTAATGCTGTGTGAATACAACATTCCTTCCATACAGCTTTCTTTGTTTACTTTTGGAATTGAGTCTTTTATTTACTATCTTTGTTTGTTTGTTTGTTTGTTTGTTTGTTTGTTTGTTTGTTTGTTTGTTTGTTTGTTTAATACACAATCTTAACCAACTACAAATATGGCAGCAAAGAAATGAAAATAAATAGAAACCCATCACGGGCTTATCAAAGACCCCAACTAAGAAGAATAAAGTAACATTTAAATAACAAAAATATACAACTAATGCTATGTATAGCCTCAACAAACATATCTTCAAAATAACTGAATTTTAACAAAATACTTCCATAGCAGCATCAGTCAATCAGTCAAGCTTCTGCAGTACCAAATCTCTTTAACATCAACGCTTCCTTAAGTTTCATTTTATATTTCGATAGAGACATAGAATCGGTTAATAAGTGTGAATTTGTATTCCATAATTGGACCACACAATATCATAATGAAAACTGACCTCGAGATGTGTGATACAATGTAAGTACAAATTGTTGACTTGTCTGGTTGAATACGAATTAACGTGAGAATTACAAATAAAATAATATTTGAAAACTTTGAGACAAGTCTAAACCCATGTACTTCAATTTGAAAATAAATATACATATTTGAAGAATATATTACATCAAAAATAGCCAATAGTTTGAAGTTTATTGAAGATGTAAACACAACATATAAACACAAACAAGCAAATAAAAATTGAAAGAAAGAAAAAGAATCATACCAATCATCAGTAATGGTTTACATGTACAATACAATACATTAGCGAATCTGACAAAATGCTTTTGCAACAGTATTATTTTATTCAGATACGTAGGAAAGGTACTGGCCCATACAATCTTACAATAGGTGAGATAAGGATCAACTAAACTATAATATAATGTGAAAAAAGAAGAACTGTACAAACATACCAATTTTCCTAATGATCCCCAGAGATTTAGTTACCTTATTGCAAACAAAACTAATATGCTCTTTCCAAGTAAGTTTCTCATCAATTAGTTTGTTTTAAATGTTCCCAATATCATAAGGACTTTGTGACCAGCCCTAGCAGATGATATCACTAAAAAGGCCTCCAGACGACAAAACTTCTTTCAGGTTTTTGTGCTAAATTTGTATGCAACTGAAACTGAAAGGTGTTTAGTGAACCTGAACATCACACCAGCTAATCACAGTACATACAATATTACAATCTAATTTTACTTAGGGAAGTCAACCAAAAAATTTGCTCAGCTTACGAACGTCATGTGACCAAATTCAGAAAACAGGTGAGGCGCGATTGATCGTCGCATGAGCCCTTAGTAACTATGACGTCGCTTTCAGTCAACAGCAGGTGGCAAAATGTCCGCCCCCTGAGATGGATAAGATCGGGTGAATTTTGCTGTTTAATTAATTCATATTCTACAAACACAATATTAATCACAATGTCGTGCTTAGACTATATTATTGGAGAGAACATTTTTGGGTTGACTTACCCTTTACAAAGAAGTACTGTAGCCTCTTAGTACACATTATTTTTTCTAGAAACTAGCCCGTTGGTATCAAGCCTTTAAACATGTATTCTGTGTGTATGCTGTACTGCAGTAGCGGTAAGATTAAGCAACAAGATATATATATTTTTTTTAAATACAATTCTCTTTATAGACAAGCATTATTTCCATTCCTGTAAATTCACATCTATATTCCTTAACATTCTAACGTTGAAAAATTCTGGAATTTCACAGCTCTACTCTCACATTGTATTAAATAGTCAATACAGTATTTCGCATATGATCTCTTATAATATAGAAATGACATATTCAACAGTTCACACTGTCCTTCTCCATTAGCTGTGGCATATCTACGTTTAAAAATAGCACAGCTCAGCTCTACTTGGTTCAGTTCATTTTGCCACAGCAATGTGAATCATCTTTTACTTTCATCTCCGAGCTTCAGCCAAGCATGGCAATCTTCATCTTTCCTCCAGACACTCTTCTTTTCCTTTTTTTTTTTTTTTTTTTTCGTATAGATGCGCTGATGTTTGATACGGAGGAAGGCACTAAAATGGAAGGGAAATTAAGACTGGAAGGTTAAGTAACCTTGGCCAGGTTTGACAGACACAATACTGCCGGCATCTGATTAGAATCCATACTCACAGACGGTAGCGCGCTAAGGTCATTTACTGTATATGCGTGTGGGTGGTAGCAGTCGAGGTGGGGGCTGCCTCACTGCATGTGTGTGTGCGTGTGTGTGTGTGCAGATAGGCAGCAGTCCTTGTAAACAGTTGTGAGAGAAAAAGTTGTGAAGATGAAAGACTCCCACCCTCTGTCCTCTCTCACCTAGCTCTCCCTGTAAACTCACACAAAAACACTCTTTCCTCGCTCTCCTTCTCCTTTCCTCTCCCACGTCCTCGTGCAGATTTACTGTCCCCTCTGTGACCAATTACCAAGGCGCAGTGTGTCGCAGAGACGGGGAGGAAACACTGAGAAGCTGGGCCACACAACAGCGCTACTGCTCATTATAGGGGGGCTGGGACAAGTCACTGTGATGCTCGCAACACAAATTAACACTCACATCTGATGTGCCACATGCCTTAACACACCGCTAATCAGTGTACACACCCCGAGTAGTTTCACACAAGTTGTCAGCCTTGCAGGAGGTCACAGAGGAACAACAGTACGAGGGGATGGACAAGGTTATATTTACCAGTCATTGCAAATAGCAACCAAGCGAAGGGAAAGATTGTTATTGATTCATATAATAAAAATAAAAAAGAGAGAGATTTGTGCTTGTTTGTTGATTGTGTTGTGTTTCTAGTTCGCCGTTGGAAAGGAAATTGGAAGTAAAAAAAAGAAAAAAAGAAAATGCGATATAAGAGTGTGCCCAACTAGTTGGTGGCCTTCATTTCTTTCTTAACCAGTTCTAAACTAAGCAGTGATACCAAAACTGTGTCACAATATCCAAATGTATATTATGTTCACTATTTTTATCATGTCCTCTTCCAACTGTCTTTTTTTTTAATTATTATTTGAGTGCAACGTGGGTTCAAACTTCGAGCTCATCACGCGGCAGGCTTTATATTCTTGAAAAATAACTGAAGAAACACAGTTAACAGCAATTATTATTAATTTATATATTTATTGCTCATTGCACAGAACTTTGATCCACACAGTTTTTGTTACATTAACTTACATTTATTAATTTTACTTCAGTAATTGTAAGATGTTAAACTTTTATTTTTACTATTACTCTCTGGCTCAATTGAATGAAATTTTATTTTTTGATTTTTCAGGTTTTATATATTGAAAGGTAATTGTTACATTTTTTTTTTTTAAAGATTTTACTATTAAATAAACAATGATGATCATTTACTACCAGCCAAATAAATAAATAAATAAGTAAAATTCAACATATAAAAAAATAAAAGAGAGAGCGAGTACAAAAGTAATAAAATTGGTACCGTTGAGTACCGGTATCGATTCCCGGATACCTGTCATGGTTTGGGTTGGGTTTTGGTTTGTTGTTTATTTTTTATTTGTTGCTTTTGTCAGGGTTCTAGTTTTGAATGGGTTTTGTTTGAGTTTGTCATCATTATCCTTTAAGTTTCTGTTGTGATGTTGTTCTGCTTTCCTTGGAGTTCGCTTTTTGTTTGGTTTAATTAAATTCCCTTTTTTACTTCACCTCTGCCTCCTCGCCCTGCTTCTCTGCATTTGGGTCCACAACCACACCTAAAAACCTGACAGTACCGAGTACTGTGACAAGTACTGGTTCAAATGTGAAAGGTACCCATCCCTACCGTTGAGTGGCTTTTCTTTTATTTTTTTCAATTCTTTATTTTACTCTCTTCCAAGTGTAAATATTACTCTAAAACTGAGTCTATTTGGTCCCACTATAAATAGAATCAAACTTACTCTACAAAATGTACTGTGAATCAAGAGGTACAAAGCACTGTTGTTTACCGCGTAGGTTACAAATTCTCGTGGTGCATGGTGCAGAAAATCTGGGCAATGTGAACGTCGCACAGAGGGATGTTGTTACTGAAATGACGCAATTTTGTGCAGCTGTTGGACCTCGTGGACGCGTCAAGCATAAACGAAGCTTCAGGTTCAACCATCAGCAAAACGGAAGTCTGTCAATGACCCCGTTATTGACGAGGAAGTTGAAGGGCAAAAAAACTGTCAGATTTTCGAAGTTTCCCATCATTCATCAGAAAGATGGACCTTCCGTCAGTATTAATGGAATGTGCACCTCTTTGCATTTGTTTGATTATCTTAAACATTGTCAGGAAACTATATTAAAAAAAGAGAACAAATAACTTTTTTCATGGCACTGTACACTGTGCTGTTATGTTACAATCTGTGGTCCACCCTCTTGACCAGATCGTCATTATTTTCTGGTTAAATAAGATTGTGATTGACTGATCGATTGAAGGACAGGAGACAGCCTCTGATTGGAAACTGATTTGTTGTGTTTTCTCTTTTTTTCTCTCTCTCTGTTAAAGCCACATGGGATTGGTGGGTGGCTGCCCTTGCGTGTTCACACTAATCAGAAAGGGGAAGACTGATGTTACAGACAGACATGCAGCAGAGTGAGTACGCAAACAAGAGTTAAGGAGAGACAGAAGAGCAGGGAGAGCATTGCTATAAAATAAGAGGCGACACACAATTAACTCATTCATTGCCAGCCATTTTCACTGAAGCAACCCACTTCACTCCCGGCTGTTTTACTGGATTTTGACTGATTTTGCAAGGCCCACCGAATATTGTGTTCTATTCCTATAAAAACATACCAAAAAAAACATTAGAGTCTTTTTTTTTTCACGAGGAAAAAAAAAGTATATTTCTATCTGTTTCCGTTTTACAGCAATTAGCATTAGAATATAGCTAAGTTTCATCATTATTCAAAAATCTGCTTAGAATTGTGGGGAAACAGCTTGTTTTCTTCTTGGCCCTGGTTGATCTCTTATACTCTGCTGACACGTGTTGGCCGTTTTTGTAATTACTACCATTTTTTTTTTTCACCCGTTCTCTGCAGTTGAGAAGCTGCAGCAAAGCCTTCTGTATGCTCTATCATAAACAAAAACAAAGAACCTATAAATACGTCTTTGAGACACAATAAATTTTAAATAAAATGCATTTGTACATTTTTGGGAGCAAATGAGCGAAGAAAAAATGAAAGAGCTTCAAAAATCAAAGGAACATATGAAATATGAACACATTTTAAACTTTTTAGTGAAGGCAGACTCCAGATTTTGTGAGATTAAAATGCTAAATGACAAATCTGCATTAGGCATGTATGTGCTGTTCAACCATTAATCAGTTTGGGGAGAAAAGACAAGGGTGTGTCTACTGCTACAGTTGCCACTCCTATACCTCAATAATCAACAATACACAACAAGATTAAACCTTTTTTGTAATTCTTAGTATTTTCATTTTTACTGTTGATTTTTTTTGTTGCATTCTTTGTACATGAATTAATAAAACATTTAATTTTAAAAAGTATATCATTAATTAGTGTTTGATTTTTAGGAATTCTATGAAACTTTAAGTAGAGGGCTTCCATATTTAGGGATTTAACTATTAAACTAGGGAGTATATGAAACAAGGCCAACAAGGCAAATATATAAAAACAGGTTCTCAAAACGCGTCTTTAACTGTGCTATCTTCTCGACTCCTGTTTGAAATCTCGAGGGCAGCACAAAGAGCTGCAGATGGGGGGGATCTGTGGAGAGTTTATATTGATTTGTCATGAAGACGTTTGTCAAAGAGTGCTGAAGGAAAAGTGGGGCTGAAGTGAGAGGAGAATTAGTGTTGGGCCTTTTGAGGCTCTCCTGACCTTCCACAGTTGTGAAGGAGACAAGACCACAAGGTCTGGAAGTACACATTCAGCGACTCTCCTCTGCTTTGCTTTTTTCCCATGGTGACTATGCCACTGAGAAGATTGATCAAACTTGACTATCGAGAGGAAGTCAAAGTTGTGACAAGGTTGCAGGGTTTTTGGGGAGGTGGGTTGTCTGTGAAAGTCATATCTCATTTATCTACGCACTGACGCATGCAAAAATGCAAACAAAGTTAGGAAAACAACAAAAAAATGAGGTCTCACAATTATTTCAAGGATTGTGGTCAAAACACTTGATATACCAAAGATTTGTGGAGGTATACATTGTATAAGTTTGACCCAGTGCGGAAAAGAGAAAACAATACTGTTAATGAAAAAATGTGAACCCAATTCTGTTTTTGAAACCCACCCTGGCAAAAGAATGGTTCAAATCAATCATTAAAAGCCCCACATTAATCTTCAGCACCCACTGACTGCACGTCTCACATTTAAGGAGAGTCTGCGGTCGGTCGTTGACGATGCCAGACATAAAATAATCAATCCAACTCATTAATAACTGGATACTATTTATCCAGCCTGCTCATATAAATAACGATATATTGAAGCATAGTTGTTACCAAATTTCATATTCATTATTTAATTTGTGTCCCTTTCAAGGTGACTCAGATGGGTGAGAAGGTACTCAATTTACAGGCCGTCACTGGTGAGTATATGCTTATAAGACAAACAGGTAAACTAAGAAATTAATTAAAGGCTGACATAATATTGCCTTTTCAAATTATTTTTTAATATATATTTTTGTATAGAAATAAAATAATCTCTGGAGTGCTTGCCCACCACACCTGTTAAGTTAAACATCCATCCATCGTCCTAATTAGCCGCTTATCCTCACAACGGTCATGGGCAAGCTGTAGCCTATCCCAGCTGTCAATGGACTGGTCGCCAGCCAATTGCAGTAAGTTAAACAACAGGGTAAATATTTTGTTCGCTACGTTTGTAAGTCATTGATTGATGATGAAATAAAAGGGAAGCAGAGCTGCAGTGTTCGCTAACAGTGTTATCAGCTTCTTGATAGCCAGCACATATAATAGGATTACTTTTTGTTTCTGTAAATGCAATGTGAGGCTGCAGAGAATTCGCACTATTATATTTTTGTTATTTCAACCACTGTGTTATAAGTGGATGTAAAGTGTACAATAATTCTTGATCCTTTGTGTATTTTGAACGGATATATCTGTATTGTTTTGGGTGTTTTTTGTTGTTGTTGTTGTTGTTGTTTTTTGTAGATGTGTGCAGTCCGTAAGTTAGTTGTATTATTTATTGCATAGCATACATTTATGTTGTTGCGTAACAATGTGTAGTACAGAATACAGTACTTACAGTTTTACAAATTTCCACTTATTTAGTATTTTGTTGCAAACGTGCTAAATTAGAATTTCATAGTTTTTATTTATTGTTATTTAAGCATTTGCTATTAGGCGAGACACAACACTGCAAAGTCGTATCTATACAATTTATATCAGTACACAAGTGCACACAGCTTCAAGCTTCAGCTTCATCACAGCTTGGTGGAAACACTGTCAAAGCATCATCGGAAACACACACACACACGCACGCACTCTTCCAACCATGTACTTTCACCCGGAAGCGCACACACTAACACTCTGGCCCAAGGTGCATTTGTAGAGGTGCATATATTTGCATATATATGCATTGTTAATGAGTTGTGGGAGATCAAGTGATCCAAGCGTCCCTTTGTGTATTTTCTTCCTTCCTTTTGTGGCTGTGTGTTGGTGGGGGTCTTCCAGTAAATATCATCCACTGTGTGCTGGCACCCATCACAGATGGTGCTGGGCGAGGGCACGCTGTGGGCGCAGGATGCCTATTTTGGTTTGTCAGTGGGCATTTTGTGACATTGGAAGGAACAGAATGTGTGCGTGTGCATGTGTGTGTGTGTGTGTTTTACGTTGTTTGCACTTAGGGATTTTGTCAACTCTTTTTGTGTAATTGCATGTGTGTGTGTGCGCGCACTGGCACATGTGTGTGTCTCCCAGCATGCAGTGTGGCTGTGATGGCCCTGTTTTGTATGATTGATGTGCTGGAGGGAGCAGAGGGGAGCTCAGGTTGGGCCAAAGCGTCAGTCTGACACACTGCTGCCGCCCCGCTGTTTTACATATGTAGCCACAGCAAGACGCCACCTCCATTCCCATCTACCACTGCCTCCTTCCCAAAATCCGCCACAATTCACCGCTTCATCCGGTGCCAACCAGTATTTGTTGAGAATTAAAAGGCAGAGTATTCTTACAAGATCACTTCCGATTATTGTGGCCTCTTTCATTTTATATCTGAACTCAGCCACCTTTCTTTCTCGTCGATGCTCACCCATTTCGATATCCTGTCATCTCTCGCTCATCACTAATCCCCTCACATATCTTTTTTCTTCTGTATTTTCTCTCTCTGCTTTTGAAATCCTTCCTTTGCTAATCCTCTCATGTCTTTGTCTCTCTTTTGTCCAAAAGTCAGTTTCATTTTTCCTGCCTTTATATTACGGTTTGCTCATTTCATAATACCACTAGGACATTGCTGATGAGTTCAGTTAAAGTTGTATGAAATCAAGTTGATGCATGATTGATTTTCTGCCAGGATTGTCAATCAATGGCAGACAAATTTTGGTATCAGAGACGTGCCCTTTAAGTCTCTAAAGGCAGTGAGCAAGTTTGATACTAATTTGGAAAATGTATGTACATTTTTAAGCATCAAGCTCAACAATAGTAGAGATGTAACAATAAGGGCAATATCGTGATATCGCAATATTAAAACTGCCACAATATCATCCCAGGAACACATCTGTTAAAAAAAAGTCAGGTTGGTTTCCATTTGTGCAGTTCTAACACCCTCTAGTGGCTAGTTTATTAGTGCAATTTAATTTTCATTAGGGATGTTTTGGCCTTTTATGTTTAAAATCTATGCTAATTGCCAGATGAAGGGGAACTTAATTTGCTTGTGAAGCGATCAATGTGTGCTTGCATTACCAAGTAAGTGCCCCAATATTGTTATTAGCGATTGTAGGTGGTTTATATGCACAATATTGGGGGTTTTTTAGTATGAGGTTTTTTTTTTTGTTTTTTTGTTTTTTTTACCTGCTGATCCCATTCAGCCAATCAGATTCATGTTAAGTCTAGTCTCAACTGATTAATATCACATTTGTGTAATATGAATTATGAATAAGCATCAAAATCCACCCATTTTTAAACATCATAAGAGTGGCCATTTTGCCACTTGCTGTCGATTGAAAATGATATCACAGTGATAAGTAGTACTCAGCTCGTTGACGTCACGTAAACTCTTTGCCATTCTTAGGCAGGATGCCATGTTTAGACAAGAATGAGTTCATAGAACATTATTATTTTTGTAAAGATTTTTTTTTTTTTACTTGACTTCCCCTTTAACATCACAAAAGCACAACGCCAATGTTTCGTCATCTTCCAAAGCTCTTTTTCAAAGATAAAGCCATGAGATGTTCAATAAACAAAACGATGAGCTGACTTACTTTCTGTATTAGGGGCCGAAATTAATAAAAAAATAATAATAATAATAATATTTTCACTCATTAATGTCTTAAAAATCATCCAGACTTGTAATACAATTATGCCACATGGCTCATGTGGAGCAAGGAAATATAGCAGGGGCATAATAAAAGCCTTCTCAGACATTTTGAACGTCAAGTGTGTTTAAAGATTTGTTCTCAAGTGTTTGTCACCACTTTAAATAGGTTAGTATTGCTTATAAATAACAGACGACATGGAGACCGACCAAGTGTATTGTGAAGCAACAAAGAACACATACTCGAGGAGGAAAGGAGATGTCTTCTGTCGCTGACGTCAGCAGGCTTATGTCGCAGGTTTCAACCAAAATGTGGGTGGGCCAAAATCAGGCTGAAAAGCAAGTATGTCGTCAGAAAAACAAGCCTAAAGCCCGTATCCCACTGAGGGGTAAACGTTTACGTTTGAAACTTGATTTGATCCCACATCATGGTTCGTTCAAGGGCGCATTTTGAACTTGTTCAAAATTTGCTTGTGAAAAGAAAGACCATTAAGACTGTTTAGAGAATGTTTAGAAAAAACTGTGACCTTGAATAAACCCTGACGTGAACATCAACGTTTGTTAGCATCGCAAATGTTCACTCCTCAGTAGGATACGTATGGGCTTAAAATCTACCACTACTAAGTCTTTTATGGGGGGATTTTTTTTCTGCAGACATTGTTTTTAAGTCCAGATTTATAAGCACTAATATCTGCAGCATTAGTGAGGACCTTTCACTGCACACCCCTCCTAAATATAGCGGTCCCCACCACTTTTACATTGCCAACACACGGTAATATGCTACAGTGTCCGAATGCGCAATTTAGAGCCTAGTTGTTTTAACTCAATAATATTACATTTGCTAATTTTTACAATGTTATGGGGTATATGCCACAATTTTATACACTAGCTTGTCCTTATTGTAAAGTATGAGCGGGAGCTAATACTAGCTAACTTTGGGCAAATACACCCGGCCAAGACTGGTCACTTCTCAATAACAGGGCACATATTGAAAACAACCATTCACACACCTTGGGACAGTTTGAAATCTTTAATTAACATTCCATGCCTGCATTTGGAATGCAGGAAAAAGGCAGATACCCTTTCGAAAGCCAACGCAAGCACAGAGTGAACACCTTACAAGAAAGCTAGATGTAAACCTGAAGCAGACATGTAAAACTCTATTCCATACTGACAGTTTGCCATCAAGCACGGTAAAATTTTACTCAAAGCAAATTTCTGTAAAGGTATTGATGATATCAATTTATCTCTGAAATTTGTTGAATTTGCCCTTGAGGTACATAAAATTAAAAATTATTTGTTCTTATTTGAAATTCAGAATTTTATTAAATCAATCAGCATGCTGGAATAGGCCATTCAACTGCCCTTCTAAAACCAATGTGGAGTCACATGTTCTCCTCAAGCCTACTGGGTTCTCTCCATGAGATCCACATTCCTCAAAAACGGCAAAACCATGCAAATCAGCATAATTGAACATGATATAAATCCATCCACTGAAATTATTATATACTTTTATGGTGTATACGTATGTCATACTTAATGGTTCCATGTCATATTTTACTGCTGCATTAAATTAAAAAAAAAAAAAAAAAAAGATGTGTTCCACAGATCCGAGTGTTAAAAGAATCGATTAATTTGACCGCATTTAAAACAGTCCCAAAATATTCCAATTGAAAGGTTTTCATGTGGGTCACAACTTGTAGTAGAAGCATGTCAGTCTAGTAGCAAGGCATGCTGGGAGGCATGCAAGGCATATTGATTCAACTATAACATCCAGCTGTTTGTTTACCAACAACAAATCAATGAGGGCTCGGCCGGGGGCTGCCATGCCTCACCTCGGTCAGCTCAGAGCACTCACACACTTGGAAGCCACTCTTCGCACTCAGGAAGGGAGAGAACGTGTAAGGATGTGAGCTCAGAATTGAGATTAAGGTTCTTGCTTGCTTAAAATGCTCTATTTCAGATAATGTTCTTGTTTTTATTCATATAATGGAGGGCATAGGTCAAACAAAGGCTCAGATCTATCAAAGTAATGCCACTATTTACTAATAATCCGTGGATCAGACGACCATAGTAGTCATCATCATAAAATAATTCCATGTTCAGGCAACAGTAAAATTGCACACAGTTTAGTTGTGTGTTTTTTTTCTCCCTCAACTCAGGCTCCAAACACTGCTCACATGCCCCCGAGCAAATGAGCGAGTGATGGCTTTCCTAAATAGTTCTTGCTGTCTACGCTGGCGCTGAAGAGAGATCCCTTGAAAACAACTCCACCACAAGTGATCAGGAACAAAATGACACACTTCTCATTCCGTGCAGGAAATGCATTCCAAGGTTCAGCGGAAGTTAATGTGAATCTTTTAGTACAAAAATCACATTTTGCGTGGCAGCCACCACTGTGACTCGACAACTATATCCCATCTGCACAAGAGAGGAATTCTGCACTATACGGATGAGAAAGAAACGTATCATACATTTTAGACGAGTGCAGTTACATTCATTTCGATGGAAATTTGAAACATGGACTTATTTTTGCCAGTCAGAGAGAAGATAATTTTTTTTAACATGCATTTTCATGAAAACTGTTCTCTGCATTTAATCCACCACAATAGTGATAGTGAGCACAGCAAGCACACACTGCAGCTGGCTCACAGTTATAATGTTCTGATGTTACAGTGGCTTGCTCGAAGGCACCGTGGCAAGCCCCCACTGCGGCAAGCAGATTTCATTACCACTCAACCATGACTCTTTTTTTTTTTTTTTTTTTTCCCAACATTTTGGGCAAGTTTAGGACCAGTGTTTGTGACAATGACAGGGAATGACCACATAATATTTGCCCAGAATACTTATTATTCATGTTGTTATTCATCGTTAGACAATTACATCCAACTTTGTGGATGCACAAAGCAGGATCCAGAAAGACATGGCTACATTTTTTTTTTTTTTTGCTGCAAAATCATTTGAGATCTCTAACCTCCCTTTTAGACCACTTATTAAAACTAAGTATTACACATTATCATACCTGTTTAACCATCAAGTTCACCTTATGGGAACTGAAAGGTAAAATCTCTAGGGATAGGCGAATCCAGTACACAACCTTATTTCAAGGTATCGGTGTTCCTGACAGCAATCGATACCAGTAGTGGCTGCTCTCTAATAGCTGTTTAATGATCGGGAACAAGAAATGAGAAATTTTTTAATTTTTTTTTTACTGTTTTTTTTATTATTATTAATTATTATTATTAGGGAAAATACTATATTGGGATAATAAGATCTTTCTTTAAAATGGCCGGGCGTTGTTTATAGTTTTTTTATTTTATTTTATTTTTATTTATTTATTTATTTTTTTCATGTATGTAAGTACCAGTACTTGATATATCAGTATTGATGACTACACAAATGTTGAGTACTTGTACTGGTATAGGTCCAAAAAAATAAATAAATAAAAATAAAATAATAATAATAATAATAATAATAATAATAATAATAATAATAATAATAATAATAATAATAATAATAATAATAATAATTCAAACAAAACCAATATCAAACATCCCGAAAAAATCTCTCATTAAAGAGCGAGAGTGTGACAGAAAGAGAGAGAGGTGGGTGCACACCTTTGAATCCCACGCAAGCATGGAGAGACAGGTTAACTCATTTGGATCATTTTGTTCAGTAGTTGTATTGCACAGGAAAGTAATCATATTTAAGGATCAGGGTATCAGAACGGTCTTTAAATTGCATTATATATTGTATTTGATGATTTTCCATTAATTCCAAGATTTTACACAAATAAATATCTGTTACAAGCATTTTAGAAAATAGTAGTTGAAAAATGTGATTAATTGTGTTCAATTATGGGAAACGTTTTGATTAATTAGTTTTTAAAAAATACTCGCTTGACAGCACTAATGTATTATTATTATTACAGCACTAATATATTATTATTATTGTTGTTGATTATAGAATATTGATTGGCTGATAGCTACCTAATTGCTCAACATTTTAGTTTAGAAAATGTTTGGTCTTTCTCCTTATAAGCATTAATAAGTATCCGTTATTGTGTGTTTCTCCAAATGACCGTAAATGCCCAGCAAAGAGCGCCTCGAGACCAAATGAAGAGGAGGCAGTTGGAGCCTTGCGAAGTGTAACACTGTGCACTCTGCAACACTCGCCGCCCACGCAGGAGCGTGCGCATGCTGCTCGCATCACTTTGAACACTTGCAAACAGAGGTGAGCATGGAAATGCAGAGGCTGGACAAATCAAGTCCTGATGATGGAGCAAACAGCAAAACTACAGAAACTATTGGGAATTGTATATTAGTCATTGAAACATTTTTAACTTAGTAGGCCCTACCACGAATCTCCCCCCACACCAACTTGCTTAACTGGACCAATACAAACGGTAGAAGTTAGTCAGACTGTGATGTGTAATTACGAAGTGACCCCAGGTCGCACCCCCTTGAAACCCCCAACCCCTCCTCTTTCGTGTGCGTCAGCTCCCTCAACGCCCGTGACCTCCAAAAACACCTTATTAGCTAGGCTGAGACTACGCCGCACCACCTTCATCCCTGTTGCTGTCAGGGGGATTAGGTCTGTTAAAACTCACTGAGGCATGCTGGGAGACAGACATGTCGGCCGACTTTCCTGTTGATCTTTGTCAACACGGACTCTCACCGGTCATTGAGGTCCTGCGTTATCAGGGAGTTTAGAATGGAAGGGGAAAGTCAAGAATCTGTGCTGCATTTATTTGGCAACCTTTTCACCCCTTAAGCCTGAATTCAACTTAACCTTGCCATGGGAGAATAACGCAGAAAAAATACTCAAAATTGTTTGTGTGTGTATGTGCTGCTGTTGCTTTTTCTCCCTTTGTCATGTTGCTGATCTCTCTGTTAAAAAAAAAAAAAAAAAAAAAAAAATCAATGGTGCCCCCCCTCCCCATCCCCCCTCCTCCTTTCTCTCCATCCATCCATGTATCCCCTCTCTGTGCTGCTGGATCTGACCCAAGATCAAGCTGTTAGTCAATCTGCTATCCACACACAACACATTTTGGAAAGTTACACATATTTGCTTACATGGTGATAGCTAGATGAAGAAGTTGTTATCACTCTTCACCCCGTGCATGTGTTTCTGTTACAGTAATCATACAGCAAAATTACTATTAGTTGCCCATTTGGTTAAATGTTAAACAAATATGCAAACGTGGATATGGGGTACGAATCTGGGCTATAGTTCCAAGTATGCCAAGCCTATATTGATAACTTCTAGTCACTGCTCATTGGTCAAGCAGGTCCTTGTAACGTTTTAGTACAAAGCTAGAAATAACTTAAATGATCATACATTCATACATGCTAATGGTTGGTGTCTAACTGCAGCTGCAGTGGTCTGTTTTTTTGTTTTTTTGTTTTTGTTTTTTTAATTCTAGTTTTACTTACTTTTTCGGTTTTTCAAAATTAAACATTGGAAAATATACAATAAATTCTTACCATGAATTATTTAGAACAAATTTTACAGCTAGTAGTGTTAATTTCGTTAACAAAAACTAAGTGAAAATATTTTCAGCAACTAACATTTTTCACTGGATGAAAACTAGACTAGACTAGACTAGACTAGACTAGACTAGACTAAAGCACCCATGAACAAACAATAACTGGTGACTAATTAAGACGAGATGAAAATGCCATCCACTTAGAAAACATTTTAGTTCATGAACAAAGACGAGACAAAAAATGAAATGATTTTGTAACAAAAATTTTAATGATGGTTGTTTATAATTTATCCAACAGCTATAACGTTCCAACAATAACGTTAATCTGACCACTAACTAATGCTGACTAATTTACTAGCTCGTAGCATGGAGCCATAGTAGCCACTTGCTGATATACTGTAAATGTGTGTGTTGTTTTTCAACAAAAACATGAGAGAAAATTAAATTACAGTTTTATGTGAAATAGTTTTAGATCAGATGGAAATTTCTGATGTAAAAGGGTAATGTAATTGTCCTGACTCGGGACATCCTGACTAAGATTACACTAAAATGTTGACAGTTTTTATTGACTAAAACTAGATTATGTTCTCTTGGAGTAAAATAAAGACTAAAATGCTCGATTTATAGTCGACTAAAAGTTTACTAATTAAAACTATATGATAAAAACTAACAAGCGTAATTGAAACAGGACTAAAACTGAGACCAAATTTAAAAATGTCTGATAAAATGAACACTTAACTGCTAGTAACTCTGGTAACTGGTGGTTATTACTTTAGCTCATGCTAAACACTATCAATGTTTCTAGTCCAACAGTGCTAAACAAGGCAAAACACTCGCTGTTATCCAACATTTTTTGCTTGGTCCCAGCAGCGATTGTCGTTTACCTCGCAATCCCGCATTGTAACACTGGAGACTCGTCACCAGAAACGTTCAACTCACATTCGGTCTGACTGCAGCTGGTAGGACTGCATTTCCCATGATTGTTAAATGCAGAAGCAGGTCTAGTTATTGTATGATGAAAACATTGGACACCTGCTAGTGATTAGATGCAGATTAGCATGAGACTGCCAACATGAATTTGAAAATAAATCCTAAGTAAGGAATTTCACAGTTCAATTCATCTTTCTGGACTACTTCATAAAATAAATAAATAATGGCACAATGAGAAACTGCGTAAAAGTGAGGGCTGGCTGCTCAAAATCCGGACTGTCGCATTTTAAACTGGTCACCTTAGCATAGGAAATGCAGAGAAGTAATCCGTTGGTGTTTGTTGGCATATCCTACCAGCATACCAAACCATATATAATGCATCTATAGTACTAGTTGTATACTGTTTCAGCCACTGTATTGTGTGCTTGACCCCCACGTGTGTTTGTTTGGCGGTTGTGTGGCAAAGGAAGGCAAATTGCTGTGATTATACGGCAGTAATTGAGCAGTGATGGTGTGTTTAATTGAGTTCTTCCTGATGTCTCTGTGACAGGTGCCTGAGAGTTTTTTTTTCTCCATGCAGCCACGTAAGGCTTTGTTGTGTCTCTTTTAGCTTGCTTCCTCTGTGTTGGGCCTAATGGTTTGTTTGACTGGGGGAGGGTATCGAGACTGTAGGAGGGTTACCTGACAGATTGCGATATATGTCTTTTGTGTGTGTGTCTGTCTTTCAAAATGTTTATTTGAAGGCTTACTTTCAGTGTTCTTGCATCTCATATGCATTCATGTCGCCATGCCTATGCTGGTGTCAAAATCGGGGTGTGCGTGTGTGTGTGTGTGTGTGTGTGTGTGTGCGTCTGATCTGCCTCCTGGGCTCTCTGACCCAAATCAAATGGTAGGAAACATCAATTTCACTATCTTATCTCCTCCTTCCCTCCCTCCTCTCTCCTTGTCTAATTTCTTTCCTCCACTTGCTCTCCTCCCCTGCAGCTCCTCTCCTCCTCGCCTCCTTCTGTTCTCGGGCTGTGATTATGGTCCTCCCCTGTTTGTGTGTGCGTGATTGCCGAGTCGTCGGTGATCTGAGCAGCCCGGCGCCGGGTATTGTGTGGCGCAATTCCTGGATGACGTCCCTCGATGAATGCCTCTATTCACAATTATAGCCTCTCCATTAGTTGCAGCCCTCACTGCCTTGTTGTAGTCTGTGCTTCTTCCATGCAAAAAAAAAAAAAAAAGATGCAATTAAAGGAGGACAAAAACAAGCGAGGACACAAACAGTGTACATCGGGATTGAAAAACACTTGGTTGAAGAGAGTTGTGTGTTGGGGGGCACATCCGGGTGTGTTTACATGTGTGCCAGGCAGTCTTTTGATCATTCAAATTCATTCCTATTAAGATGTTCAGTGAATTATTTGGGTTTTATTAAGATTTCATTTTATTTAGTATTGATGATGGTATGTTTAGATACTTTGAATTATTTTTATTTATTTACAGTACTTACAACACAACAATAAAATGACTCAAAAGGAAAGCAAGTATTGCAGTTATTTAATTGCAGTGGACTATTTCCAGTTTTTCAACAGTACAATTCCATTTATGACATATTTGTCATCGTCTTGATTTTTGTGTTCACAGAATTCTACGAAACACAGCCACACTGTCAAATAATGATTTCAGTATATCATAATACAGCTACACGATGTATCTGATCATCTGATCCACTACATCAGGGGTGTCCAAACTACGGCCCGGGGGCCATTTGCAGCCCGTCGTCCATTTTTCACTGGCCCACGACATATGCTAGAAATGGCATTTGACTCAGTTAAAATAAAATAAACAAAACAAAAACGTTTGGAGATGGTCAAAGTAAGAAGGGAGGGTGTAGAAGAACACAGGTACTATTAAAACTAACGAAATAAGTACAAGTAAATTCAAACAACAATTTCGTTAACGAAATAAAATAAAAACGAAAATGCTTTTTTAAAAAACGAAAACTAACTGAAATTACATTTTATGTTTACAAAACTAACAAACTAAAATTATAGCAAAAATGGACTTCGTTTTAGTCTTTGGTGTGATTTTTAGTAGATTTATTTTGATATCAACTTGAATAATGACATTTGAAAGTATGTCAAACAGAAGTGACGTCATCTAGCAGCAGCCAATAGAAAAGCACCTTCAGATGACATCGCTCACATGGTGTTTTTTAAATATTGTGCACAAGTAATACGTATTTAACAAAAAAAACTAATACTAATACTAACTAAAACTAAACTAAAACTAAGCATTTATTAAAGAACTAAAAGTAATAAAAACTAACAGAACAACCCTGAAAACTAATAAAAACTAACTAAAATTAAAAATTCCAAAACTATAATAACCCTACTGCCATATTATAAATAAAATGGTGTATATACTGTAGCATTTTTCTAAATATGCAAAAGCACAAATAAATTATTTATACAATTTTTAGGACTAAACACAATTTCTCTTCATAATATTATGTGGCCCTTGCGTCCTTCTGATTTTCTGTATGTGGCCCTCAAATGAAAAAGTTTGGACACCCCTGCACGACATATTTGTAAGATAATGGTGGGGTTACATCATGTAGTGGCCTCATGCATGTTTTCTTTTTTTTTCTTTTTTTTTCCCCGTGGATCGTCATAGTGTTTTTGTTTTATTATAATGCAGTGCTTCTGAAATAAGAGAGTGGGGGAGGGGGTGCATGTGACCTTTTTTTAAGTGTAATTGCACATCCAAAACAGTAGGTGGCAGTTTTGATTTAGTTATCAGAGTTTACAAGGAGTAGTAGCTCTTCTGTAGAGGTGTACTTACAATAATTTTATAGACAAATTATGCTAGAGAGTTGGGACGGAGGGCATGAAATATTTTCTTCTTTCATTGGGGCAAATTATAATTGAGAAGAATTGTTATAATTGGGAGTTATTTTTCCAAAAATAATATCGTAAAGGTTTGGTCCTCTCCTATAAATCACCTATGTGTTTTAATGTGTATAACAAGAATCCCAAATTATTATTCAACTTGGCTTTGTTATTGCAATAAATGAAGAATATGCACCAAAATATTGAAAAAAAATCATTTCTGTAGAAATCAAATGAAATACATATTTAACATTCTGAAGTTTTTCTTTGCCTTTTTTTTTCTTTCTCCTTCAAAGGGTCTCCTGCGGACCACTGTGTCCGCGTGCTTGCATCATCTCCCTCCTTAGGCAGTGTTGTGACCCAGCCCCTGTGGAAGTGACCGACGGGGCTCAGGCAGGATGGAGCATATTACTCACCATTCCATCCAGACACAGGACACATGTTTCATTATTGCAATAGTATTCCAATAGTGGCCTATGGATTTCACTTTTCCCTCGACTTATCTGCATTGATCAACTTCACATGTTGGGATGTGCCAAGCGGCGCACATAGGGTGACACTGAGGAATGGCTTGCATTGGAGGGGTACAAGGATACAATTTGTGCACACGCAGCATTTCCTTTCAAAGCCGCACTCACTGTCAAGGCTTTCGGATACAAATCCTTGTATTGAAGTAATAACATCTGAAAATGTCAGAATCATAACCAGTGAGATAGGGATCAGACAGGTGAATCAGGACTTGAGGTATTGTTTTCCTCCCCAAGCAGATCGGAATACAATTAAATATCAGTCCAGCTTGAAAAACAAGTGCTTGGATGTTCAATTGAAATATAATTGGTGGTCTGCTTTACTATTTTTCAGTACTGTG
Source organism: Festucalex cinctus (assembly GCF_051991245.1). Classification (NCBI taxonomy): domain Eukaryota; kingdom Metazoa; phylum Chordata; class Actinopteri; order Syngnathiformes; family Syngnathidae; genus Festucalex; species Festucalex cinctus. Next base: position 20,784,666 of record NC_135417.1, read on the forward strand.
TTTAAAAGTGTAGCTCAGCAAGACTTTGCAGCAAGCAGCCCTGACAGCATCTTTACCCGCAATTCTCACCCAAGTGATAGATCCGAAGAGAATGTAGAAGCAAAGAGGAGGAATAAATTGAAAAATAGGACAAATCGATTTTCGGAGACATGACAAAACGTCCGTGCAACCTCTCGACCACACACTCAAACCCACATACCTTGGGTTTGTTTGGCTCTGTATGAGTGGTATGCATATAGCTGAGGAGAGGGAAGCTCAGAAAAATACTTGGCCTACAAATGATGTCCTTTGTTTGATCCATTAGGGCGTTGGGTTGAATATGGGGGAGGGAGAGGGGTTTGCTTTGTCCCTCAGAGATGAGTGAAATAAACATCTTCCTCTCACTTTCACTTTCACCAAAGGCTTCTCATCTCAAGTAGAAGAGAAAGATCCGCTCCAGGAAAAGATGGCTGTCATCTGTTTGTGTTGACGAGCTTGAGGGCAGAAAAGATTGCATTGCTTGAACGAGTGGCCAATCTGTCTATGTGAAGCATTCAATGTGAAAAAGATCATTGCGGTTCATCTTTTCTTGGGGCCTATTTTTGTGGCTTGCCTCTTAATTCATGTTTATAATAACACGATTATGACACTGTGCTTAAACTTTTTAATGATGTGTTGATTTAGTGACTTCGCTATAAACATGAAACTGCAGGCGAGTTAATCCTTTAATGGTCACTCCAAGAAAAAAAACTTATTTTTTTCATATTTTCTGAGTTATTGGGCCACTAATAACAAAAATACATGAAAATTATACAAATTAAAAATAAAAATGATAAAAATATAAACACAACACTTTTGTTTTACTCTCATTTGTTATGGAATGAACTCATAGAAAAAACTTTTTGAAAACTTTTTCCCACATACACAATATCAATACTGACTAGTTTTCTGAGTCCCCAGATCAGACACCACAAACCCATAAAACATAACTGCACCTTTCAGTGGCCTTTTATTGTGGGCAGTTTAAGGCACACCTGTGCACTAATCATGTAGTCTAATCAGCATTTTGATATGTTACACCTGTGAAGTGGGCTGGATTATTTTTGCAAAGGACAAGTGCTCACTATCACAGATTAAACTCGTTTGTGAACAATATTTGAGAGAACTGGTGATATTGTGTATGTGGAAGAAGTTCTAGTTCATCCCTCCCGACCACCAGGTGGCAGTGCTTAACAGCACGGAAATCCCCCACGCGCATGCGTCACTTGAGTAAGAATACATAAAGCGACATGTAGTCCATAGTTCCGGTTGACGCCATCCGCGTGTATAAGAGCAGACGGGATTTTAGATCTTTAAGTTCATCTCATAAAAAATAGGAGCAAAAACGAAAGTGTTGCGTTCATTTTTGTTGGGTAACATTTTGCTTCATAACAACGGCGGTGAATAAAGATAATTCATTTTTCGATGCAAAAATGATGTCTTTCACTTTCTGCTTTGTACTGCACTGAAACAATGGCGTCAAATACTGAGTCAAAAGCCAAAGAATGAAGATGAGTTGTAAGACAAGTTTTTAAAGTAGCTAGAGAATGGATATTGCCTAATATTTAATAGAAGGTTATTCCTAAGGGATGGACCAACAATTAAAAAAGGCTTGATCAACTCGCCTCCGCTTATCATATCACATGAATGATTACCAAGTACCAGCTGACAGATTGCTCCTGTTTTGGTTGTTAATATAGAGGTGAGATTCGACTGTTGATGTTTTCTGGTTGGGTTACGGGGTCTTGGCCCCCCGAAAACATTATAAAATCCTAAACTATTTGCATGATAGAAAGCTGTTCATATAGACGTTCATTTTTTTAAACTCTGTACTATGTAAACAATATGCAATTATTTGATTGACTGATTTGGGTGTGCCTGATAAGTAAAATATTTTTATTTTTTTTTAAAGTGGCCCTTGCATTGTTAGATTTTTTTCTGTTTGGCCCTCAGAGGAAAAGGTTCTGACCCCATTGATTAAAGATATCTGAAAAAAAGAATTTGTTGACATCTTTGAACTGGAATTATGACTTATCAGAATGAAATTGTTGATTTCTGAAACTGGAGTTACAGATAACAATTCTGTTAGCGATAGCTTTATTTCACAAAGTAAATGAATTTTATTTTACATCATCTATAATGAAAAGTCCCATATATATGAATGGCAGAAGTGATTACCTTTGACCTTGGCGAAATTGTGGATAGGAAGAATGTAGTAATGCACATCTGAAATGTTCTTTTTGATTAAGCACAAATGATTTGCTCATAACTGCAGCACATATCCAGTCTGCCTGTTAACAGTAAAGAGGGCATGCTTGCCTTATGAGCATGCAATGGCCTTGTTTATATTACAAACATACGACAACACATTGTAGTAGTGAAAAGCATCCAAACTCTGGTCACATTATCAAACTTTCAGGGTATTAATCATTTTGGGATTAAGAGCACCTTGTAATGTGGAAGTAATGTACATTAAATTGATTTCAATTATATGCTATTAAGACCTGAATTGGCTGGCAACCAGTTCAGGGTGTACCCCACCTATAATGCCCGCATCTGGGATAGGCTCCAGCACCCCCGCGACCCTAGTGAGGAAAAGCGGTTAAGAAAATGGATGGATGGATGCTATTTAGAAAGCACCAAATCACAACAGATGTTGTCTCAAGAGACTCCATCTTGGAAAGAAACCTGGGCCAGACCAAGACTGTGTGTGGGACAGTCCGCTAAAGAAATAAAGAGGAGAGTGACCATGTGACATCAGTGAGTGATGGAAATTAAATTGTGAGAGTGACAGAGAGAAAGAGAGCGCACGATGCCTCGTATGCTCCCCGGTATGTATATGATGAGTACAGATGTGCATCAATAAATGTTTGACATGGAGGTCAAAGTCAAACAGCTTGTTTGATTGTCAGCCTTGCACTTGCAGACATTAACAATTCATCACCTCATCTGCCTTTGTCGAGCACCGTTTTTTTCCTCTTTCTATTATAGTTCATCCAATTACCGTATTTATACTTGAACCCAAAACTATTCATACATACTGTGGTCATTGTTGTTGAAGTGAATATGTGCTCAAAATGACAAAAGAATCAGACTCATATTTCTTGTCATCCAGTTTAAAAAAAAATAATAAATCACAAGTGTCACCCAATGAAATGTCAAAAATGCAAAGTACAAAATAAAAACAAAATTTAAAAAATGTGAAATAAGGGTTTTTTGTTGTTGTTGTTTGTCTGTTTTTTACTTTGATCAAACATTTTCATACACTTTGTCAATACAGAATTCTATTGTAATTCTCAACTTTTATTCTGAATTGTTGTGTAAGGGGTAGTGAATCATTTTCAGAATGTAAAAACCAGTGAAAATAGAAAACATTATTCTTATAGCACACTTTTGAAGATACTCATTAAACTAATACAAATTTACTTTAACAACAAAATCGGCTATAGTATTGTTATTTATTTATTTATTTATTTATTTATTTATTTTTTTTTTTTTGGGGGGGGGGGGGGTCTTTTTTCCCCATGCTTGTCAAATCAGATTCTAAAGATAGATTAGACCTTGTTTTTGCTCCATTGCAGCATCCGTATACACGCCACAACAATCTACATTGTATGCTCAGTCTTTACCAGCCTGGGAGTTCTCTTCGCTCTGTGTCTTTTTATAGGTTTGTCTTACTGTACTCCCGACTGTGCTTCTATTTTGGTGAATGCTGTGAGAAATAATTGAAAGTGTTGTGCGCAGTCTTATCTTTTACAGCGCTCACACTTGCACGTGCCTTGTAATAAACTGTATCGGTAAAATCCCTGCTGGCTGCGCATTCTTCATTCCCGTGAGATGGTAAACACTTGCTGGAAATTTGAGCCAAGATCAAATCTTCACCAGAGACTCAGACAGTTGTTGATTGATTTAAGATCCAACTGTTTGTGCTTGTTTTGCTCTTTGTGAAAACACGGTCGGTCGGTCTGTCTGTCTGTCTGTCTGTCTGCCTGTGAAGCTATCCATCAGCTGTATTCATATTCATAGCATTTAATATATGATGCAGTGGTGAAGAGAGTTTGTACAAATATATAAGGCAAGGGACAGGTAGTGTAGAATTGCCTCATATTAATTCTAATCACATTTCCACTCAAAATCCAGTGCATCAGCCTCTGGCTAGTGGATGTCATGGCTAACCACATTCTGAACTCTTTTGTTGTTTTGTCAATGTGTTTGGGGTCATTATCTAGCTACATAATGATGGATCTCTCACTCACTTTGGTTACATTTTTCTTCAAATTAGCAGCCAAAATGTTTCTATAGACATCTTGGTTAAGTTGCTGCTGCGGCGATGATGTGTTACATCAATGAAGATTAATGAGTCTGTCCCAGAAGAAGACATTCAAGCCCAAGCCATGACATTCCCTCCACTGAAATTGACAGATGAGATTGTGATTATGTGCAGATTCTTTCTTGGCCTTTCTATCACTTTGGGAAAAGATTTGTCTGAATTTTTTTAGACCTGTCCATGCACTTCAGCAAATTCCAGGCTAGGTTTCCTCTACTTTGCTTATGAGTAGTTTGCATCTTCTGATGAATCCTCTGTACTTTGGTCATGCCATGGCTCAGACTCGTTTTTCATCTTTTCTCAGCTTCACAATTGTTTTTCACCGCTAGTCATCTCTCTGGATTTCATGTTCATACAGCCCTTTTCACACTGCGCTCACTCGGTGTGAAAGAGTTGCGAAACAACGGCATTTGGAAGTGTTGATGTTGAAGCCTACCAGGAAGTAAAAACGGAGATTTGACATTTTAATGCTAATCCCAAATGTTGTCAGTATCAAAAACAAACAAATTAGGCTTACTATTCAGATGCTTTTGGATGGATTTGTAGGCTGTCCCCAGTTTTAAGCAGACAAAAAGATTTTGCCAGTGTTTTATTAGGATTTGTCCGCAAACTCAATGCTGTGAGAACAAAATAAATTCTCAGTTCATGCAACAACTTGGCCTTAAGAGATGCCATGGATGTGTGGAAGGTTCTGCTGCAACCAGGACAAACTGTAAAGTAAACTAGAGAAATTGTGTGTGAATGCTGAAAGCTGCATGTGGAATGCTTATGAAGTAAATTGAGAGATAAATTATGAAATTATGACCTCCTGGTTACTGGACAATGCACTTTACCAACTGTGCCACCGAGCAGTGTAAGACACCTGGTAATGATGATAAGTTATATGTATGGAAGTGGGCATGGAAAGTGATACTTAGAAAAAGTTCAACGTTTGTCCTATTGAGAATGAATGGAGAAAAGTTGATATTACAAGTTAAATTGCGCAAATACTGTAAGTAATGTGGAATCAGACGATATACTATACCCCAAGAGGCATACATTTTTAAGCTAGTTGAAATTTGAACAGTATAAATTGGATGTATTATGTGGGAGTAACAAAAGAAGCAAAATAGCAAAAAATTGTGGAGAATAAAAATCACAATAATGCTTCAGCATTCCCACAAAGGTGGCAGAGGAGGAAAAATGCAGAAAAAAAAAGAATGAATTCAATCAACAGCAGCAAGTCAGATGCTCATGAATCAACTCCATGGCCTCGTGTGTGCGGCCTTACTGTCAGCCAAGATTCGTGAGGTGGATTACCGTCTTGGTTTTAGAACTCCATCACACTGTCAACCTGCAAACACACACAAGCATAAATCACTCCTTAAAAACAAATCGTCTCGGGAGCGGGTCTCTCCTCTGCTCCAAGTTCCGCAGCTCGCAGACAAATATGTTTGTCTTTTTCCACTTCGTTGAAGTGCGAATTCAGATCCGCAGAGTAGGAAATGGATAAGTCTTTCATTAAGGAGCCTTCGTCACTCCCCATTGGCTTGGACAAATAACAAATTAATTTCTAGCCGCCTAATTTCTCTCTGTTCTCCGCTGAATTTACGGTAACATCAAATTACCGATCACAGGAACGTGAACTCCCTCAAGTCTTTATCAATTCATTAAAAGTATGCCGCAAAGGAGACGCAACAGAGGAAGTTCTCTTTTTAATTTGACTCCACGCCTCCTTTAGCACCTCGGCACTCTACAAACACAAATCAACCGATGTGTGTCATTCAAATTAGGATATTCCGCATACCTGAAACAAACTGACGAGGAATCAACTTGCTTTGCGCTAATTACAGTTGACTTTCAACTTTACAAAGTAAAAGCGTCTGACTTTTAAAAAAAGCCGTTTCTCTGTGGGTGTTTTGTAAAGAAGCAGTTGTGTATTGACAGCGCCGTATTGATGTTTCAATTAGAGCAGTGTTACATCGTGCAGCAGCATGGTAACACCATGCATCTCCTGCCATCTGCTCTGCCTCCACGTCTGACGAACGACACACGTGGGGCTAATCGAGCCGCACATGAGCGATGGGACTGCGAGCTCTCACGCACGCTCCTCCTTTATGTGCATCCTTATGCAGAAAAATGGGAAGGATGAGGGCGAGCTCCTGTCTTAACACCCTTCAGAAAGCCTGTGATTCCTCCCCTTCTGCCTTCACGTGAGCATCACAAGCGGGTTATTCCTCTGACTGGCAACGTGCAAAACAGCAGATGCAGGAGTTAAAATACATCAAAAGCTCATCTGATGCAAAGATTTCAAAAAAACAATACAAGGGGACTGCTTGTGCCAGGTTTCCCGTGCTGGCGTTACTGCTTGCCAAACCACATGAATCAAAGACCTCATTGTGTGGATTATTTCGTTAATCTATTGATGCCATTGAGGAGTATTGCAGGTGTTAATGTGCCAGCGTCCCCCCTTTGCTTTACTGGGGAGGTGTAGCGTTAGCTTGATAATCTGTTTTAAATGCTTTCTGGGGAACGAGACAGTGAAAGGCGGCCAAGAAAACTCTGCTATGGTGAAGAGCTTTCCCTTAATACAACACGGGCGAGACTGATGCCAACAGGGATGAGCCAAGGAGCAACACTTGTTGAAATATTTGACTGTATGAATAATAAGGAGGGAGGAGGGGGATGATATAGCTGAAGCAGTCCCATATTGACATCCATCCACAAACGCCTCACTGCTCCTCTTCTCTTGTGTTTTGTCTTGCAGGAGTTGCGTCTTCGATCCACAGCTGAGCTCATCTGCGCCTGCTCCGGCTGATAGAAAGCAAAGCGACGGAGAAAGGGGAAGCGATAAAGAGGCGGCGAGTGATGAAAGGTAAGAGGGAAAGGGGACAGAAAGAGAGGTAATCCTGCCTTTTTTATACTCCCCAGGGTGGTCTCTTCATCTAGGCCTTCAAAAAGAGGGACGGAATACACCTCCCTGTGACAATAGAGGGGACCCATAGGGGTTGTTGCTAACGCAGTGTGTGTGTGTGCGTGTGTGCGTGTGTGGTACAGCTTTAAGCAGGCCTTTGAGTGGCCTAATTGCATTGGAATACAGCAGCCTGAGAGCTGGCTCAGATCACGGTGGGCCGCTGGAGGGGTTCGAGCCGGCACCTTCCACAGCCGCACTCAGCAAAAGAGAACTCAATGCGGACAATTAATGCTCTCCCTCTCGTTAACTCGCTCCCCGCTTTTTGTCCTCCTCAACTATTTGAGACCCCTTCCCACCCCGCCCGCATCCCCCCCCCCCCTCCTCCTTCCCTCCATCACGCCTCAGTCTGACTGTCGTCATCGGCCGATGCGCTAATCCGCCCTTACAGCCTGTCAATCTCCGGCCTCTTTGATGCCCACAACAATTAGAGCAGGCGTGAAAGGCGTGGGTCAGCTGCTGTTATGTAAGCCTTGCAGCAGGCCTTGACAAGCAATTAAATCAACTGTATTTATCATATCACTTGATAAGATTATCCTGCATGCTTGATTCAAAAATGTTTAATACACTTGTACGCAGGTCAAATTATAATCATCATAATTATTATATTTTATCCGTGGTGTTCAATACCACTTTTGGGTGATATGGGGGGAGGGGTGGCTTTTTCTTTTTATTGTATTATGGATGTTTTAATTGTTCAGCACTTTGAGTTGTTATATTTGAATTGATGAAAGGTGCTATATAAATAAAGATGATTTGATTTGATTTGATTTTTTCAGACCGATACCAGTACGAGTACTCAAAAAATTTCACCAAAAAATCAATGTCATATTTTAAAGAAAGACCTATTCTGTCAAAATGCATTAAATTAATGGCAATTTTCTATTACCATTTTTCCCAATTTCTTCATAAAATACATATTTTATATTGAACACAAAAGAAAAAGCCATTTAAATAAATAAATAATATCTTAATGGGCATCAAGCATGTGCCTTATGTTCCTGATCGAAAAATGGCCACAAGAGAGCAGCTGAGTACTCAAATCTGGAGTTATTACCGATACTGACACCAAGTACCGATAACACTTTTGATACATGAAATTTCCAAAAACAAACCAAAACAGATAATTTTAAAGAAAGATCTATATATCCCAATTTAGCATTATTCTGTAAAATTGCATGAAATTAATGGAAATGTTCTGTTATATTTCCTCCATTTTGTTCATAAAATATTTAATATTGAGTACAAAATAAAAGCAATTTAAATAAATAAATAAATAAATAAATAAATAAATAAATAATTAAATAAATAAATAAACCATATCTTTGGTCATCTTTCAGACATGTGTCTTATGTTCATCATCAAAACGGCCACAAGAGGGCAGCCGAGTACTCAACTCTTGAGTTATCACAAATACCCATACCATTAAGTACCGATACCACTTTTGATATGTGAAATTTCCAAAAACAAACAATAACAGATAATTATACATTTAGCATTATTCCGTTAAATTGCAAAAAACTAAGGGAAATGTTCTTTTGTATTTTTTCATTTGTTCATAAAATACATATTTTGCGTCAAACAAAGGTTAAAATGAATTTAAATAGATAAATCAATTCTTAATGGGAATCTGTCAAACATGTATGCTTTTTGTCCCTGATCGTAAAACGGCCACAAGGCTGCCATCGAGAGTATCTTGAAAAAAGGCCTGGTATCGGCCCGATATGACACCTGGTATCGGTACTCACCCATTCCTACCATTATTTTTGTTGTTAAAAGTATTATCAATGTAAATCCCGAATTTTAGGCGTTCATTCTCCAAATCATTTGAATTCATTTATTAAAAATTGTAAGTATGCCATTTTATTCAACTACTTGTGAATGTGCGCCCTGAAAATGGAAGCCCTCTGAATAATGAAATATCTCTCAAATTATTAAGTGTTTTAATGGAAACTATGATTTTTTTTTTAGGGATGTTCAATACCACTTTTTTTTTTTTTTTTAGACTTCTAGCAGTACAACTACTCATTCTTGAATAGTCTCCCATACCGGTACCAGTAGTACTTTTGATACATGAAATTTTCAAAAAAATCAATGACAGATAATTAGAAATAAATAATAAAATAAGATCTATATATAGCAATATACCTTTGTATTTTTCCCTTACATTTTCATGAAATTAATTGCAATTTTCTTTTCTTCTTAGGTGTAATTTCTAGTTCCTGATCGTAAAATGGCCGAAATAGGGCAGCTTATAATGGTATTGCCCACCATTGTGAATATTAATATCTTGAAATAAGGCCTGGTATCGGCTGATATGATAGCTGGTATCGGTACTCCCGAATCTCTCGTTGTTTTATTTCAAATGCATTGTGATGCCGTAAATGTCATTATCGAAATACTTCTGTATTTGTGTATTTTATTTGGTCACCCATTATAGCCGTTTTAATATCGTATTTGACTGTGGAGTCTCACAGGAGAACATTAGGTTGGTGCGTCTGCGTTTACTTCAGGTCCTCTGTTGCTTCCCATGAGCATCCATGTCAGGTTAATTGAAAACTGGAACTTTCCAGTCGGTGTGAGTTTGTTCCAGCTCTTCGATTGACTGGTGGTCGGGTCGGGATGCCCCCTGCCTAAAGTTAGCTGGGATAAGCTCCACCTCATGTGACCCTAAGTGGTAGCGAAACATTGTATGGATGGACCAACTCTTTTCCATCAAGTGATTGAAAGCGTCATTATGATTATCATTGTGTTTTCAATGTCAGCTGAGACAAAAGTGCACATGTTGTCTGACGTGAAATCTGGAAGCTTCTGTATGCATCATTTTCAACTTTACAACCTGGCAGAGTGGACAGTGTGGAAAAAGCCATTTAGATAACATATCATATTTTACCAGCCCCTCCTTTGTCTCTCTTCATTACACAAGCCGTGTCTTAATAAAATGCAATTATTTCCGCTCACAGGATGCTTTCTAGTGAGAAAATGGCAGAGGGATGTGAACTGATGTATGGGGAGACGCTTGCCTAATTAGAGCGTTAGAAATTGAATCTTTACAACACACGGGTCATATAATTATCCCACTGTTAATTTAACGCTTACATTCTCTGCCGTTCATCTTTATTCCCTTAAATGTTGGTTGGCAGTGGCCCTCGGTGCTCCGTGAATGATTTTTTTTTTTTTTAAACGTATAAGAGGTACTAGCTTGGCCCCTAACACTGGCCCCTTTAAGTGATTGAATCACCCTGCAGTCCAAATAACAAGGCTCACATCATTTATGCATTGTTAAACCACATAATTGAAACAAGACATATTTTGCATATTAGACCATTAGAATAATGTGCTTTGCGTTTCTCCCAACACGACTATTTAAGCCTGTGTGGCGATGTGGTAATTCCTTGAATTACAGCCTAATTACCTCAATGTTCTTTTGATTTGGCCCATTTCGAAGTTACGCCACAATAATGTTCAATATGACCAGAAGGAATTACTGAGCCGTGTCGAGAAACTTTATCTCGTATCACTTGAATTCATTGAAAGGATTATTAGCCTATGAAATGATCGACATTAATGGGCCAATCAGGTGCACGTTTGCAAGAGTTCCACTTTTACGTGGAATACACGACAAGCGCTTTGTGGGCTTTGTGAACTGCTGCCATCTGTTTAAAGGAGAAGTCAAGCCAAAAAAAATACTTTACAACAATATTTTGTATGTGCTCAGCTTCAGAAAACAGGTGAGCCGTGATTGGTTTGTTACCTAAGCCCTAAGCAACTGTGACGTCATCTTCAGTTGACAGCAAATAAAAAAATGGTTGCCCCTTGAGATTAATAAAAAAATGGGTGGATTGTGCTGCTTAACTCATATTGCACAAACACAATATGAATCATAATAACGTGTTTAGGCTATAGTGGGGGCACAAAGAAAATACTGTAAAGATTTTTTTTAATTTTTTTTTTTTTTATGGCTTCTCCTTTAACACTTGGAAAATATATTTTTGTATATGTAAAACATACTTATCTATTCACTTGGATCACTATGGAAACTATCACACCTTTACAGTCAGAGAATCATTTAGTGGTTTTTGCTTGTAATATTCTGAAGAATTCATAAAACATAAGACACAGGCACCAAAATAAGAGTTTGATTTTGAATGTCTTGATTCAAGAATTTTATTGTAGTTGTACTTTTTAGTTGACAGTAATGTATTACTGCACTAAAACAGTGTTTCTCAAATTTTGGCTGTTAGTCACAAGAGAGAGAAAGAAACCATTGCAAACATGGCTGATAAATACACAACTGCAAACCGCCAACCACAATAATAAATGTCCTCCTCTCTTTCACAGACTTTTTGGCAATTATCTTTTATAGTTTGAGTGTATTTTTTTGTTTATCTTTAAGCAAATAATTGAATAATAGTCACATTTAAATGTCATGGTCTGTTTTTGTTTCTTTTCTTTTGTTTTTGTTTTAAATGAAAGTTAGTTTGTCGGCTAGTTTTGTCACACATGATCCAACAGAATGAAATACTGAATTACAGTTTTGGCCATATGAATATTTTTCAATTTATATTTGAAGAAGTGTGTCCATTGATTTGGGTCTTACAGTCACTTTGTCCATGTGAGATGAAATTGTTGTATTGGCCTTAAACCAAATAGGCTTTTTGTTGCATTCATATATATTGAATTATTGAAGTGTTTTACAATGAAATGCTATGGAATCAAAACTTTTTATTTGTTATAAAAGTAGTTTGCTTTATCTCCCCGGCGTGTGAGGAGCAGCTTTGAGGAGAGACATAATCTCTCTCATCTTTTCGCTTTCCTTCTCCTTTCTCCCTCTCAGGGCTCTGTGCTCTTTCCTCCTCCCTCCTTTATCCCCGGCCAGGCTTTGTCCCCACAGCAGAGAGCCTCTCTAAATAGAGGCCTTTAGATAGCACGCAGGAGCATTGGGGGAGGGGGAAGGGAGCAACGCCACTGCTGTTGTTTCATTTATGTCTCCCTATGGCAACCAGCAGCGGTGAGCCAGGAATGTCCCCTCTCCGGACAAAGTCCTGGTCCCCGAAGCTGACACCAGGGGGACGACAGCTGGGGCGGGATGGAAGCTTGCGCCTTCTGCTCTGGACCGACCGGAGGCCCCAGTTTGGTCGTCAAACTGCCTCGTCGTTTATTTTGGTCCGTTTCGCTATTAAACTTGAGTGTTGTGAATGAAAGAACTGCAGACAATATTTGAAAGATGTCTTTTGGTGAGGTTAAGAGATTCTCACAGTTTTGTCCTTGTTGTGGCCCTAAATATAAGGTCGTATACTGTCACTTTCGTCATCACAGGGAAAGTGCAGTTTATTTTTTTATTAGAAAAAAAAAAAAGAGTTATTATTTGAGGAACCTACTTGTTTTCACATTCGATGCAATTTACCCATTTATTGACAATAATGTTTTTAAACGTTTTGAATGTTATTTAAAAAAAAAACTACTTTGTGTTTTTGTACTATTACTAAAATGCCTATGTTTAATACGTGGTATCATTTTTTTAATGAATTAATACAATACAAATACATTGAACGTAGAGTATTTTGAACAATTATTATTTTTTAATTATTAATTTTTGTTTTATGTCCCTTTGTTGTTGCATGAAGTACTTTGTAGGACCAATGTTTTAAAGTGCTTTATAAATAAAGTTCAGTTTAGAGTAGATAATTTACCACGAGGTCCCTTTCAAATATTATAATTAGGCAAATATTTACTGCCTGGCATTACACTAAAAGTGCATTAAAAAAAAAAAGTGTGATTTTAGTAATGTATTATTTTATTGTTTCTGTTTAATTGTCTTACAAATTAAATTGGAGTTTATTTTACTGAACATGTAGGCAATAATTTAGAAAAACGTACATTTAACTCTTCTTTCTTATTAACTTTAATTGAGTGCATATTTATATTTAGAAAACTTGTAATGGCCCGTCTTTAAATTGTTTAACTGCAAAATGATTGTTGTCGTTAATGCGCATGTTGTTTTTCAATTCTTTTTAAAATAACTTTTCAGTTTGTGGTTGAATTACATCTTAAAGTTAAAAATTCCAAACTTAAAGTGGAAAATAAAATACAACAGTGTTTCCTTTGAATGAAAGTACTGCACATACATCAGCACAAAAAACTGCATCTATACAAACATTTCAGGTGCCAATCTAATGTTTATCGGCACGAAATTAAAGATTTACACAAATAGATGAGGATTTTGTACACATATGATTTAATATGCTCATTAGACAATTAGTAACAATCAATAAATGCCCGGCATCCGAGCTTTTCTGGAGATACCTGAGACGACATCTTTAGTCATGACAGTGCGTGATAATCCAAATAAATCAACTCTATCTTCCAGTTGCACTGCCGCCGCCGCCGCCGCCGCTCGCGCCTCCATGCTGCACTCCAACGCTCTCCTCCACTCGTCCTCCCTCTCGCACCCCAATCAGCGACGAGCGAAGCGCGTTCCCCGCGGCCAATGGGCGCGCCGTCGCCCCTAGCAACGACGTCCATCAGCCCCGCGCGGCCAATGAGCGCGCGGGGCGGGGCGGCGCCGAGTTGCAGGTGAGCATCGGCGTCCACTCGCCAGAGCGCCTGTGAGGGGAGCCGCCTGTAGGCAGCAGACGTAGAGGATGCGCGCGTCAAATGCGAGCTTGTTCTAATGCGAGCTACCAGTCCGGCTCCCAGCGTCATGGCGACCGCAGCGTCTAACCACTACAGCATCCTCACCTCCAGCGCATCCATCGTGCACTCGGAGCCCGGCGGCATGCAGCAAGCGGCGGCGTACCGGGACGCGCAAAGCCTGTTGCAGAGCGACTACCAGCTGCAGGGCAACGGCCACGCGCTGAGCCACGCTCACCAGTGGATCGCCGCGCTGTCCCACGGCGAGGCGGCCCCCTGGTCCTCGGAGCAGGACATCAAACCGGCCGTGCAGGGCGCGCGGGGGGACGACATGCACAACTCCGGCGGCGGCGGCAACCTGCAGCACCCGTCTCGAGCGCCGGCGCACCTGCAGGTGCACCAGGCGGCGCACGGCGGGAGCCACCACGACGCCCGGGCGTGGAGGACCACCACGGCGGCGCACATCCCCAGCATGGCGACCACCAACGGCCAGGGCTTGATCTACTCGCAGCCCAGCTTCGGCGTCAACGGGCTGATCCCGGGGCCCGGCGGCGGCCAGGGGCTGCACCACCACAACCTGCGAGACCCCCACGAGGACCACCACAGCCCGCACCTGAGCGAGCACAGCCATCCGCCGTCCCAGCAGCATCAGCACCAGCACGGGCCCAACCACCACGACCACTCGGACGAGGACACGCCGACCTCGGACGACTTGGAGCAGTTCGCCAAACAGTTCAAGCAGCGCAGGATCAAGCTGGGCTTCACGCAGGCGGACGTGGGGCTCGCCCTGGGGACCTTGTACGGGAATGTGTTCTCCCAGACCACCATTTGCAGGTTTGAGGCCCTGCAACTCAGCTTCAAAAACATGTGCAAGCTGAAGCCTCTGTTGAACAAGTGGCTGGAGGAGGCGGACTCCACCTCGGGAAGCCCCACTAGCCTGGACAAAATCGCCGCACAGGGCAGGAAACGGAAAAAACGGACCTCGATCGAGGTCAGCGTCAAGGGGGCTTTGGAGAGCCATTTTTTGAAGTCCCCGAAACCCGCAGCGTCGGAAATTATCTCCCTGGCGGACAGTCTGCACTTGGAGAAAGAAGTGGTGAGGGTTTGGTTTTGTAACAGGAGACAGAAGGAGAAACGGATGACGCCTCCCGGAGGAGCTCTGCCGGGGAGCGAGGACGTGTACGGGGACACGCCGCCCCACCACGGGGTCCAGACCCCGGTTCAGTGACTTCGCCCATCTTTCCACTTCTATATATAAATCACTGGACTGTGAACCGGTAGTGGGTGTTTTATGTATAACGAGTGCGTACACGATATAGGAGAAGAGGGGGGACGGGACGACCCCCCTCTCATCTCTCTCCCAGAGCTCAAGGAACATCAACCGCGTGTTCTCTTCTGTTCTGAGGATACCAGCCGAGCACTGTGAGTCCAATCGACGCAGTTTCAAGGTGTAGCCCCCTCATTGTGTCGTGGAATTGGAACAACAGAGGGAGGGGAGGACACGAGGATGCAGACAGCAGAATAGCTTCGGCCACTTTATCAACAACACAATATTCCCCTGTTTCAAAAGTAAAACATAAATAAATAAATCAAGCAAAGGCGTTCTAGTTGTGTAGCTCCATGCAGCAGAGATGCTCGCTGCTTGATTGGATGCCGGGGGCCACTAAAGAGTCTCGCTCAGGGTGAGCATCTGTCAGCTTTGCATTCATTTTATTGCGCGGAGACAGCAGGCCAGCCGGCTCCTCTTTATTCGATGAAAAGCATTTCGTCATTCAAAACAAACACATATCGATGTTATCATCATGATACTGATGATTATATTTGTGAGACTAAAACTCATGGCCGCGGCTGTGATGTGATCATATTTAATAATAAGAGGTATAAGTCTTATTCTGAATCCAAACATCCCCCTCGCCTTTATTCTGACTCCGAAAATTTTGTTGCGTCATCCGCAGGTCAGGACGGACTCTTGATTTCTAAAACAACATTTGCATCCCCCTTTGTAAATATTGTACTTTAAATGTCATGTTTCCATCCTTATTTTTTATTTTCCACTTGGGCACTTTTTGAATTAATAGAAACAGACTTTTTAAAATCCACTTTCCTTTATAATCTACCTGCTGCCTTGTGTCTGTGTGTTATTTATGGCTCTGCGCATTCGCGAGTGCGTTTGATGTATACATTTTTTTTTTAAATTTTACGTCATGTACATTCCGTTCAAATCGTATTAAGAGTTTGATTCTCTCCCACTATACTGCAGATAATCGTGAATTCTGTTAGAAACACGCACGTATGCTTTATGGACTCAATTAGTGTTTTGTTTTGTTTTGTTTTTTAAGAATTGACCAGAGCGACTGAAAAGTTCAAAAGGGCAAAATTGGAATTTCTAAATTGTTCCCAAACGAATTGTATGCTATACTAATATTCCAAACAATCAGCATTTGATCAAAAAACATTATTATTATTATTATTATTATTATTATTATTATTATTATTATTATTATTATTATTATTATTATTATTATTATTATTATTATTATTATTATTATTATTATTATTGCAGTGTTTTGTTTTCGAGTTATCGTCGCCAATGATTTTCACCACTTGGAAACCTTTTGTTTGATATTTGTATATGTCTGTTTTTGTAATTTATTCTCGAATGGACTTTGTGGAGGACACATGGAGGACGATAAGTCTTTTTTTGTGTGTGTAGGGAAGAGTACTTTAATTTTCATTTCCATATCTATATGTATATACATTTTTTTTTTTATTCTGCAGAAGGCCTCTTATTTTATCCAAACATTTTCAACATTTCCAAGGCTTTGTTTTACGTCCCGGAATTATTTTACCCGCTTGAAAGCAGTTTCTTCAGTAGCTTTAATCAATCGATTCAAGTCCAAATTCACTGCAAGTTCAAGTTGTGAGTTCTGGATCTACTCTGCTCCGATCTAACGCTGTTTTTCTGATATGATTTTCTGGTGACATATTTTGTTTTGTTTTGTTTCTTTGTTTGTTTGTCATGTTTGTTTAGTGGGGGTTACATTAAGTCATAATTCCAGGATGAAAGGATGTGGGTGCTTCATGACATGTGAACAAACGGACTTGCACATTTTTAAATAATGGGGTTGATATTAAACAGCTTTTTTCCAATTGTCGGGACTAAATGTGTTTTTAAGTCATAAGTGAGCTCACCCATGCAGTCTTGATTTAAGGCCAATGTCTTTAATGTTGTTTTTGTTTGTGTACCAGGTTGTTTTTAAAAAATAGAATTCCTCATTGTTCCCCTTATGAGGCCCGGTGGCCACAGAAAAGTCCTTTTATCCTTGCAATTAAACAGAAGCGCTAAAAATGAAATATTTAGACATAAAGATACCGTTAAAAGCATCATTTGAATGCTTTAGGGGTATTTAGATGCATGCTGTAAAAATGTTTCATGACTTTATGCCTTTCAAACGCATAATGGGATGTTTATTTGATGGTCCAGCCACGAGGCAAAACAACAACAAATAATAACAACAAAACAACAATAATATTACTATTCTGTGTTTTCCGTGGTCAAAGGATTCTAGTATACGTTTTTTTTTTTTTTTTAAATCAGTGAAAAGCTGTGTTTAATTGCGAGGTTGCTTTTAGATGGCACCAGGATATCATGAATTAATGACGTTGTTGTTGACCAGTTTAAAAAAAAAAAAGAGCAAACACATTTATTCCAATTGCTATTGTAAAACGAATTGACACAATAGGCTGCACCAGGTGCGTAAATGTCGTCATTTTATAAAACAGTCGGATATAATTAACTCTTAAATAGTATTTAATGAACTCATAAAACAAAATGACCTTAAATATGGCTGTCTGTAAAAAGCTAAGTGTTGTGCTTTCTTATTTAGTCTCTTTTTCCACCTCAACTGTTTTTATGGCGTTTTCTAATTTAAGGCAATGTGATCACGTCATTCCAAGAGCAGTTAATTTTCCTTTAAAATTGAGAGTTCCAGTTTACATCGGCGGTTAATACCTTTTTAGCTAGCGTGTCTATAGAGGCTGCTGATTTTGTTACAAGTCCGCTACGTGCGCCCGTTATCCAAAAAGTGCACCCGTGTGCCCTTCACATACTCGCTATAGCGAATGCAATTAATAGTGCGTCACGTTAATTACACCTTGCTCTTTATTTAGGGGAAATTTCCCTTTAGACTTCCTGGGAAGGAAAAGTGCAGTCAGTGTTTGTGGCGCTGAGGTGGTGGCAAAAACATCGTCGAGCAGTAGTCGGTGCTGTAGCGCCATCTAGTGATTTTATGTGGCCCTCCAGTTGAAATTGATGACGAAGGGGATATTACTGAAGTATTTACATCAACAAATCGATATCATGTTAAACATATGAAAAGAAAGAACCACATTACTTGAGTTAACTTTAGCTAAAACGATACTATATGTGCATCTCTCTTTATAAAAGTAATAATTGTGACACTATAATTCATAATAAAACATTTTAAAAGTAAGATATTTTGTTTATGAACTTTACAATTGGTGCTTGATTAGTAATAATAACATTAAGATACATTACATATACCACTTTTGTGATATGTGAATGTGACTATGCCATAGCTATATGTAATAACTGATTTAGTTCTGAAAACTGTTGAGCACCCCAGATAGTACAAAAAAGGCTATATATAATAGACCAAGTGCCAATCAATATTCATTCTAAAGTCCATTAAAGTTGTCCACAAAAGACCACACAAGTCAATCTGCTCCTCCAAAAGGCCTGCAAGATCACTGGCGACACGTGTTGGACACGTTGAGGTTCCATCTTCTCAACTCTGACATTTTGCAACACACTTTTCTCATCGCCAGCTCATCGTAAATTGATTACGTTTTTGGCAGTGGCTTGGATCAAGCAAGGGAATAGTCGCCTCTCGCCAAAGACACTTTGACGAGTCAAGGTAAGACAAGCACGAGGGTGAAATGAAATTAACTCCGGATTCGGAAGTTCCTGGCACACTGGAGTTCGATTTTGCTTCAACTCATTAGATAAAAAGAGATTACTGATTGCTGACAAAGCACAATTTGAGAGAAAACAAATATAAACAAAACATGGAATCTTAATGGTGCTGCTTGATTAAATGATTACCAACTTGAAGCATGCAAACGTCAGAAGGAAATGCCACAAAATAGCTGAAGTTAAGATGCAATCTATAAAACTACAGTGGAGTCGATATCTTCTTGAGTTTTCATTTTAGCTTGAAATTTCTTTAAATGTCCCAAATGTATCTCCAAAGATCATCTAATCCAGGGGTGTCCGAACTTTTTCATTGGAGGGCCACATACAGAAAATCAGAAGGACCCAAGGGCCACATAATGTTGATGAGAAATTTTGTTTAGTCCTAAAAATTGTACAAATAATTTATTTGTGCGTTTGCATATTTAGAAAAATGCTACAGTATAAAAACAAATTTATTTGTAATATGGCAGTAGGGTTATTATAGTTTTGGAATTTTTCATTTTAGTTAGTTTTTATTAGTTTTCAGTGTGGTTCTTGTTAGTTTTTATTAGTTTAGTTCTTTAAAAAAATGCTTAGTTTTAGTTTAGTTTTTTAGTTTCAGTATTAGTATTAGTTTTAGGTTGTTTTTTTTACGTGTATTACTTCTTCTTATTATTATTATTATTATTTAAAAAAACACCATGGTTAGTTATTGTCATCTGAAGGTGCTTTTCTATTGGCTGCTGCTAGATGACATCACTTCTGTGTGACATACTTTCAAACATCATTATTCCGGTTTAAATCCAAATAAATCTACTAAAAATCACATTTAAAATATTCCCCAAAGGCTCAAGCATTAAATTAATTACCAAAGACTAAAACGAAGGACATGTTTGCTCTAATTATAGTTAGTTTTAGGTAGTTTTGTAAACATAAAATGTATTTAGTTTTCATTTTTTAAAAAGCATTTTTTAATTTTATTTCTGTAACAGTATTGTTTTTTTGAATTTTAGTTTTAGTTTTTTCATTACTTTTAGTTAACTAAAATAACCTTTAATGACCCCTGTTTTCCGATATCCTCCCTTCTTACTTTGACCATCTCCAAACGTTTTTTTGTTTATTTTATTTGAACCGAGTCAAATGTCATTTTTAGCACATGTCGCGGGCCACTGAAAATGGACGGCGGGCCGCAAATGGCCCCCGGGCCGTAGGTTGGACACCACTGATTTAATCTCATCAGAACCAAATCATCTTTATAGGCCAAGTTTGTACAACACAAGGAAATTGTGTTCACAGTCACAACGCATCCAAACAGGAAGCCTGGCTGTCCAATATCAGTGCCCCGATTAGTTAAAAAAAAAAAAAAAAAAAAAAAAAAAAAAAGACTGAATCAAATCTTCTTTTGTTGGACTGTTGTTTTTGTTATAACAAGCTATAATTGTTATAACGAGTAGAAAACATTGGGTCCATTTAAAAATGTTATTATTTAAATAAATTGGCTTATAAACTTATATTTGTTATATACTGTAGTTACATCTTGTGAATAAGCTTTTTTTCTTTGTACCACACGCACACACACACTGCGCAACTCCACTATTTGACATTGTTGTTCTTCCATCCCGCTCCGACGCTCTGCAGCTAATTACAGCCGGCACACTTAAGCACACAAATACGTGTGTGCGTTCATTTGTAAACGAGTTAGTGTTTAATTAGAACTTCGCATGAACTTTTCTGATCAGTGGAGCGAATCGTGTCACCCCATCAGTGCGTTATTATTCCGGCTATAATTGCTCGACATGCTCATTTGAGCTCCGATGCCTCCAAAGCCTCCGGAGACGCTGGTGGTCAAGGTAAACCAATTGCATCAGTCATAAGATGTCGTAAACAAACAAACAAAAAATGATTGAAAATATTGAATGGATATTAAAAGTTTACACACCCATGTTCAAATTTTGTGGTATATGAAAAAAAGACCAAGACATAATTTTAAACTTTGTTAATGTGCCCGACAACTTGTACATCTCAAAGCAAAGTGACATAAACAACTGCTATGTGATTGCAGAAGTGTGCACACCCTCTTAAAATTGGGGTTGCGTCTGGGTTCAAAATGAACCATTTACATTCACTTACATTCAAACTTGTGTTAAATGGGAGTCAGCACACACCTGCCACCATTTAAAGTGCATCTGATGAACCCTAAATAAAGTTCAGATTTTCTAGTAGGCTATTCCTGACTTTTTTTGTAGTCACATATTATAGTACTTGTTTCAAATTTTGAGGTGTTCAATACACACTGGACCACAATGAAGACAAACATCAAGTGAGTGTGCCTCTTAATTTGATGAAAAGATGAGAAGAAAACTGGTCAGAGAGGCTGCTAAGAAGCTGACACAAACATCAAAGATGCTGCAGAAATTTCTGGCAAGTACTGGCTCTTTTAGTACATGGAACAGCAATCTCCCATCTTCCTATGTCTGGGCTATGGGTTGGGGTGGTGTCAGTGTTAGCACAAACCTTTATGTGTCTGCTATAAAGCAAACAAAAATATAAAAACCTACTCAAACAGCTGAACTTTATTAAGTATTATCAAAAGCACTTTAAATGTTGGCTGGTGTGTGCTCACAGTGACTTTACTTCAATTTGAATGTGATTGGTTAAAAGTTGTTATATTTTAATTAGGGGTGTCAAAATTAGAGTTAATTACTTGTAAAGCCTGTAGTGGGGGAGTTCCAGTCGCAACGCAGCAGACACGTCCATGTCAAAATTTAGCAGTAATAAATGCAATAAAAATGTACATATTTATGAAGACTGTGGTCAAGTTGTATTTTACAATTTTAAAAATGTGCAGAATTTCACAAGTTACCTCATGTTAAAGATTAGATAGCTCTTAATATGAAAATAAATATGCATTGAGCTGTCACCAGCGTCTTACAAATGCAATTATACCATCTAGTGGCAGAAAAATGACCTCGACACAAATATCACACTCATTTTTACAGTACAGTATCTTTTTAATTTTAACTAAATTTTATGAATTATTGTGAAATTGTTTTATCAATGACTAAAAGATGCAGCCATATTTCTGTTAGTTTAGCATTTTTTCCCACTTTTATGTTAACAAGATTATGAAAAGTTAGAAAAAAATATTGTACATTCAGAACTGATATAAAATTTGAAATGAACTGCGAGTTAACTATTGAAGTCATGCGATTAATTAAAATTTTAATCACCTGGCACACACATAGCTTTCATGAAAACAAACCATGTCAAACAAAAACTACTTTTGTCTTGTAATGGCTCATTTGCATTACGCTCCTGTGGAATGTTTTCAGCATGGTTCAAAACATTTTCTTGAGAATCGACTTACAATAAAGAAGGAAGCAAAAAGAGGAGACAAAGTTCAACTTTTCTTCACTAATCTTTTCCTCGAATGACATTTTGGCTCCAGCAGTAGATCCAGCCAAACTCATCACCCACAGATTGAACAAACAAGTAAAAAAAAAAAAAAAAAAAAAAAGACAGTTGAACAAATTGCTGTGGTTCTCCCCTTGGATCAAACAGCCTCCTAGCAAAACGTGAGTGTGGAATCAAACGGCAGCACCGTGCAAGGAAAGCCTCCATGACTCCTGTTTGCATCCTCACACTGAGCACCGACTGAGGAATAATCATTGGGGAGGCAGCCTAAATTAATACTCCAGTTGAGGCCGCCTCATTCTCTGTCATTAGGGCACATTACAGGGCCACAATATACATCATTAATCCAGGCACAAACAATTCATTAAAAGGCAGTTAAGGAGACAAGCGCGTGTCACTTCTCCCCGTGGTTTTAATAGACTGCAAAACAGCAGAGGGCCAAGTCGAAAAGGATCATTCCGCCATTTGCTTCCAGTCAGTCATCCTGGCTAATGGCTGCACGCGTCCTAGTCGGAGCTGAGGATTCTGAAAATAAAGCGAGCGCTCACTCATAAAGCCAGAGAATGGCAAGTTAATCATTTATGGTTGGATATAAATACTTCAACTGTACAATATTTGTGTTTGGATCTCAATAAGAAGTAGACATATCAGTTATCCATCTGGATTTTATTTAACATTTGCTTCAAGTGCAGCACCCATTTTGTTTCATCACCATTGTGGTACAATACAGGGAGTTATGTGAGAGTTACATCAGAGTTACGTTCCTACGCTAGCGATGTAACTGTCATGTTTTGGTTTTGTGGGGGGTGGGATTTTGTTTGCTTTTGGTGTTTTTGGTTGTTTGTCATGTGTTCGTTGACTCTTCCCTTGTCCCGTTATGTCAAACCACGTCCACCTGAGTGTTTCTTCCCTTCCCAGTGTATCCACCAATCAGCTTCCCTTGCCACTTGTGTCTTGCCCAGCTGTGTCTAGTCATTGTCAATTAGCCTGTGTGTATTTAGTCACCTGTTTTCCGTTCGGTTCTTGTGGAGTCATTGTGCCTGTTGTTGTCCCTGTGTTCCATGCCATGCCATGCCATGCCATGCCATGCCATGCCATGCCATGCCATGCCATGCCATGCCATGCCATGCCATGCCATGCCATGCCATGCCATGCCATGCCATGCCATGCCTTGTGTGTTTTCGACCTTGTTGTTTTAGTCACAGAGTACCTCGTTTGCCTTTTTGTTAATTAAACCCCTTTTTTTTTACTTGCATCCCTGCCTTGCCCTGTTTTTGTTGCCCCCTGCATTTGGGTCCTGCCTCCAACACCCCCACTTCTTGACAGTAACACGAATTTCCACTTGTCAAATCTCCCCATTAAAGTCAATATTTACATCAAAATAATTTGCATAAAAAATCTAAAATAAATTTACATTAAAATAAAAAAATAAAAAATAAGATGCTGTACGACTGTCTGACTGCAGCCTAAGTCTTTGCTGATGTTCGTTGGTGTCTCCTTTCTCCTTTCTGGACTTTTTTTTTTTAATGATGTTTAGCTTTGTTGCTTTTCTTTGGCAGGACTAACGTTAAAAGCTTTCTTCTTTGGGGCCATGATGTGGGGGAAAAAAAAAAAAAAAAAAAGAGGGCGAAAAAGCCAAAGATACTCCCACAAGTGCACAAGCACGAGCACTAGCTAAGGGCTAAATAGCGGACAAGGGGAAAACACTGCAGGCTATCAGGAAGAAGATTAGCGGACCGGGCCAAAATGGTGGACCGGGCGTAACCGTTGTAAAGTCGAAACACCTTAAGTCGAGTGTGCCTTAACTCAAGGACTTCCTGTATTTTCACATGAACAGAAACTAAAGCATGGGGGCAATGGGGGCTAAGTGCCCCATGGCATGCCCAGGACAATGATTAATCACAAATCAAGGCTGGGGGAGGAAGTTACGGTTCAAATACTGAACAAATTTAATCCAGTCAGTGGTCACACTAACTAAATAATCAGAGGTTACCAACCAAGTATGATATTACATATTACAGGGCTGTGGGCTAAGTATAAATTAACATTTTGGCTGAAAATGTAGTTACAGTTATCACATTACTCATATAGGAAGTGTGAGAAAACTTTAGGTGAACAGCTCTATGAGAAAAAAAATAATTTAACAGAATAGAGTACCGGAAGTAAATACCACACATATAGTTGCTTTACACATTATAGTTCAGATTTAGAATCAAGATATACAAATTCACATACTGTTTATGATCCTGGTGGACATAAATATTTAGACATTTATTGCCATGGGGATTACCTATCACATCAAAGAAATGTATATGAAAATCTTTTTTTTTAAAAGTAGAAACATTTACATTGTTATTTGAAACATATATATATATATATATATATATATATATATATATATATATATATATATATATATATATATATATATATATATTATGAACAACATTTTAATTTTACTGTCTGCTATACTAATGTGATTTCACATTTTATTGAAAGGGTGACTGATTTGTTTTTTTTATTGCCCCATTAGTGTTGCATTTTGGAATGATCATAATGCACAAAATGAAATACAGGAATGAGTTGGATGCGGAAAAAAAATATCACCATTTTTGAATAATAAAGAATTGTACACCATTATTAATTTGTATGTTTTGTTTTTACACTCATAAATGTAAATCATTCTAAATAAAACATATTCATTCAAAGAAACTCATGGACATTTATTATTTAAAATGTGATTAGTATTACTCTATTATTATATGATCTACTGAACCCTTTGTTTTACTGTGTATGTATGTCAATTGGATTGTCTAATTTGTATTATGTATCGAGGTGCATTCAGTATGTGAAGTTGACAATAAATAGGTCTATGCTTAGTTAAAGAAACTTATTCGACATCCAACAGGAAGAAACTACCAAAATCTCGATTGGCTCCCACAGATAACCTCATGACCTGAAGAGGAAAAAAAAAAAAAAAAAACACCCACCCACACCCACACACAAAAACATTTATACATCATGTGGCCTCATTTTGACTTTCATCAATAAAGGTGTCCCTTGTTTTTTTTCATTTCATTTTCCCCCCTACCCAGCTGTTTGCCTCTTTCTTTGTCCCAAATGAAATCAGTGTCTTAAACTTTGTGCCTTCGTTCAAAAGATTGTCAAATTATGTCACGCCCCGTCCTCACCTTGACCAAAGACGTGCACAAGTACAGAGCGTATGAGCCCACATGCTCCTCAAAGGCCGCGTGACGTCACATGACCGGCCGTCTGTAACTTGAGTTGCGCCGAGGAGTTGATTGTGTCCAGGCAGGTCGGGATCTCTGCATGGGACCTTGTCTATGTGGATTCGTTGGCGATACGGATGCGGCAGGCCGCGCTCAGGGTGACGCTCGTCCTGTTTTTAAGCGCCATCAAGGTATTTTGTTGTTATAGCAGGTGAGTTAGTTTGCACGTACCGGTACGCACATTATAAGTCAATTCAATTGATGTGCTTTACAACTTTTTAACAGTTATTAATCCATTCATCCATTTTCTTGACCGCTTATTCCTCACAAGGGTTGCGGGGGGTGCTGGCGCCTATCTCAGCTGGCTCTGGGCAGTAGGCGGGGGACATCCCGGACTGGTTGCCAGCCAATCGCAGGGCAACAGTTATTAATATTACAGTAAAATAATATTTTTACATTTTAATTTTTTTATTTTAATTTTTAAATATATACTTTTAATTTGGAAGGCCGCTCCTTCACGTCTCTGGTCGTCATTCAGCTCATGCATTTATATTTACCTTGTGCAAAACAATGTTAACTTATTGATGTCCGTCCAAAATCAACCTGAACATACTGTAAAAGTTATTTTAAAAGGCCACGTCTCATCGGGAAACCAACATCACATTGCCAACAACATGTAATCTGTGAACCCAAGCCAACCGGCACCGAAGGCAAGGCACATCCACCTGGAGCCCAATGCAAACAATGAATGAAACAATGCATGGGGTCTTGCGGATGACCAGACATTAATCTAATAAGGCCTTAACTCATTCACTCCCAGCCATTTTCACTGAAGCAACCCCCTTCGCTGTTTCACTGGATTTTGACTGATTTTGCAAGGCCCACAGAATGTTGTGTTCTATTGCTATAAAAATATGGAACCCACCAAAAGAAAGATTAGAGTCCCTTCTTTCATCAGGAAAGTATATTAGTATCTATTTCCGTTTTGTAGCAATTAGCATTACAATATAGCTAAGTTTAATTGATATTCACATTCCTGGTGAAAACACTGTCAAAAAGAGCTTGTTGCACTTTGACTCTGGCCGATCTCTTATACTCTGCGGCTAGCTGCTGACTGTTTTTTTGTAATAACTACCATTGCATTAAGCCACCTCTTCATGTCAGAAGCTGCATCAAAGCCTTCTGTATGCTCCTGCATTAAAAAAAAAAAAAAAAAAAAAAAAAAAAAGTATAAATACTGTATGTTTTTTTTTTTTGTATCAAATAAATTTTTTGAGAGTGAAGGACAAAGTACAGGGAGTCCTCGAGTTACGTCGGAGTTATGTTCCTATGCTAGCGCTGTAACCCAAATTTCAACTTAAGTTGAATTTCCCCATTAAGGTCAATATTTACATCAAATTAATTTGCATTAAAAAAAATCTAAAATACATTAAAATAAAAAATAAATAAAATAAGATGCTGTACTTACCATTACTGCTTAGAGGAGGATGGAAAAGAAGGGGCAAGGCAAGGCAAGTTTATTTGTATAGCACCTTGTGTATACACAAGGCAACTCAATGTGCTTTACATAAGGAAAGACAACACATAAGCATCAAGAAACATTTTCTTGATTTCTTGATTTTCTTTTTGGTTATCATATGTTAAAATTGTATGTTGAAATGTTTGTTTATCACAATGCTGTCCGAAAGGAAAAATTAACAAATAAATCAAATCAAATCAAATCAAATCAAACAGTAGTTAACATTCAGAGGAAGAAAAATAAATGAAAATAGGTTACAAAATTTACTAAAAAGAACATACAATAACAATCTAAAAACATTATCCAACAAACTTTAAAACATTTAACATAAGGAAGCTTAAAATAATAATGAAAATAATAATTAAAAAAATAAATAAATAATTAAAGCTGTTTAAAAGTCCCTAATCAAAGGTATAAGAAAAAATAATATATAATATAATATAAGGGGGGAGGCTGATGTGGAAAAAAAAGAGGGCGAAAAAGTCTCCCACAAGTGTGCAAGCACTACCACTAGCTAAGGACTAAATAGCGGACGAGGGGAAAACACTGCGGGTTGTATGGCGGACGAGGAACCAAAATGGAGGACAAGGCCAAAATGGCGGACCGGGCATAACCGTTGTAAAGTCAAAACGCCTTACGTCGAGTGCGCTTTACTCGAGGACCATATTTACACATTTTTGGGTTTGAATGTGTTAAGCATATGTTCCGCAACAAAATGACTTTTGGCTGTCTTAGTGTGTCAATACAGTCTGGACATTGTGAACGTTGTGGAAAATTCTGTTTTTCAATGACTGAGTTCCTCAAGAAAGACTGCTGGATACCACATTATCCTGGTGTATTAAAAATTGACAGATATCCAGCCTTCCGCGCTGGCATTTTGATGTCCTAAGCGATCGAATATCCACCTCCTTCAGTCACCGGCGACATCTGGATCCAGGTGAACTTCGGTCACATAAGGAAAGTGACAGGGATAGTTATCCAGCGGTGTAATGACCGTGGTGGTTAATACCCGCACATCGAACTTAAAATGCAGCTGAGTATTGATGGAAGCACCTGGACTGAACACCCGCAGAAGGTGAGTGGGCGTCCAAACATGTCATTAAGTGCTACTCTATTTCTAGCTTCACAGTTCATGGAGTCACGTGCTTGGCACGCCCGTGTTTGTTCAGTACGTCCACATCTTGCGTCTGACGAATAAACGCCTTCTCTTATACATTGACATCTTAGGATGCGAGACTGATGGTGAGCAAGACACTCTACCGCTATGGTTGCTCGCGGGGTGGGGGATCTTTAATTCCACCTTGTGTCCAACAGATAGAATGACCTGTGACAGCAAATTCAACAGCCTCCACTTCACCAATCAAACGGCGTGAGAGACACTTGATAAGATGTTTCATGACGATGACCCGTCATCAATTCCACAACATCCATGTCTTCTGTAGGTTCCACTGTCCACCAGGGTGCGCCAAATCCAACCACAGTGTCTTTGGAACGTCGGTCTACACGGAGGTACCTTGATTGTATGACCCACCAGTTGAGTTCTTGTCTTTGACTGCAACTTGTGAGTGCAGGACTCAAACATCTTGCGCAGCTGCTATTCACGCTGGTGTTGTTGGGATGGAGATAGGGGGAGAATGCATTGTGACGAGCGCGCCAAAACAGAACGTCTACAATGGTTCCACCAGTAATGGGATCACTTCCAGACAGTGAGTTGCCAACTTTCCCTGTAAAGTTACTTTAAGAGGCCCAGCTAGCTAATT
Organism: Festucalex cinctus; assembly: GCF_051991245.1. Lineage (NCBI taxonomy): Eukaryota > Metazoa > Chordata > Actinopteri > Syngnathiformes > Syngnathidae > Festucalex > Festucalex cinctus. The sequence goes on from NC_135417.1 coordinate 20,813,492, forward strand.
GTTACTTTACTATCCGCAGTTATGACGGCCCAACAGCTTCGGCCTTCACATTTGCAGACGAAGGTGAGTTCATAAACCATTTGGTCATGTGACGAGATCATCCGTTGATGACTGCTAAACCCACATGGAGTTTCACCTGCAGAGGTGTGATGCTTGGGACTTGGCTGGGGGGGAGTTTGCAGGATTCTGCTACAAAGCTTTTGAGGACAACAAGACGTGGGCCGATGCTCAACGGGCCTGCAGGAGTCTTGGTGCCAAACTGGTGTCCATCGGTTCCAAGGTGGAGCAGGCTTGGGTGAAAAATGCCTCCAACTTTGGTGCACATCCCAACGTTAAACGCTGAACTTACTAGATAGGTGCAATATCTGAGAAGAGGATGAGAGATCTGTTGCCAGCCGTCCTCTGCAGACACCAGCGACATGTGGACCGGCTTTAACGACTTGGCTGTCCCTGGCATGTTCGTGTGGACGGACCTCCATAATGTGACCTTGCCCCACTGGGCCCCTGGAGAACCCAACAATTGTGTCGGTCTCAGTGAGGAATGTGTGGTGATGTTGTGCAAAGTGTGTGCCGAAATGAGCATGTAGAAGAACATCTGCACGATCCACTGAAATCCATTTTTGTCTTTCAGACTGGAAGATGGAAGCAGATGAATTGCACGCAAGTCAACAGCTTCATCTGCAAGATGCCCACAGCACATTATGCAATTACTTCAATTCAGTCGTTAGGTGGCGCAGATGAGTCTGATGATGGCACAAGCTAGCAAAGTGAACTCATATTTTTTCCCCTCTGCGTGAATGCTGGAGAGCATTTTGATATGCTTGGCACACTTTCCATGAAAAATTGAACAGTTGATCTTACATCCTCTCTGGGTGAAAGTTCACTCTCAATATAAAGTTATTCAAACAAATTATTACTATTGACTCCTTAAGAGGATACATCGAAGTGAATGTAAACAATTCAGCATTCTTGGCCATCTGAGCGTTTGATGGTACTGCATGTCACCTGTGTTGGATTCAGCAACTGTTGAATGTGCAACGTCATTTCAAAATTTATGATGGTGGCCATTGCACTTTAAAAGGTGTATGCAAATGATGATTCCCTGATGAACAAAATTTGAACTACCGGTAATGCACGTCAATAGTAAAAAAAAATTAAAAAGTCAAAACAGTCACATTTGTTGAGAAAAGTGAAACATGAGTAAATACATTGTTGTTTTTCTGTTCCCTGGCATCTTTGTTGTTGTGGTCTTGAATTACAAGTCTTGTTTTTTACTAATGCCACGTTTTCTTGGATTGCTCACCTTTGAAAAAGTGACCTCGGTCTCAATATGTTTTTATTTCACTCGGGATAAAGAAAGCTTTTAAATTGATTGATGATCAATACTGTGAAACTAAAGAGACCTTTGTTACTAATTATGTCTAGAATTGTAGAACAAAAACTTTTTTTTTTTTTTTTCCTTTGACTTCCTTTGTCCTATCCTTTTTCAAGTGATTTTCTGTTTTCTCACCATCTTAAATAAATGTGCAAAGCCAATTCATTGGATGAATGAGGCTTCATGGACAGCAGGCCGCAAATTATCCGCATGCCGTAGTTTGGACACCCTGCTATGCAACATTTTGCATTATTATGGTATTGAAAGCAGAAAGTATAGATTTAGGGTCAAATTAATATTGCACAGTTGCACTATAATCCGGACCCCAATCCATCGCGGGTGGCGGTTAAATTTCAGTCCACCTCCACGCCACATTTTGTGAAGTCCGTGACATATCAACACCCTATTTAAATAGTCCAAAGGCATATTTTCATGATTTTTGATAGAGTCCTGATCCGATGCTTTGGAAAATTTGTCTCAATGAATACGATTAGAATTCTTATATTCTTTGCATACTTCCTGTTGGCAGTGCTTCGCGCCCGGTTTGCAGCATTCTTTTTTTTTTTTCTCAACATGTTTGCAGTTTTATATGAAAATGAAAAAGTAGTAATATGCCAACTAGGGTTTTCAAGTTTCTTCATTTATTGGCCACTCAAACTGAACACAAAGACTCTCTTTAACACATGGTTGACCCCTCTGGGTGATCATATGCAGAAATTTCCATTCAAGTCTGTGATTTGAAGAAAAAAAAAAATATAAATTTGGTGTTGACTGGATGGTGTCATTGTACAACTTATAAAATAAAGATGTTCTTTCAGTATTTTTCAGAGGAAATGTTGAACATATTACACTATTAGATGATTTACATTTTTACTGAACACAGTCCTCTTCAAAATTAGGCATTCTTTCCCCCTCATTCACATTTAAAATAATTTTGAAAACATATATACAGTGGACATAAAGTCTACACACCCCATGCCAGGTTTTTGTGGCAACAAAAAGATTAATCATTACAAAACTTCTTCCACCATTAATGTGACCTGTTAACCTTTACAACTGAATTGATTGGGGGGGAGCAAGCACAAATAAACTGAGATCATGTGCTTGTGCAAGTGTGCCTTCCCTTTAATAATTGAGCATATGTAGCTTTGTTCAGAGTCATCTAATCACTTTCAAACTAAAGAAGCAACTAATGATTATTTTAACAATTGATTAATTTGTATTTTGGCGGTGAACCGGCTTTTAAAAAATATTTGACTGTTTTAATTCCAATCACTTGATTGAAACGCAGGACATTAATTCAAATTGACAGTGTAGAATCTGCACAAACTATGATTCACATACAGGTTTGGGCTTTTAACATTTTTTCAATGTTTTCCAAAGTAAGTAAAAGTAGATATCTGCAAATGTTTTATTTTAATAATATTTCATTTCAATCTGCTTTCATTGATTTCTTAAGAAATGTAAGAATATTTACTGGTGAGAGGAGGAAATCTCAAGGATTTGGACAATTTTAGATTAAACAAGGTCTCTAAACAGTTATTCGATTATCAAAAGAATTCTCGATTACTTTGGTTATCAAGTTGTTGTTGTTTAACTCATTCTCCGCCTTTGACAAGTATACTTGTCAATTATATATTTTTTAGAGCGGGCATAATGGGGGATAATCTAATTATGCTCCACTGTAAATGTCAAACTTGGAAACAACTTTACTGATGCCCAACCACCGGTAGATGACATCATTGCCCCATTTTATACGAAATAAACACAGTTTCAGAGTCCATGAGAGAAATGGCTGTATTTTGGCAAACCTACATTTTTCTACTGTCAATTATAAAAGAACGGGACGAAGCAAAAAGTAGGGAGTCTATTCTGTTATTTGGTAGATTTGGTTTATATATAATTATTGAACGTAATATCATGTGGGCATTGAAAATTTCTAAAATGGCTGGCAGTGAATGAGTTTGAATGGTTTCACCGCTAATTTAAATTAACTCTTGCTGGCATCAAGCCGAAACATATGCCCAAATTTAGTCAATTTCCCATTTTTTCAACAACATACATACTATTTCTGTCTATTATGTTGACAGTATTGACTGACCTAAAGTTTTAATAATGGCTTGCTCTCGATGATGCATATGCACAAACGTGATGGGGGGTCTCCCGAAAAGTATTGATTGTGATACCAGGATTCCGTCCGTCTCCAGCAATATATCTGGGCTATGGGGTAGAGTAGCAAGATGTTTCTTATTTTAAATGTGTTACGACCCGATGAAACTAAGGTTGAACATTGTGACTATAATTTCAAAAGGTATGTTTGGAAAGAACAACACAGCTCACCACCATACAGTGAAGGATGGTGTTGGCAGCATCATTCTTGGGCTGGTTTTCTTCAGCTGGAAATGGGGCCTTAGTCAAGGTGGAACCCGGCAGGGATGACGAGATCCGGACCCCGAGGGCCGGTGTCCTTGCAGGTTTTGGTTATTTCCCTTCGTCAACACAGCCGATTGATGATCAGCTCATCAGCATGCTCTGCATAAGCCTGATAACGATCCTGTTAATAGGAATCAACTGCAGTTCGAGTAGGGAAACCTCTAAAAACTGCAGGACTCCAACCCTCGGGTTAGGGTTAGCAGTTTGCCACCCCTGAGGGAATGGGGGTTATGCACTAACCTTGGAAACGTTCAGCTAACCAGACGACTCAATTCCGGCGCTCGGCTTTTTTTTTTTTTTTCACAGAATCACTACGGGACTTGCCAAAAATTTGTTAGGTTGTCTATTGACTGCGCAGCGCTGACGTATGGGGTTCCATTAGTATGGTTGGCCAATGTGATCACTTTAATGTCCAGCATGACAATAACCAACACATCTAAATAAAAAGAGAACAGCTTAACCAGAAGTTTAAGGTTCAGGAGTGGCCCAGGAGTGGCCCAGCAAAAGTCCAGACCTGAAACTGATCTAAATTGAGATTTTTTTGTTCCCAATTGAATTTAAAGGTTATGTCACATTAAAGGTGGAAAATATTTTTGAGATGATTCATGCTTGTCTCATTTCTTCCTCCCACAAAAACCTTGCATGTGAACAGCCCTGACTGTTTTGTTTTTTTTATATCTGCTGCAATAGCATTATGTATGCTTCCTGATAATCGAAACAAAGTGGCTGGATGTTGCCATTAGACCAGAGTAGAGCATGTCCATGATGCCCGCACATGACAACACGGGTCTAATGGTCAATCTGAGAAGGCACTGATCAAAGCAAGACAAAACAAGGTAGAAGTGACCATTAAGTCCTGCTGCTGTTCTGCTAGCAGTCTGTAACAAAGATCAAGTTTCACAATTATTTTTCTTTTGCCTTGAGTGATGTTCTAGTGAACATCATTTTCTAAGTGAAAGGAATACAGCCATGTGTTGTTGGCCAAGTCATAAGTGGCGTTTCATATTCCGGAGACGCAGTTGCTTCACTGTGTCCATAAATGATTGAGTTTCACATTTTATAGCCCTCTGGCTGGGAGTTTGAGGTTGTTTATTTGCTGTTTCTGTTCCATTCCCTCCAAAAATCTTCATCCCCAGTTTGACTGCCTTATTTACTGACCGCTAATAGAAGATCTTGTGATACTGAAGCGTCTCCCCATCTTCTGCTGTGCATCACTTTTTCTCCTGTGAGAGCCCGCTGCGGTCAGTGTGTGAAACTCCGCTTGATGGCTACACTGGGGAAGAGGCTGGACAGCTCTTGAGCTATTCGCGTGTCTATCTGCGAGCAGAAGGAAACATCCAGGAGAAGCAGCCGTGGACATGACTGGAGGAGTTTCTTCAATGAGGCAGCACTTACAAGCCGTGTACCTGACATGTAACAACATGGATATCAAGTCAATAAAGGTGGAATGTTACACTGTATTATTACAACAGATATGGGTGCTTCTAAGAAAGGATGGTCCAAAATAAATAAAAAATAAACTTGCTCAAAACTAGGAGAAATTTAACCAAAACAATTTTAAACCAAACTTTCCCGTAGTATGCAATAAATACTGTACCACTCAGCCATTTGCTCGCAAGAGATTGTTGAATGCCGTGGTAGCTACTCCATTGTTTCATATTGGAACCTCAGCAGGGAGCACCAAGCACTTACGTTAAAAAATTGATTTTTAGATTGGGGCTGCACATGCACGATATTGGAAAAAACGGACATTGCGATTTTTTGGATGTCTGCGATATCCATCCATCGTCTTGACCACTTATTCCTCACAAGGGTCGCGGGGGGTGCTGGAGCCTATCTCAGCTGGCTATGGGCAGTAGGCGGGGGACACCCTGGACTGGTTGCCAGCCAATCGCAGGGCACACAGAGACGAACAACCATCCACACTCACAAGCACACCTAGGGACAATTCAGAGCGTCCAATTAACCTGCCATTCATGTCTTTGGAATGTGGGAGGAGACCGGAGTACCCAGAGAAAACCGGGTCTGCGATATATATTGAGATATTAAAAACTGAAGAATTTTCACCAGATGACTTGAATAGCTCTGTTTGCGAAGAATCGGGTTAACGCAACATGACACCATTGTATTCATACAATATCAAATGTGCATTGCATTTGGTCTCCATTGTAATGAGTGGGCCGTATTTATTTATTGATTTTTTCACATCCAATTTTTGTATTAGGAATGTGAAAAATACACACACAAAAAAAACCCAAAACGTACTCAAGTTTCCATGGCATGAATAATCAATAGAAAAAAAGTCATTTTGGGGGCGAACTTCTACTTTAATGTTTTATTCCAATTCAAAAACTCTACATCTTACCACAAATATTTGTCTGATTTTTAATTAAATTATTATCATCATTAGTATTATAATAGAATGAAATTGTGTAAGAACAAGTTACTTTTTAGGTGCTAAGTCTTATCTTAAATGTAATGAGATTTGTTTTTACTATTTTAACTATCAAATTCATGGAAGACAAAATATGAACTTTTTACTGCTGAAAATAGACAAATTAGTAAAGTACCTCTTTAACTTGAATATTTGCATATATACAAAAAAAGCTCTACAGTATCTAAAACACATGTATTGTTAGTAGTGGTAGTAAGTCCCAAAGTAACCGTGGTCGGTTACAGTATTTGCCACTACACCACCACCCATTTACAGTATTAGATAAAATGTCATTTTTACTAAATATGCTGTGGGCCGCTGAAAAATGGATGGCGGGCTTCAATTGGCCCCCAAGCCATAGTTTGGACACACTAGCCCACACTTCCTGAGAATCAACCATATGCTCAAGGGATGTTGCCATAGCATTTGCTAATCCAGTGATTATTGTGCAGTATTGTATTTCATTCACTTATCATACTAATAAGAATGCAATAACTTAATCAGTTACTCAATTTTTTTTAATGAATGACTTGTTACATAACACTGTTAACGTCTCTTCTGTAATTTATAAGTTAATGATTTACCCAGTATATCCAGATGTTGTAACAAGGGGCAGCAGGAGGCCAACTCCTCGATGTCCGAGTCACGGACCGTGCGGTTGGCAGTGAGGAAGAGCTTGCGTAATCGCGGTAAGCTGCGGGCGAGGTGCTGGAAACATCCAGTGCTGCTCTGCAGTGTGGGACACCAGCCCAAGTCCAGCTCCTCCAACATTCTGAGCGGTCGCAGATCAAACCATAATAAACAGTTGTGCAACTGACTGGACTGTTTGATTGAAGTGTTGCCAGTCAGAGCTGAACTGGACTCACCTGCAGCCAGAGACAAGCTCGTTCAGGCCACGATCTGTCAGGTTTCTGCAGCGCCACAGGTCCAGTGAACAGAGTGAGCGGCAGCGAGCAGCCAGCATACTGGCCACAACATCATAGTCTTCAATCTGTACACAATCACTTTGAGTCAGGGTACAATCACCAGCATGTGCAGTGCAATTATTAACCTCAAACTGACTCTGATTAAGCCCAAAAGTTACCTTGCCCCAAAAATCTGATGATTAAAAAATAAGTTATAACATCTTTACTTCAGGTCACCGCAAAAAATCAACAATCCACAAAGTCGATCAACAAAAACATTATCAACAAAAAATTTTTGAAGGCGTTTGACTGGACATCCACAGTACATACCGTCAGAAAGTGCACAAACAAAATGGCAAAGCAGTGATAACAACAAGAACTGGGCGTCCCTTTGAAACTGACAAAGTGAAATAAAAACAAAACTGGTCAGTGAGGCTGCCAAGAAGCCAGCAGCATCGTTAAAAGAATGGCAGGAATATTTGGCAATTAAATTTGGGCACTAAAAATGGGATGACATTGTCTTGGACTCCTCATATGTCTGCACTGCAACTAGGGGCTCAAGATGGAAGACTCATCCTCCAGAGGAAAAAATAATAAATCTTGTAGCAAACAATAAAACAAAAGGTTACTACGTTTTTATGCTAATTTAAAAAAGGATATTCAATATGAAAACAAGCCTGTGCACACCAAATTTACACCATACAACACAAAGCATGTCGGTGGTAGCAAAATGCCAACAAACTGAACATGAAGAAATATTTCACTTCTCCAAAAGATCATTTAGACTGTGCCAGACAGAACCCACAACTGAATCCAAATGAATTTCACTTTGATGGATTTAAGAAAAAAAAAATAATATATATATATGTATATATATATATATATATATATATATATATATATATATGTGTGGCCATCAAACGTGTGCCATTTTGATTTCAATAAATAAACAAATACATACGTAAAGTACAAGAGTAATTTAAAGATGATGGTATTTTATTTTGTTTTTCAATTTCAGTCACACATTTTGTGCATAGTTTTTTTTTTTTTAAGCTTATAGATGCACAAGTGATGACCTAGAGAGCTTACCGCTGCAATCTCTTATAAAAACAATATCACAATTAATAATTCAAGGTTTTTCTCAAAAAACTAATTTATAATATCCTACTATTAGAACTTTTAACTTGTCGGTACCTTTAAGACATTTTTGCGATTTAAAAAATATATTAGTAGTAGTAGTAGTAGTATTTTATTATATAAAATGTTGAGTGACTGTGTTTACTATGTCACCAAAAAAAAAAAAAGTAAAAAGTAAAAAATAAACAAATAAATAAATAAAATAAAATGTGTCAAAAATAAAAACAGACTATAGTGCGGACAAAAATGTAAACATGGTACAAATGATTTTTTTTTTTTCCCAAAATGGCAAAAAAAAAAAAAACACAGTGATTCTGATACAGGTCATTTTTGAAACACTTATTTTGTTTTCTTTCCCCTCCAAAACAAAATTCCGTCATCCATCCTTTTCCTCAAAATCGTGTTCATCCTGTTCTGAGTCACAGGTGAGCTAAAGGCAATCCCAGTGGACTTTGAGCAATAAGTTGTCAGTCAGGGTTCCAGGGCCAATACAATTAAACAAAAAAATTTTATTTCGATATGTACTCGTCTCTCTGTCTAAATGGTGCATTAAGAATGATAGTTCCTTTCCATCAAACATATGTTATGATGTCATGTTACGTAAGGCACTTCCTGTCACGATATTCCAAAATTTCCCCACTGCACAACTAATAAAGGCTTATTCTAATCCTTGTTGGTGTTTATGTTGTGTTTATTCTCACCCTGACGCAGCTCCCGAGGTTGAGATGTTTCAACTCGATGCAAAAAGTCAGGATGCTAAGAATAGCTGTTTGCTACAGAGACAACAAGGAGATAGACAAGAGGAATGTAAGAGTTTTATATAAACTGTGCACAAGATGCGGTTCTATTTGGAGAACTCCTCCAGACACAATTTCATACAAATACAGTAACTTCAAATTCTGATTGGCTTGAAACTCATTATTCTTCCACAAATGGGGAAAAAAAAAAAAAAAAAACTACTTTAGAGGAAACTGCGAAAAGATGATAAATTAAGGTTGAATAATGTCAGTCAATAGTGCACCAACTGTACGCAAGGAAAGGTTTAGTTTTTATACGCTGGCACATTTATAAGCAGTGAAACAGTGTCGGCGTACGTAGACATGCACAACTCTGCCTCTGGCATCTCCTCGTTGGTGAGCTAGACATTTATGTATTGAGTGACAAGATCATGACAGCCTGACAACAAACGTGCAGCTCATTCTGTCTGTCTAGCTGTAAACAAGCAGCAGGAAACCGCATGCGAGCTCCATCCATCCATTGCAGAAACTCAACCTGTGTCTACAACGCTTCAGTATGAAAACATGACAAAGAGCTAAAACCACTCAAATCTGACACCAGAGTTTCAGACAACCCTGAACCCCCGGGTTTTCACTGGATGCGGTTGCGGTGCGGTTGCGGTGCGGTCCGGCGACGCAAGCAATTAGATTCCATTCATTCGAATGGTGCAGTTTACACCGCTTGCGGGTGCGTTGCGTGTCGACTGCGGAAGGCCTGCGGCGTGCCGCAAGCCTTCCGCAAGGATAGCCTATTTTCTATTTTTGCCGGACGCCGCAGCGGTAGGCCTCCGGCAAATGGCAAGCTAGCACAAAACACATCGAGCGGGACAGGAAGACCGAGGCAGTTTCAAAATAAATTTCCGGTTACCTTTCAGAATAAAACACTCGCCAGCTCCTATTTCGCAAGTTTTTCAGCAAAACGTGACGTGGGCGTCGCCGGGCCATGTGCTCATTCACGGTTTAGACACCAGCGAACATGGACGAGGAGAGGTTTATATTGGAGGTGGAAAACCACAAAATAATATATGACACGGCACATCCTTTTTATAAGGACTGTAATGTATTGTGAGTTTGATGTTCGCGATTGCTTGTTGTGCCCGTCTCGCTTGCCGTACTGAGCGGCAGCCGGACGGGGAAGACAGAAATAAAGAGTGGACCCGCACTGACCCGACTCTCGTTATTAATATACTTTACAAGGACAACCAAAAAAAGGATGCTGCATGGAATCTCATATCTTTCTGCTTCTCTGTTGAGCAGACTTTCTGTATGTTTGTCGTTGTGAAATGCCACATGATCGCACGCGCGCGGTCCCGCGAGACACGTTGGGAAGTGGGCGGCGACGGAGCTGCCGGACCGCAGCTGTGCGGAGCCGGTGTGGATTGACAAAAAAATTGACCCGTCCGGAGCACGCAGTCAAGACGCACCGCACCGCAACCGCACCGCAACCGCATCCAGTGAAAACCCGGGGTGAACATGTGTACTGTTTTATGTCGAGTCCGCCTGTGAGTTAATTGACGGCTTATTTTAAAATCAATACTGCCTACTCTGAGACATGTGCCATCAAATAAAATCACATTAAAAGTCCACACAATAAGACAGTGTGTACCATATAGTTATTTAATATATCCATCCATTTTCTGAACCTCTTACTCAAGACTGTTGATATTTTTCAAAGGAGGCTAAAGGCACACCTTTTTAGTCTGTCTTTTAATGATCTCTTTTTACCCTTTTATTTATTAAGCTTACTTTCTTAGTTTTTGCTCAATTTGTCATATTGTCTTTTAGTTCTGCTTTCATTTTGTTGTCTTTCAAATTTTATTTATTTATTTTTTATTCTGTTGTGTTGTAGCTTTTAGCTCCAATGTTTCCACACGGGGAGGGGCGTAGAGCTGTCAAAATGAATCGATTAGTCAACAACTAATTGATAATCAAATTAATCGTCAACTATTTTAATAATCAAGATAATGAGCCATTTTAAATGTAAAATTGTCCAAATCTTCTGATTTCAGCGTATCAACAGTAATGGTTCACTGATTTTTGGCGTCCTTCATGAAAGAAGACTGATTATCTTCTGTTTTTAATCAAAATAAAACATTTGCAAACATCTGTTTTTACTTTGGAAAACAATGACCAAACCGGTAACATAGTACATCAATCTCCCTTAAAAAATAAAAAAAAATAAAAATAATGACTATAAGAATACGAAGTACGAAAGATGGTCAATAAACATTAATCAGGGATTTTGTAATACACTAAATGCAAAATTTCAATGAATTAAATTAGTCAATATTGAATAATGAATAATTAATAGATCAATCGATTCTAAAAATATTCAATAGTGGACCGTAGTAGAGGGGTGGCTAGCTTACTTGTGGGTGTGGTAGGGGGGTCATTCTGGACCCTCCTTAGGCCCTGCACAAGTGTAGTGAATATAAATAAATAATAAATAAACACCCCCAGAACAAAGACATGCAGTTTTTCGCGTATCATTAACATAATGGGAGAAAGAAGGTTTGTTGTTGTTTCAGTGATCTGCCACAAGTCTATTAGTCCACATTTTGTCCACATTAAGTTCTATTGACTGCTTCCCATTTTGTATTTTAGATCTGCAATTCTGCACCGAAAGTGAATTATGAAAAAGTGGGCATTTTTTCCATTTTTGATCTGGATAAATAAAACGCTTGAAATACAAGGTCATAGGCCACAACATGTTAAAAAGACAAAATATGTACTGTATAAGTCTTGCATTTCTATGTCGATCAAGTAAAGTGCTACGTTATAGGCAAATGCTGACCCCGCCTACCTCAATCTTGGTACGATAAAGCACCAGTCTGCGAAGGCGTGTAAGTTTGGAAATGTGTGTGAAGGCCTGTGGGTGAAGACGGTCGCAGGAGGCCAGGTTGAGCTCCTGCAGCCCTGGACAAGTCTGGGCCAGGACCTCCAAACAGGCCTCATTCAAGAAGTGGCAGCAAGACAGCTCGAGACGCACCAGACTGAGCCCACAGACCTTCATGAAACTGCCGGAAAGGAGAAATGAGGACAAATGAAACAACTGTGATACACAGCTGTGATATTACCAACAGTTTAATTTTAATCAAGACTAAGAATTGCCACATATTAGAAGTTCCATTTCATTTTAAAAGTGTAGTTTAACTTGTCCGCTTTCTTTCGAAACTTTTGTAGTTGTTCAAGGCCACTTTTATCCTTGAGAACTCATGCTGACAGTCTGACCTGCTGAAGCTATTGAGGGTGAGAGCGCCACGGTTGCCGGTCCAAGAAAGGTTGAGCCTCTGGAGGCGTGTGCAGCGGCTCTGCAGGTGTCCCAAGGAGGTGTCACTCAGCCTGGCCCAGTAGGGCTGCAAACTCAGCTGGGTGTACTGCAGCGGGTCACAGCAGTGCTGGTGCAGCATCTTACAACTCTGGGCCAGACGGCACAGGTCTGGCAAGGTCAGGTGGCTCAGTATCAGTTGGATGAGCTATGGAGTGAAGAAGAAAACACATATGAGAGGGAAACAAAACACAAATTATCAAACAAAGATGAACACACAGTGGTCATTTTGGATTGATGGCATAAGAGAACAATGCCTCACCAGAAAGTGGTGATTATCCCTAATTGTACAGTAATAAATTCATGCTTTACGAAGAAAGAAAAAGTCAGAATCTTGACAAGAAAAAAAATATATATTTTGTCAAGATAAAAAGTCATATCCTCCTGACTACCAGGGAATAAAAAATATTGTCCAATCATGTTTATTTTGATATTCCCCAATCTTTGTGAAGTAACTGGAATATTGCAAAAGAATTTTTTGAAAAAAAAATGGTTTTTATTTTTAAGCTATGATGTGTCCACTATAGAGGACATTAATTTAAAACTTAAATGCTAGGCTCAAATACAGTTAAAATTAAATACTTTAATGTGCTCTTAAGAGTCTTACAAAAAAACATGCTAACAACATTTAAAGCCTAAATGTGTTCAATAAAAAGAGTTATAACTTACATTTCCTCTTCCCTAAAAAGTGCTTGCACTGAGGGAAGCTATTTTCTTTTATGATGCAATCAAAGGTAGCAAAGCCCCACCCCTACACATTTGGTATCATTGGAAAGCTCTGAATGCCCTCTCTAGGGTACAAAGGGAGTTAATTAAATCGTATGCACTGGATGGGAGATATTCAGGTTTAAAAAGGTCCACTACAGAGGACAAATTTGAATTGCTGGTAGTCAGGGGGATACTAAAGGAATGCTTGACTCATTGAGCCATTTTCAGCAGTAAAAACTTATTTTGTCCAGAATGAATTTGATTTGATAACCATTATTTTTCATGTACAATTCATACCTTTAAAAACTAATGTTTCCACTTCTTGTCAATTGAAGATGACATCACCTGTGCTGAGGAACGACCAATCATGGCTCAGTTTGCTGCCCAAACCCAGAAAACAGGTGAGCCATGATTGCTCGTTACCTACTTCCTCAGCACAGGTGATGTCATCTTCAGTTGACAGCAAGTGGAAAAATTGTTTTTGAAGGCATTAGTTGTACATGAAAAATAAGGAAGTTATCAAATTAATTGTGAACAAAATGTTTACTTCTGAAAATGGCTCAATGAGTCAAGTATCTCTTTAAAGTCAAACTTGAACGAGTAACGAAAGTCATATTTTAGCAGGTGAACTTAAAAAAAAACTTTAATCTCATAATATTATGCCTTTTATTCTTAAAGCCCACAAATTTAGTCTGTAAAAAAACAAAATAATAATAAATATACATATAAATTAAAAGAATGGCTCCAGAAGAAATCAAGAGCAAGGTGGCGAGAGGGAAAAGATTGACAGATGCAACAATCTTGTCATTCCAGTTATGCATCAGGTCCATCTACTCAGAAGGATTTTCAACCAACATAACATTCTGGTACACTTCAAATTATGAGGCAAAAGCTACATTCCAATGACCGAATGGGGTAACTCTTCAGGTCATGTCTCAGCTGTCTACCTGCACCTCGAACATAAGGAGCACTTTTTTGAGGAGCATTTTTTTGAGAACAAATATTGACAGAGAAGACCGATGGTTTAAAAGAAGATTGAGAGAAGCGATCAATGTGAAGGTCAAAAGAGCATCCTTAAACAGAGGAAGTGGCTTACGACCACCTATATCAGGGGTGGCGAGATCCGGTCCTCGAGGGCCGCAGTCCTGCAGGTTTTGGATATTTCCCTTCTTCAACACAGCTGATTCATGATCAGCTCATCAGCAAGCTCTGCAGAAACCTGATAACGAGCCTGTTAATTGGAATCAGCTGCACTTTGAGTAGGGAAATCTATAAAACCTGCAGGACTCCGGCCCTCGAGGACCGCAGTTTGCCACCCCTGACTATATCCTCCACATACAATGTTGTGCTTTCAAACATTCCCAAGAAACTCAATGATTTGGATTTGGAATATTATTGAGGGAGTTTCCACCCAACAACTTATTGACCAACAGAGGCCTCTCTGACACATATGCTAATTATGGTTGTTTGCTTGCCAAAAAAAAAAAAAGATAAAATTTCTGGTGGTGGGACATGCATCCAACTTGGAGCATATATAGTGGGGTTTTCAACACCAACTCAAGACTGATCTATCCTAACATTAACTGATGAACAATCGACGACCCCTCCCCCAAATTTGTCCGTTAAATCGATGTTCTACTTTTTGAAAATGATCAAAACCAATTTGTTGGAAATTATTTTTGCACACCTCTAAATTACAGCTCATAGACCCTGGTGGTCCAGAAATCCAGAAGAACTATTACTATTGGGCAGTTTTCATTAAATCCTGAATTCTGCTTGGCAACAAATTGTTATACAACCTGGAGATTCCTCAGCAGAAATATTCCTATGAGTTTTGCTAACCTTGCTTGTTTCAGCTGATTTCTGTCAGTAGTAAAATTGTATAATGGCTGTGTTGAGCAATTTTAACACTGAAATAATAAAACAATTTAACTACTGTCATGGTATTGAGCATCTATAGCTACAGGATGAATATCTATTTTCAAGTACTCAATAACATACATTATACACTGTACATATATTATCAACAAAACTGAACTCACTGATGCTTAAGACATGTACTGGAAGTGTTTGAAGCATCAGTCAGACAGTCTTCAGTTTCGTTGAAGTCCTAAAAGTGGAATAGAATTTATTTTAAGTTATCAGATGGCAGTGGCATATTATCAGCACTTGTTTGACTCAGTATTGCTGCCACTCTGACCAAGTATCCAACAATTGCCAATTGTTGATAGCTCAGCTTGGTTACTTCATTTAGTTTGTGAATATATATATATATATATATATATATATATATATATATATATATATATATATATATATATATATATATATATATATATGGGGTGTTAAAAAAATCGATTCGGCAATATATCGCGATACTACAGCACGCAATTCTCGAATCGATTCAATAAGCAGCCGAATCGATTTTTTTAACATCCCTTTTTGATGGAAAAATATTCAACAAAACGTCTAACTTTCACACCTTAAGCATGGAAGAATGTTATATTAATGGAACATTAAGCCTTCCATCCATCCATTTTCTTGACCGCTTATTCCTCACAAGGGTCGCGGGGGGTGCTGGTGCCTATCTCATGTCTTTGGAATGCGGAAGGAGACCGGAGTACCCGGAGAAGACCCACGCGGGCACGGGGAGAACATGCAAACTCCACCCAGGAAGGCCGGAGCCTGGACTCGAACCGGAGTCCTCAGAACTGGGAGGCGGACGTGCTAACCACTCGAACACCGTGCCTCCTGAACATTAAGCCTTAATATTTTATTTCAATGCTGTTCAAACATGAAAAATGTTAAACCTGTTTGTTTCATACAGTGGCTCACAGTTAGAAGATAATACATTTTCATACAAATCTTAGTGTACATGTACTGTATAAGTTAACTGAATGGTATTTTATAAATTTGAGTAAAAAATATCGCAACAATCGACTTGTAAATTCGTATCGGGATTAATCGGTATTGAATTGAATCGTGACCTATGAATCGTGATACGGATCGAATCGTCAGGTACTAGGCAATTCACACCCCTAATAAATATATATATATATATATATATATATATATTCATCTCATTTTCCTCTCTTGGAAACAATAGCCTCTTATTTAGCAATGGCCAAATCTTATTCAAGATTTAGTTTGAGTCATCAAAAAACAATAAAATGAATGAAAACTCTTCCGTCATTAGAGTTCATCATCATTCACCTCATAGGGTAGTTTGTCAAAGTAGCCGTTGCCTGTCCTGCTGTCTGCACCCTGTCTCAATGGACCTCCCAGATCAGAAAGGTCCTCCTCGCTGTCACTCAGGTCAATGATGTCGATGACTGGCATCTTGTAGAGCGCCAGCATGGGCCTCTCCGTCACACCACGCAGGATGACGGCATCCAGCTCAGTGTAGTAATCCAGAAGAGAGCTGTTGACCTCCAGACGTAGCAAGTTGGTGGGAAAGTTGATGTGCTTGATGTTCGGTGAAAACTGGCGAGCCTGAGGTGCCAGCACCTTCGTGGGCTCTCCTGACCACAACACCTCCCATCTGCATGAGAGAAATTGGACAGGATGAATGTCCAATACACTATTACTTCATTTGATGACCTTGACTGGTCAGTGTTTAAGTCGGAAGCCCATATTTTTTATTTTTTTTTGCAATCACTGCAGTTTCCATAAAACTTGGTCAGTTGGAAATTTTTTGTGGCGTTTTGTTTGTGATTGACATTTTTCTCTCATAAGTTCATCAGCTTGGACACTGTTTATTAGGAATGTAACAATAAGGGCAATATCGTGATATTAAAACTTCCACAATGTCGTCGTCATGTTCACAATATTTAAAAGGAACACTTCTGTTGACAAAGTCAGGTTGATTTCCATTTGTGCAGTTATAGCACCCTCTAGTGGCTAGTTTATTCATGCATTTTAATTTAAATTAGGGATGTTTTGGCCTTCTATGTTTAAAATCTATGCTAATTGTCATATGAATGGGGAACCTAAGTTGCTTGTGAAGCGATCAATGTGTGCTTGCATGGGCAAGTAAGTGCCTCAAAATTGTTATTAGAGATTGTAGGTGGTTTATATGCATTGCTGTTATGTACAAACGCACAATATTGTGCTTTTTTTAGTATGAGCTTTTTTTTTTTTTTTTTTTTTTTTTTTTTTACAATATTGTGATCTTATTTAAATATTGCCAACCCACCCACAATATCGTGATAATTATCTTATAGTGACCTTCATATCGTGACAATATCGTATCGTGATGTTTGGATATCGTTGCATCCCTACTGTTTATATAAATCTATGGCAGGATACAATAATTGTATAGACATTTCTGAAGAAATTAGTACCTACTACCCAGTGTGTCAACATCTACAGTACTGTACATCGATTTGAGTGAAAATGAAAAGGAAAACCCCTTCAGTTTTTCTAAATGTTGTCGTCTAGGGCTACATTTTTTTGTTTTTGTGTCGTTGAGGTTGGGTGGGTCCCTTACTGTGAAATTTAAGGTCAAAATATAGGCCAAGAAAAAAAAATTACAAAAAGTTAAAAATGTATAAAAGCAGCAGCCTTTGTTTTTGATTTTATTTTTTTATTGCACATATTGATCCTAATGGTAATATTTTTGTTCATTTATTGATGTATATTCTCACATTTAAAATGCTTTTTCACACTGTATTGAAGATTGTGCTTAGTTAAAGTAAAGGGGAAAATTAAAAAGAAAATTCTTTCAATGGAAGTTGATACAGTTGGTACTTGGGGAACTATTTAAAATTGGGTCAAAGATGAATAAAACCAATCCCAGAAGGCAGGGAAAAATAAATAAATAAGTAAACTCAAAACTTGTTTTGAATATCATTGTCATTTGACTTTTCTTTTTCCTTGAAAGTAGGGGTGGAGAGGGGGAATCAATTAGAATTGAAAACTGGATTTTTGTCAAAACAAAAAAGACAGACTGGCCATATCACCCAGCCTTAAACAATAACCTCATGGAATAGTATTTGCCACTTGAACAGTACTGTATTTCAAGTTGACAGTTCATGGTGGACACTGGACACAATACAAACTATTTGTTAAGAGAGCTAAAATTGAGTTGCATGAAAACAAAAATCAGATTTATGTCACTTCAACAACATTAAAGACGACAGTCACAACACCAATCCAAAAATTCTGTCGTCTTTAATTTAAGTTAGAGACGAATGAGATAAGAACTCGAGTAAATAAAGTATTATAGGAAGCTTTGCTTTACGGTTAAGAGTGTAAGGAAGCTGCACTTATTAAATAATTAAACATGCATCCAGAAATGATAAGGGCGCATATAAGCATTTGCATCAATTTCACTACTCTGAGCTAGGCAGTCCCCAAAATTTTAAGAATTCCCACACGCATAGAACATGCAACGTCAACATGTAATTTATTTATACAGCATATTCAATTATAAATTCACATTGTGTCTTTTCATAGTTTTCAAAACCTGATGGTTGCCTCACCTGACATCCGTGGGTGGATTTTGGGAAAATGGGTTATGCGAGCAGGCCAGAATCTGGACAATGGCCCCAGGGTAATAAGTCTCAAGCACCTCCACAGCTGTAGGGTAAACAGGCTCTTCAAAGCCCAGCTCAATATAATCCTGGCTGTAGAAACCTTTCGGGGTGCGCCGGAAACGTGGTGGCGCGCTGGAACATTGTTCCCACCATGTTCCATAAGTTCTGAACACCGCAGTCTGTGTAAAGTCCCCAGAGCTGGGGTAGACATTAGGTACACCGGCCAGGTTCCACATGGTGTAGGACATACTATTCTCACTGCCATAATGAGAGCTGAAGTCCAAAACCTCTTTGGTGTACTGCTCCACCTCCACACTGACAGGCAATATCGCCCGTTGGCCAGACTCCACTGCTCGCCGACTGGTCAGTGCCTCGCCACGAGTCCCGCTCCTGGAGCGTCGCCGCAGACAGATATAGTAAAACATGCTCAACAGAGTTAACATAGGGAACTCTAGGCTGTTGGAGGCAGTGGGGAAAAATGGAGACGAGATGAAGGAAGAACCTGCACCAACTAGAAGCACAATTGCTCTATGGTGATTTGTAAAAAGTGCAGGTTAGAGGCCTGGCCGCATGCATGACCTGTAGGTTAGAGACAAACATTCATGAGCGAGAAGTGCCAACACAGAACGTTTTCTTCCTGCCTGGATCAATATAATACACATTTCTGAATCTTTTTTTGTTTTGTTTATTTTTGACCTAGTCATGTGTCAAATAGAAATGTACTCTTTATGTTATATTTTTGTCGATATAGAAGCTAATTACCTCTTTTGCAATGTTCCAGTTGTACAGCAGCAATAACAATATGTACAAAACTTTTTGTTTCTATTACATTAATGTCGATTGGTTGTATGTAAACTGTAAATTGTAAAATACTGCATAATACAACCTGAACCAAACTAAAAGTACTAAATTACTACAGTTGTCTTTTTGTTACCAAACTGAGACTATGGAGCAATGAAAATGTAATCAAAAAGCTACAATACTGCTCGTGACTAAAATAAGTGTGGTATTGGGTTTGGCATGCAAACTAACCACAAGCATCGTTATCCATAACAGCTTTATCGACATATACAATCAATGTCCACCAAACGAGAATTCATAGTAGTTATCATATAAAAGTTACAAAAGTGTTTCGGTACAATATGATCTTTGTCTGGGAAGAATCAAGCATCAAAGGTAAGTGTTTTCTCGTTTCAGTGCAAAGTTGTGTTAAACAGCTGATGTTAGTTCTAAAGGTGTGTTAGCTATAGCTAGCGTACAGAGTCTCGTTAGCTCACCTTTCAAAACATGGGCAGTTAGCCAACAACCAGACAGGACGGAATACACATGGGGAAAGTGCTGTTGAATGTACAGGGTGTACACATTCACATCGGGCAGACATAATTCCTTTTCCATTCTCAAAATACTGTACAACAGCTCGAGATGCTTTCCGGACGTTACCTTGTGATGCCTTCCATAACGTGGGACACTGCATACACACTAAGCGCCAGCTATAACGACAATATGGTGGGAAATAATCCTGGGACGTAAAAAAAATAAATAAAATAAAAATTCACTGAGAGTAGATAAATTACATATTTACGCAAACGCAGTGATAAAATATATCGTACAAGAAAATTGGGGAGTTGAAGTTACTGCACTGCAAAAAAGAAGCTATTAAAAAATGTAATAAGTAATCACACACGTCACATTATATTTACATTAGTCAAAATTTAGAAACTAAATTGAGTACTGTATTACGTATAACATGCAGCAAGCTAAATGGTATCGATGACAGCAGCGAGTTCGACAAAAGATCAACATCCGGTCGGTTAAAGAAAAGCATTCTGGGAGTAGTAGTGTTTAGTATATAGTTTAATTCTGTGCATAAATTGAACTCAATATCCAAACAAGATATCAACATTTTCTCTCAAAATTATGTCTTGGGGTTGCTCATAACTTCAATTCATTTTCTTTCACATGCAACTGGATTGATATTAATTAATTCTGCATTGCTATTGGTATAAAAAAAAAAAAAAAAAACTTTGTTTTTCTTAAAAAGCAAAACTGTGTCTTTATACAAGTGAAATGAACAGCATGTAAATTTGAACAAGTACAAAAAAAAAGTTGATCAGCATAAAGCATATGCTAAAATAGCAACAACAACAAAAATAGCCAGATATTTACACTATGTACATTGAGTGCTATCATATTATACTATTAGACGGTACATTGCAAAAAATTTGCGTACGGCGCAAGATGAAGGATGTGGGCTTGAAGTTGACCTTGGAATTTGGCAGAAGGTAGGCAGAAGTGCACTTGCTATAACCGGAGTGTGAAGTAGTATGAATTATGTAGTGTGTAAATGTCAAATGTCTATGATCTCCGTCTGTGCTCTCTGACAAATAGTGTTTTCATCCACATTGAAATCCTCAACGTCATTCTACAAGAAGTCACATCCTGGCTACAGTCATCCTTTTCTTTGCTTGAAGGAAGTATTTGAGCCGGCGCTAAATCAACAGATTCTTCACTGACCATCGAGTCGTTTTCATTGGTTGGCTCCTCCATCAAGTTGTCATCATCCGGCAATGAGGCTTGCTCTGAAGACGGCTCCGGAGATGGTGAAGACGGGAGGGGTACAAAAAGAGCAGAGAGTGCGACAATTTCTTCAACTGCGACATCTGTGATGGTCTTTAAGAACTCTGGTTGAAAGCTGTGGATGCTCTCTACCAGGTCGTGCGCAGTGAAAGCCTGTCTCACTTTTTCCTGTATGGACAGGACCACATTGTCTCTTATGGAATAGGAGAACTGGATTTGGATGGAGGACAGCGTCTGGGAGACACGGTCCAACACAGCCTGTGTCACTCCGACAGCCATTTTGCTAAGGTACCTGGATGGCATGGCGAAAGGGGTGTATGGTGGAGGCAACCAAAAGGTCTGCAGGACTTTTGGAAGAACCTTTATCACCATCTCACGTGGGCTGAGTAGATCCACATCGGTGGCCTTCTGCTGCTTCAAGCTCTCAGCAAACTGCTTAGCTTTGCGGAGGATCACATTATGGCTGGAGTTTATAATCACAAAAGCATGTATTAGACATCATATATATTTTACTTGAACTGATAATGTGCATGGAGGGAGACTCACTTTAACTGAGCAGGGATCATCTCAGGAGAATCAATGAGCCTTCTGGCTTCAAACTCAATGTCTCTCATCTTCATGCTGGTGTTCACCTCAAAAACCTGACGCACAAACAAGATACAATGAGCAGCTGTGACATATTTGTAGAGTTTGGATCAGCACATTTTAAATAAAGCCGTAAAGGATTAGAACACACTGAAGAACATCAGAAATTATAGAACCACTTTGTTGCACTCTATAATGTAACAATTTTCTGAAAATGTAATAATGCCTGAAAATGTAATAAGATTTGCACTTAACTGGATAAGGGGGGGGGGCACACAATAAAACCTAATAATGTGATAATTTCAACAATAATGTAATAAAACATACCTGCCTGACATATTTGTTTAACAATAAAACATGAACATAATATTAAATAAATAAAAAACAAACAGATGATTAATGTTTTGATTTCAACCAAAATTTCAACACTCAAATTTTTGCTCTGAATGTAGATAAGTTTGAAATTCTCAAAACACAAAATGTATTACTTTGAACCGAAAATGAACATATTTAACATTTTTGATTAAGTGCAACTTTTTAGTACATTTTCAGGTGTTATATTTTTAGGAAAAATCATTAGATTATAGCGTGGTACACACTTCCAAAGAAATCTTAAGAAGATAAAACCTATCAACAATGACTTCTTTTAACTAACGGTATATATTTTTAATGCACAAAATGTGAGTTAGTAATGCAATTCATGTGGGTATGTTTTGAAAAAATGCACTTTGTTATTGTATCGTTGGGATGTCATTTATGTACGAGTATGTATACATGCTTCTCCTGAGCTCCTTGAACTGAATTAAGTAATTTATTTAGCTTATTTATTTATTTATTTTTTTAACCTCCCACAGGGACTGCAGATGGAAGTTTGCTACAAAGCTACCATCTCGGACAACGCATCTCTACTCTTAAGTTTAATGTTTTCTGTACATGTTTCCTAATAAATAAATAAATAAAAAGCCATGAGTGACAAACACTTGAGTGCAAACTGTTGAAAGTTTTGTCTTACCAGCTTGGACTCAGCCTTAAAGCAGTCTTCCAGTTCAAACTCCCAAAGCCTGCAGATGTCGGTACAAGATTGCAAAATATCAGAAACATGCATTCAATTTTCTTCACCAGAATCATGTTAGTATAACTAATGTTTAAGTGCCGTGGCTGAGAGTTTATACTAACTTTATTCTAAGTGAGTTCTTTGTCTCCTCCACCAGCAAGTCGGTCATTGCGTTAGCAGTCACCTCAGATGGGATCAGGTTCTTCTGCTGAAGTCTAAAAAGTTCTGTCAACAGTCCAATCTAATGAAGAAAACAAAACCTTATATGTTTCTGCTCATCTTGCTTGGTTGTGTATTTTCGTGCAAACTGCTACATAGCGGGTCTTACCTGTAGCTTGTAAGAGCTAGCGTTCCAGCAGGTCTCAACTGATTGTTTATAAGCGGGATTGTCGAAAAAATTCTAAAAAGGAAGCAAGACAACAAACTCACATTAGCACTTAAGTTATAGTTTAAAATGTACACATGAACATACATACCAAAAGGGGTCTGTAGATGCCGATGCTAACCTCCATAAAATCCATGTCTGCGTTGTATCTCATTTAGCACAGACTAAAATTTTAACGTGCGGGAAAAAAAATAAAATTCCACATGGCAGATGCGCAACCACGAATGACGTCGTTCGCTCTTTGATGTTGCTAGGTAACCCATTCTCTTTTTTTTTTTCAAGTTGTTTACTTGTCACGCCCATGTTTTGGTTTACCGTTCAACCACGGAGTAGGTCCTGAAAGTAAATCACGCAGGTTAGTTCGTGCTTCCGCCATCTTGCGGCGGCGTCCTGTAACTGAATATATATAATAGCTGTAATGTAGTCTAAATGTTTTTGCTATGGTCGATAATCGGCAACAACAAATGCACTTTTTTTTTAAATTTATCATTAAACATCGCGAAAGATTTACCTGGCGTCTAGTTTCTTAAATTAGCTAGCTAGCTGCTACCGGGCAGTGATCTTTTCTTACCTAGCAACATACAGCACTGCATCTGATTGGATAACCTTAAAAATATATATAAAATCTCTACTATTACTACTACCACTACCACTACTACTACTACTACTACTACTACTACTACTACTACTACTACTACTACTACTACTAATAATAATAATAATAATAATAATAATAATAATAATAATAATAATAATAATAATAATAACAATAATAATAATAATAATAATAATAATAATACTAATAATAATAATAATAATAATAATAATAATAATAATAATAATAATAAAAGATATAAACTACGTGGTACATGAAATACCACTATGGTGAAAAGATAATGCAATATTTTTTGAGAGAGCTCTATCCAACATTCATAAAGGACATGGATGTATCAGTATTTATCATCCAAATATTGGATAGTAACCATAATTTTGTATATTACAAATTAATTATTTACAATATGTGATTTCCAGGATTTATTTGTCATTCTCTCTCACACAGTTGAAGTATACCTATGATGAAAGTTACATACCTTTGTCATTATTTTAAGTTGGAGTACTTGCACAAAAGTTAACGAAATACTTTTTTGCCCCACTGGCCTTACACACAAAATCACCTGATATGTAGGACCTGCAGCTCGCAAATGAAATGCTTTAGCTTTTATTTGGGGTAGCTTTTGAATATCTTGAACGAAAGCATGACATGCGCTGCCTGGAAAGTGTTTCAATAGCCTTAGAGCTAACAAAAATGAGATGATGTGAAATTGGCATTTATGGTGATTGACGGTCTGTCAGCTTCTCAATGCAGGCATCAGCGAGCAGCAGCAGTTCCACTGCTGTCAACAGTCTGTTCTGGTCCACTGTGCCACACATACATAAGCACATGGTCGAGCACACTGAAATGCAAATGGGTACGGAAACAAACGTGGAGACACCGCACGTGCACATTCAGAAACACACATGCATTCTTCTCCATTTTCTTTCAATGTTAGTCACACAGCCATGCATCAAAGTGGTGATGTCCCTCTGCTAGTCTACTTGGTCCCATCAGTCAAAAGTCAGTCCAATATTAATTATCCATCCATCCATCCATTTTCTTGACTGCTCATTCCTCACAAGGGTCGCGGGCGGTGCTGGAGCCTATCTCATCTGGCTTTGGGCAGTAGGCGGGGTACACCCTGGACTGGTTGCCAGCCAATCGCAGGGCACACAGAGACGAACAACCATCCACACCCACACGCACACCTAGGGACAATTGGGAGCGCCCAATTAACCTGCCATGCATGTCTTTGGAATGTGGGAGGAGACCCGAGTACCCGGAGAAGACCCATGCAGGCACGTGAGGAACATGCAAACTCCACCCAGGAAGGCCGGAGCCTGGATTCAAACCCAAGTCCTCAGTACTGGGAGGCAGACGTGCTAACCAGTCATCCACTGTGCCGTCCCAATGTTAATTAATTAATTAATTACTTTTTTTCATTAATATTATTATTTGTATTATTATTATTATTATGATCCATCCATCCATCCATCCATCCATCCATCCATCCATTTTCTTGACCGCTTATTCCTCACAAGGGTCGTGGGGAGTGCTGGAGCCTATCTCAGCTTGCTCTGGGCAGTAGGCGGGGGACACCCTGGACTGGTTGCCAGCCAATATCTGCAATATCATTATTATTATTATTATTATTATTATTATTATTATTATTATTATTATTATTATTATTATTATTATTATTATTGATACTATTTGTCCTCATTACACAGTAAATTTCGTAGAGTGCATTTTACTCTACATAGACTCTAAATACTCAACTCAACTCAACTTTATTTATAAAGTGCTTTAAGAACAGGCATTGCTGTATACAAAGTGCTGTACATAAACATAAATATCTGTTTTGCAGTAAACAAGAACAAAGCAAACATTTTAAAGTGCAATACAATTTTTTTTTCAAGTAAATAAATTTTACATCAGTAACTAAATAAGAAGTAGGCAGGTGAATAAAGAGATAAATAAATACATAAATAGGTAGACTAAAACTCATACACACCACGAAACACCAGGAACAAGTCTCATGGTGCGCCAAAAGCCAAAGAATACAGATGTGTTTTAAGACGTCGTTTAAAAGAGGATAACGAGGGAGACTGCCTAATATTTAGTGGAAGGTCGTTCCAAAGGGAGGGACCGGCAACAGCAAAGGCCCGATCTCCTCTAAGCCTCTGCTTAGCCCTCGGTACCTCCAATTGTGTCTGGTCTGCTGACCTGAGGCACCGGGCAGGCGTGTAGGGGTGCAAGAGCTCAGCGAGATAAGGTGGGGCAGACCATTGAGAGATTTGAAAACAAATAGAAGAATCTTAAAGTGGATTCTAAATTTCACGGGCAGCCAGTGAAGAGACACCAGAATAGGGGTTATGTGTTCCCTCTTACGGGCACCAGTAAGGAGACGAGCAGCAGCATTTTCGACAAGCTGGAGATGCTGCAGGGAGGACTGGCTGATTCCAAAATAAAGTGCATTACAGTGATCCAGCCGAGATGTAACAAAGGCATGGATTACCATTTCTCAGTGCTGCTGAGATAGGAGATTTTTTACCTTAGCCAGTTGTCTAAGATGAAAAAAGCTGGATTTGACAACAGCGGCAATTTGCCGGTCCAGGTTAATGTCACTGTCCATCTTGACACTCCGGTTTGAGGCTGTTGGCTTTAGATAGTGTGCCAGAGGACCCACGTCAGCAGGATGAGAAGAGCCGCTGGGACCAAAGATCATAACTTCTGTTTTTTTTTCTCATTGAAGTTCAAGAAATTTAAAGCCATCCAGGTTTTGATTTCTTCCAGACAGGACAAAAGAGGCTTCAATGAGAAATCGTCCTTTTTTACTAAGCGGAACATAGATCTGACTGTCATCCGCATAGCAGTGAAAAGAGATTCCATGTTTTCTAAGGATGGAGCCCAAGGGCAGTAAATATAATGAGAACAGAATGGGCCCCAATACAGATCCCGTGGGTTCTTGACTGTCTTGTGGATGATGAAATAAAATCTCCTGTCTTTAAATGTATTTCAAAATCAAAGTTTAAAATTGATCTTTTTTTTTTTTCACACAGCGTGATAATTCATATTCATCATTCATCATCGGACAAGCTTATCCATATTAATGACCAAATACAGTAGCTAAGTGTAACTTTAACAAGAACTGCTGTTCATATTTTGAATGTAAAACAGACACAAAAACATTTTATTTCCACATAGGGTAATGGTGTTTACAAGTTAATTTTCATATTAGTTATGAATGACAAATATAGACTTGACTGGAAATACAAATGACCAAATATAGAGTCATGTTGACTGATTACATTCATCATGTGGGCCCACGCGCATGGCATCTGACTTGTGATAACAAATGTGCACAATTGCAAACTTCTCCACCGTTGCTGAGTTAATGACAGAATCTGCAAATATAATTAATGCTGCAAGAAAACACATCCAGAGATAGCAGAAAGCAGCTGTCATGTGCTATTGTTTTGCTGCACGCGTCCTCCAACTGAACTTCACCAGCCAACGCATTAATTGCTTTCACAGATTCGGGTGTGAGGAGGAGCCATGACCTTGATCTTTCTCCCGGATAAATGATTTTTTTCTTTCCCTCCCCAACCTGCTATACATGCAAATATACAATGTGTGTGAAAGTGTGTTGTGAGGGAAGTAAACAGATACAGATTGTCTCATTTTCTTGTGTGTTTAGAGGCTGATTAGCTGCTTAATTAAATAGAATGCTCCCAAGTTCAGAAGCAAACAGAGGAGACGTTGACCCTGTGATTTCTAAGGAACCCTGGGGATCATCTGAACAAAGAGAATAAATGCACACAGTCTGATACAGAACATAATTCCAGAGACTTTGAACAAACACACATCATCAGACCTTTATCTGAAAGCCATGTCCTGAATTCACTTGTCCATGATGAATAATATTAAAAGAAGTTGTGCAAAAGTACACATATGATCATAATTGTGTGACTTTACGTGACGGCATGGTGACCAAGTGGACGTGATTAGCACAACAGTTCTCAGGTTGTGAGTATCGCCTGTAGTACCTTGAAGAAGTATTTGCCATTAATTGAAATCAAACATTTTTCTATTACTGTCAACGCATCTTTCACATCATTGTTAGATATTTTGGCCCGCTCTTCCTTGCAGAATTGCGTTGATTCAGCAATAGGCTACAAGTCGAGTTGGGGGATCCAGGTCCAGAAAGTAAAAACCCTGAAATAGTTTGGCTTTAGCCACAGGTGCTTCTACTCAACTGGAAGGTAAACGAGCTCCACCTGATGAGTAGAAGCACTCGTGGCCAAAGTCAAACTATGTCAGGGTTTTTACTTTCTAGATCTGGATTCCCCAATCGTGAATACGAGATGGTTTTCAAGTGTGAATGGCTTTTATAAGGTCATGTCACAGCATTTCAATCTGATTCAAATCCAGACTTTTACTAGACCAATCTCAAACCTACATTTTGTTCATTTTAATCCATTCCCAAGTTGTTTTGCAGCATTTCCCTGCTGCTTCGTTGAGTGATAATCATTGACCTTGAGGCGAAGGAGCCCTGCAGGTCTTTACCGTTGTCCTAGGTTCCTTTGTCACTTCTGGGATGAGTCGTCGCTGTGCTCTTGTGTTTTTTTTGTTTTTGTTTTTGTTTTTTGTTTTTTGTCGGCCAAGCACTCATGTTCCATCTTTTCTCCATTTGGCCTTGTAACATTTTTCAGATGGTTTGGTTTACTTGGGTTATCTTTGTCTGATATTTGCATTTGTTGGTTTATCTGCCCCAGATTTCCAAGAAAACAAGCATGTCGAGAGCATGACTGACCCATACCAATTGTTATATTTTATTATGGTCCACAAATTCTGCCTAGTAACAACTGGCAATATGAGTTGGGAGGGGGAAAAAAAATCAGCAGTTCTGTTATGTTCCATCACATGCAAACAAATTAAAATGTGATACAGTCTAAAACTATTCCTCCTCGACTGCTTGCAGTTTAGTGCATAGCTAATGAAAGAGAAATTCAAAATCGCAAAAACAAGTTGTTGCATGTTGATAGTGATGGGACAACACTCAATATCACATTTTAGATCAATGATCTCTTTTAGTCTCCTTTATGCACTGCCATTTCTACTGTGACAGTTTTTCTTGAACCATGAATGTGCCTCCATAGTATTAGAGTCAAACTACTAACATTGCACTATTTGTTGACATTGAGTGTTTGTTGTGTTTTGCTTGTATCACGGACTGTTTGGTTAGTGTGGATTATTTTTTTTTTTTTGTATTAGCAGCCCACAGTTGAGCATCTTATGTCGTTGTGGAAAAGACACTACAACAATATACATTCGTATTGACATGTCTGTGCTGTTGGAAAGTAATGTTGCAGCCTGTGATTGTACACTTGTTCTGTTATTTAAAAAAAAAAAAAAAAAAGGAAAATATAAAATTAGATGATGAGTGCTGATATGGAGCGGAGTGAAAAGTGTGAACTTGGCAAGTTGCCTTATTTTCAGGCATTTCAACTTGAGATAAAGCAAAAGCTGATCTAAATGAGGATGCAGTGCATCCAATGCGCCTGCCTGCCTGTGACAGGAATGTGATGACTTGCACAGTGTAGTGACAACAAAGACTGTTTGAATAATGCTGCTCATCAGTTGGTGTGCGGGGTGTGCCTGTCTCTGGGCACTTTGCACTAATGCAGTGGACAAATATTTAACACCAACGTTGTCATCCATCACTACGCCGAACAAAATGTATTAAAGAAAAAAAAGGAAATTGTTTTCCAGCATCCACAGAGATAAAAGTTACGCCAATTCTCTGGTAGTGTACTGTACACTGTGCCAAATAAAGAACTATGGAAGAAAGATAAGAAAATCAAAAGGAACTCTGAGTTCCAGAAATTTTAGAACATAACAAGCCCACTTTCCAGTCATAAGCTCATAACAGAAACAAAGTACTTCTCTTTTGTGTGACATCCAAACAAAATGTTTCAAGTGAGTCCCAGCTAAATCTTGGAAAGAAAATCCTTTTCACTTTTTCTTTTTTTGAGGAAATAACTTGGAAGATGCACATTTTTGTGTTCTTCGGAGTTACAGGAAAAAATTAAACTAAACTCATGCCAGTTAGTAAATGACATGAGCTGTATCAGGAATGGGTCAATCATTGACAGACAAAATATTGCAAAAAGTATGAGGCAGTGCAGTTCCACCCCAATGCAAGCTGTAAACCACAATAAGTAAACTAGTACTGTGCTTCTCTGATAGTTAGTATCGTCCAAAACTGAGCATCTTTGTGCTGCATTTTGTTAGAACATTGACAGCAGGTATCGGTATTGGGTTGATCCCCGGCTTTACTTATACTAGAAATGAGAAAAATACATATAATGTCTTATTTAGTTTCATGCAATTTTAAAGAAAATGCTATATTGTGATATATACAGTAGGTCTTTCTTTAAAATGATCTGTTATTGATTTTTTTTTTTTTTTGTGGGCGCGGAATTTTATATATCAAAACTGTTAGTGGTATCGGTACTTAATATATATTTACTGTAAAGAAAATGGAAAATTGTTGTCACATATGCTAAACAGCAAGTACTGCACAAAGTGGACAGAACTTCCTGCAGTTCCTTCAATATTGGTGTCTGCCTCTTGGCACCCTCCCAGATCATCAATTATGGAGCACTGTCCACTTCTTAGTAAGGTTACTGCTGTGTCATATTTTCTCCATTTTATTAAGACTGTCTTCACTGTTTACCGTTCTCCTTGTTGATACCTCGAACAATGAAGTCCCTCCAATATTGTGGAAGCTCTCTGCAGACCATTTGCTCTAAGGATGTGACTACAAACATGTCAGGAAAAGCCAACTTGAAAACCTTGTTTAGGGTTAAATCGGAGGCACTTTAAAATGTGACAGGTGCGAGCTGAGTCCCTTTTAGACACGAGTTAGTTCCGAACATAGCTGCATCACAAGATTTAAGAGGGTGTGTACACTTGTGCACTACATAATATCCCCCTTTCTAAAAGATTTAGGTGAAATTAATAGTGGAAAACATTTGGAAACGTTTTATCTTGGTCTTGTCTTTTTTATATCACATATCCTGCCATTTGAACAAGGGTGTGTAATCTATTGTATTCACTTTATTAAACTGTATCAGTGAGTCAATCATACATTCATCTTGTAAAAAAACAACAGAGTAGATGTTGGGCCGATACCCGACCATATTTCAAGGTATCAGTATTTGTAGTGGTGGCCGATACCAGAGTTGGCTGTCCTCTTGTGGCTGTTTTATGATCAGGAACTAGGAATTATAAGAATAGGAAATTGCCATTCATTTCATTAGGAATGTAACGATAAGGGCAATATCCTGATATTGTGATATTAAAACTGCCACAATATTGTCGTCGTCATGTTCACAATATTTAAAAGCAACACATCTGTTAAAAAAAAAGTCAGGTTTATTTCCATTTGTGCAGTTGTAGCACCCTCTGGTGGCTAGATTTTTAGTGCAATTTAATTTTCATTAGGGATATTTTGGCCCTTCTATGTTTAAAATCTATGCTAATTGAAGCAAGCCAATATGTGGAGGAACTCAATGTGTGCGTGCATTAACAAGTAAGCGACTCATTACTGTTATTAGAGATTGCAGTTGGCTTATATGCATTGCTGTTATGTACAAAAGCACAATATTGTGTTTGGGTTGTTTTTTTTACAATATTGTGACCGTTTTTAAATATTGCCAACCTCCCCACAATATTGTGATAATTAACATATCGTGAGCTTCATATCGTGATAATATCGCATCGTGATGTGGATTAGGGGTGGGACGATACGGGTAAACCACGATTCTACGATTCACGATATCTACGATTTTTGATATATTGTCAAAAAAAATTAGCAACATATCACAATATGTGACTGAAAAAGCCCATAAAAAGGAAAATGTCTAATTATGCATTTATTCAATGCCAAGACTTTGTACAATGTACAAAGTTCTGCATAGTGACTCACTGCCTCTGAGCCTTTTAACTGTAAACATTGTAAAGTGAGACAAAATAAAGTGTATAAACATTTATAACATAACACTGCACAACTGGACACAATATATCGATATCTACCGTCAGTGTATCGATAATTTATTGCAACAGAGAGCGCAACAATATATTGCGATATCGATTTTTTCTCCCACCACTAGTTTGGATATCGTTACATTCCTAAATTTCATGCAGTTTTAAGGGGAAATGTTATATTGTAATATATAAGTCTTTCCTTAAAATGATATGACATTGTTTTTTGGGGGAGAAATTTTACATATAAAAATACTAATGGCATCAGTACTTGGTATCGGTGACTAGTCAAGTGTTGAGTACTAGCATTGATATTAGTCTGGGAAAAAAAAGTGGTCTCGAACATGCAACATTCAATGTTATTGAACTAAAGTCTAGAAAAGTGTACATTGTGTTGCTATAATTAACAACGGAAAGCAATATTGTTTTGATTTTAGCATAAAATCTGTTCTTTCTATATGTAGAAGAAGTAGAACATTTGTCAACTGCCAAAAAAAGCTAGAGCTAATAAGCACGTGTAACATAATGGAAAAGAAAATGAGTTCGTAGCTGTCATTTTCTTGATGAAGAGGCAATCATAATCAAAGTGAATGATTCCGTATGGAAGATTGTGTTTTGGAATTCAAACGGGCAATGCTTCAAAATGACAAATCCACCTGTGCAGTGCATGTTGATGGATTCCATCCGTGAAAAGCTAATAGATTTAGCCCTCTGCGAATTTGGCTCTCATTAACCTCGCAGCATTTTTGTCTGAGGATGCATTGGAACCATTTTATCCAGCGCTCAAAGGCAATTTACTCGGTGATAAATCCTTTGGCTTATCTGGCTGCAGGTGACAGCACGGCACAACACCGGACTGACTAGGCCGCAAACACACACGCATACGTGCTGCCTGCATACACACTCTTTCTTGAAGGGGTCACATTTGTGACCCATGCCTGGAAAAAAAAAAAAAAAAAAAAAAAGTCTTGTGATCCAAGCAGAACCAAAGACATGCTCCTCGACCCGCGTGATCATCCGCAACCGAAGAATCTTCCCCTCAGCCTTCTGCAGAGACGAGAAAGAAGAAGATGGGGAAGGCGAAGAAATGTGAATTCAATTACACAGTGGAAGCCCGGTCCTTGCCCTCCGGGAGCCAGATCAGCGCCATTTAAAAGTCTGATTACTCACAAAACCAATAACATTTTGACTCTTTGGTAATGGACCAGTAGATTAGAAAATTTAGATTACATTTAACTGCCTGTAGATTCTCATTAAAACGCCACCAACTGGTTAGAAACAATAGGTAATTAAGAGTGTAATGAAGCACAGTAGCGTTAGCACACGTCGGCTGCATGCTATCCTTGTGGGACTTCAGTCTTACTTTGCACTTATCCTGCAGCAAAGCCATAACGCCGTCTCATTTGGGCAATATGACATATCTAATTAGATTAATGAATTTCGGCGGCGTCTCCTTGGGGTTGACTGCGCTCCTTGAGGTGACAGTAAATCAACAGATTATATATTAGGGAGGCCTCCGCGCTGGAGACAGGCCAGCGCAGGTTGCTCCCTTGACGCAGGCGCCGCTTTCGGATGGAACGGGAAACTTGTGTCAGCTTCGCTCCTGTCAAAAACAAATAACTGTAAGCAAATGTGCTGCAAAAGTCCAGATTAGATTTAGCCGAGTGAGACATATTAAATTAAACATGACTGACTGTTGCAGGGAGAGCACAGAGGCAAAAAAAGGACCCATGGCGATAAATAGATTAGCGCCAATATTTGGCTTGGAGCTCTACGGCGACGGACGACCAGAAGTTAATAGTTCTGTGTAAAGAAGCCAAACGTGAATAAAACAGAGTGTATTTGTGGTGTTGACAAACACAACTGGGTTGTTCCTGTTAACTGGCTCTCACACTCATGACAACAGTGCGAATGCTAGTGATAAACAATGCCACAGGTGTA
The DNA here is from genome assembly GCF_051991245.1 of Festucalex cinctus. Lineage (NCBI taxonomy): Eukaryota > Metazoa > Chordata > Actinopteri > Syngnathiformes > Syngnathidae > Festucalex > Festucalex cinctus. The sequence goes on from NC_135417.1 coordinate 20,847,314, forward strand.
TGATCTACAATTTAAAAGGGAAAATAGAAACATTATCAGATTTCAAATAGCCAGATCATGTATGACATTATGCGTGATGTTAGCATATCGTGACGAGAAATAACTGAACACATAACTGAACTATCAGTGAGCACTAATAGAATAACTATAGCCTTTTTGTGTTTTATTCAATCCCTTATTCCAAAAAGTTTTCAGCTAAGATAGAAGAATGTGAAAATACAATGTACAGAGTGAGCAGATTCACATACAAAGCATAAACAGACATGTTATCACTTGTTTTCAAACTTAAGGCAGAGTATTTTATTGTTGTTAGAATTTTGACACGACGAGAGGAGGTAGGACTCAGACGCAGAGTGTAAGTTGGCCAACAAGGCTGCAGCTTTAATCGCACGAAACTCAAATCGCCTCTCAAGGAGGGAAAAAAGGCTGAACAAAAAGAGCTCCAAACTGGAGATACAAAAAAAGGCACTCAAAAACAGGGACAACAAAAGGCGCTCCACAAGGGAGGAAAACCAGGGCAAACTAAAGGCACAAGGCAAGGCAAGGCAAGGCAAGGCAAGGCAAGGCAAGGCAAGGCAAGGCAAGGCAAGGCAAGGCAAGGCAAGGCAAGGCAAGGCAAGGCAAGACATCAAACAAGGACTGTGGTACAAGGACTGGGAGGACGCTTCCATGCACTGAGATTTGTGACACTTCGGCAACCAACTGGCGAATGAAGGTGGCTTTTATTGTCCGGGTTGATTGGAAACAGGTGGTGCTGATCATGGGCGTGGACCGGTAATCATTGAGCTGCAGGAAGGGTAAGTGACCTGGGGTGAGAGTAGAGTCAGGACTATCAAAATAAAACAGGAACATGACTGTAAAACAAAAGCATGAACCGCCACTCTGGTGGCGGCGTGACAAATTTATTGTTTTCAGTTACATCAACATTCAATAACAAATTACTAGCACAAGCATTAGTAATGATAATTGTAGGTGGGAATGTTTATGTTTGATACCACTTTTTTTTTTTTTTTGTTTCAGGCCAATAACAGTATGGCTCAGTATCGGGCTAATAGCAGGTCTTATTTCAAGGTATCTGTACTTGCGACTGTGACTGATACCAGTATCAGCCGCCCTCTTGTGGTCATTCTACGATCAAGACCTACCAATTAGAATTGTGAAAATTCCCATTGATTTCATGTGATTTTTTTTAAGGGAAAATTATATATTGGGATATACATATGTAGGTCTTTCTTTAAAATTATCTGTCATTGTTTTTGTTGTTGTTGTTTTTTTTGGTGGGGGGGAGACATTTTTTGTATCAAGTATTAGTGGTATGAGGACTGGGTATCAGTATCAGAGTGCTTTTACTGGTATCGGTCTGAATAAAAAGTGGTATCGAACATCCCTAAGTACGAGTATTTACTCTGAGTACTAACTGATAGGATACCAAGTTATGGTATGAATAACTGCAGTCCTTTTGATATATAAAATGTCATTACAGTACTAACTTTATCGGGATACTTGACTCAATGAACCATTTTCAGCAATGAAAAGTTAATATTTTGTCCAGAATTAATTTGATAACTTCATTATTTTTCATGTATAATTAAGTAGAAAAGTAATTTTTCTACCTGCTGTCGACTGATGATGACATCACCTGTGCTGAGGAAGTAGGTAGCGACCAATCGTGGTTCATGTTTTCTGGGGTTGGTCAGCAAACTGAGCCATGATTGGTCGTTATCTCCGTCCTCTGCACAGGTGATGTCATCATCAGTCGACAGCAAGTGGAAAATTTACTTTTAAAAGGTATTAATTGTACATTAAAAATAATGAAGTTGAATGAATTATTTAATGAATTATAGACAATATATTCACTTTTACTGCTGAAAATGGATCAGTGAGTCAAGTATCCCTTTAACCTTTTTCAACTTTGAGGTATAAAACTTAAAATGACACAATAACAATAAAGATTGTGAGCAAAAAGAGCTTTCTTTCTGAAGCATATAATAAGTTTTAGATGAGTTAAACTACAGTAGTATAGCGCAAACTACTGCGGAGGAGGATTTATTCAATGCCAGATTTTATTTGCCTTAAAGAGGAAGGTAACCTTAAACATTTCTTGACAGTAATATGTATGTGAGCTCACGAGTCTAAACATGACATTCTGATTAATATTACATTTGTGAAATATAAGTTACGCAACAAAATCAGCCCCGCTTCAGAAAACAGGTGAGCTGTGATTGGTCGCTTTCTGAGCCCAGAGCAACTGTGATGTCATCTTCAGTCGACATCAAGTGACAAAATGGCCGCCCTCTGAGATGGATTTAACATGGCTGGATTTTGCTGCTTAACTCATATTAGACTAATACAATATTAACCAAAAAAAGAAAAAATAATAATTTAGACTAGTGGGGCTGCAAGAAAACATTTTGGGTTGACTTCCCATTTAAAGCTGCTGGATGCAGAAAATTTAGTTTTGAATCATTACTGCCTCCTGTGGCCAAAAAATGAAACTGCACACTCCCTTCTTCACTTAGCCCAGAGGTCCCCAACCATCGGGCCGCGTTCCGGTACCGGGCCGGGGGCCACTTTGGACCAGGCAGCGGAGGCAGCACAGTTGAAAGAATAAAATAACTTACTGTACTTCCAGTTAATTGATTAAAATTTAAATGTAAATTTTGAAAAGTGACTGGATTCTCTCTGTTTACGTCGAACTCGATGCTGAGCGGACGCAGTATGTCGTTCGTATGGCTGCCGCACGAACTGCAATTACCACGTGCATTGCATATCCGGAAATCTACACCCGTCAGACCACAAAATGACGCGATAACAACCGTGTATAGAGAGAGTCCTATTTGTAAACAATAGACACGCTTGCCTGTTGTCACATCGAGTTTTTTTATTTTGTGACGAAAAATATGACAAACATTTTTCACTGCCGAAAATGATCACTGGTATAATTATACTTGTAGATTTTCTCAATTGGATTACTCTATTTTTTTTTCTTTTTTTTTTCAGGTGCTGTGCATGCACTCATACTAATTGTAACCTTAATACTTTAAAATTAAAGCGCCATTAAGATCCTAAACTAGTCCTTATAAGGCAAAAGCATGACCATATGAATCCCTTTAGTGGTTCCATGTTTTATAGTGTAACACTGTCTCCTATAGGACAAACTCATAACTGCATGCAACATGAATAGTGACACCCCCAAACAGCTATCACAGCGTCGATTATTCAAAAACCAGCATAATGTTAAAAAGCCTCTTAGTAACATATTCTTCTGATGAGTATTTTTCACCTTAAATCGTCAAATGTCTTGAGTGTTTTTTAACATTTGCACTGAAAGTGCCAACTGCAGTAATGCTGCTCCGTATATTCCTTGAAAACACTCAAGCACACCTACAACCTGGCAGAGCGTTTGTGCTGGTAAACACTTGAATGTCGATTCAAAGAGCGAAGCGGAAGGAGAAGAAAGAGAGAAGGCGAGCAGATGGCCTGCTGCAGATAGACTTGGTGAGTGCGCGGGAGGAGTGCTCTCTGAAGGACGAGCCCTCGTATTGTTGTGGCAGCGAGGGCTGCTTCTGTCACACGGCGTAGCGGGGGTCCCCAAAGAGTTGGGTCTTATGGTGTCAGTATCCCCCCCGCCCGGGCCCTCATCCACCAGCGCTGGTCTATTGTCACTGCTGCTTTTTAATTTCTCAAATGCAATCAAGTGTGACACAACCTGTTTACCGAGCATGTCTGCCACAAGCAAGAGGAGAATGAGGGAGAGAAAAAAAAAAAAAAACAGACACATAAGCCAGGATCTCTGCACAAAATAATCCTACATAATGCCGGAGAGTTTAAAGAGGCTTTGCCAGCACACCGCCACCCCAAACCCCCTTCGCCACCTCCCTTGGCTCTTATGAAACAGAGGAGGGGGAGATTAAGGGGGGAAAGTATGGGGCACATCAGAAGAAAGCTGTTATATATTATCCCTGGGTCTTGTTTGGGATTTATAATTATTGTTTTATAGAGCACAACAATCGAGGGGTTAGGGCATAATCAGCTAGATAAGATCCCCACAACAAAGGCGAGGGTGAGGAATGGAGCGGGATGTGAGAGGCAGTGGAAGAGATAGGGGGTCTACGGAAAATCACTCATCTGTGGTGACGTCATCTTTCTCCATGTTACTGCATTAGAATATCCAGGCATGTACACAAATAATTTTCAGAGCAAGTGGTTGAGCCAAAAAATGGCAACCCATCGGCAAAATTATCACTACATTGAGGGATATATTTTAGTTATACTGTATATTTTTTTTAAACAGTCAATTTTAAAACTAGTCACAAAGAAATTTAAAAGAAGTTATAGTTTGATAGTAAAAGTCTTCACACCCCTTTCCAAATGCTAGTTTTGTTTTGTTGATTGTTGTGACAGATCACTTACTGTATATAACTCAACTGAGAGAATTGAAACTGTCAGCTTTTAAAGTGCCTCTGATAAACCCCAAATAAAGTTGAGATGTTATAGTATGCTTTTCCTGATATTTTCACATTAACAGCACAAGCAAAAAGTCATTAAATATGCAGACACTGAAATATGTCATCAAGTAGAGAAAATGTGACATGACAGTGACATTGCCAAGAACTGGATGTTCCCCAATAATTGATGAAAAGACAAAAAGAAAAGTGGTCAGGCACCAACTTTGAATGACCTACAGGAATTTCTGGCAAACTGTTTAATAAGTATGACTTGTCCTTTCATATGTCTGATATATGGTTACGGTGGCAAAATGGAAGCCTGAGTTTACAAAAAAAAAAGAAAAACAACCCTTTTTCTTTTCAGATGTATGTTCGAAAGGAAAAATAAACAAAGAGAAAAATAATGGGCCATCAAGCCATCAAGTACTGTTTTTGATTTTGCAACTCATCTTACCTGGCACACAGGTGCATGAGAGCTAATTGGAGTTGGATGAGGGAGGGGCAAGGCGAGGAGCTTGTGTGATCCGCAGGGCACAATTCTCACAAGAACTCAAATTCCCCTCAAATCTGGTTTGTGGGGAATAAATGACAGACAGGGTCATTTTTATTTTTGCTTGCAAATGTCACTTTTCTCATCTAGCAAAAGGTCAAGTGCCTCAGTGACTCCTAAATTGAACTAAACCAGTAAGTTTTTATGTTGTCGCAAGCTGAACACTTCAACTTTGGATTATTCGCCAAAGTTTGCTCACTTGAGTTTTTGGTACAGTACATTCATTTGTCGACTTCCCTGCTGGGAGCTGGACAAGGACATTGTGCTGATAAATATGTAGTGAAAGCATTCAGCATGTAAAATGACAGGAAACAGCTCGCCTGGCTCAGTCAGCAACTGAAACTAACACCAATGTGGATCATTAATTAGCAAGGAATACTGTATCTCCATTGTTCACACTCTACATGAAGTGTCAACTCAGTTGCGCTATTGGCACAAAATGTGCTGGGCAATTTACTGGACAAAACATTCTGAAAGGCTTCTCTGGTGACCCGGCTAGAGATGCTAACATGATCACATATTTTAATAAATATGTTAGGGCTGTGCACAAATTGGTGTTGACTCCAATTGAGGCGCGAATTGGCCGTTAAAAACAAATGTGAGAATGAATCATAGCCTAGTGTCACATGTACTACTTAGTATTACTTAGTATTGTTTGAATGGAAACGCAAGTGTAGTGTCACGTGAAGTGTGCTCAAGTCTTCGAGAGCGACACCTGGAAGTGTTTGAACATGTTTGTGAATGTTTAGCCGGCTAATAAACATTAAATAAAAATGTTAAGCAAGCAGTTAATAAAGCTTTAAAGTTACACACCTTTGTCGTAATTTCCAGAGGTGAACACTATCAGGTTAGCTTCTCGTGTCCTGTTGTACAAGCTAGCTAAGTGCTATAGCTACCAGCTAGCTAAGCGCTATAGCTAGCTGGTACAGCAGGACATGAATGATGTTAAAACTTTACCAAAAGCGATTAAGAAAAAAAAAAAAAAAAAAAAGGGAAAAAAACCCACCCGGTTCTGCCGTCGATCAGTGTATGGCGATGGAACTCCAAGGTTAAAAGATGTTCTTTTAAATTAAAAATGAAATCCATAACATAGGTTGACAGGGCTGCATTAGCACTTTACATGAATTTTAGAAACAGGTGTAGATAAACACATTATAAGTCCTGTTTGAAATTTGTAGTGTAATGCTCCTTTCACTTTAGAATTCAAATTTTATGTGTGATTTGTTGGCTTTTTCTTCTTCTTCTTCTTCTTTTTTTTTCTTTTCTTTTTTTAACGCTACCAGTGACAACATAGGGGAAAAGTGTGATGATGACCACAGAACCAGAAATGAAGCTTATTGCAAAATAGCAATGCAGTATGCTCGTCTGTGTCCAGGCTGCTCAGTGCAATATGGCAATAATAATAAAAGTAGGAGGAGATGAGGTATTTTTTATTCTTCATACGCTTGTAATCCACCATCATAGTCATTATTTCCATAATGAGTCGTCAAATAGATGGATAAATAAATAAATAAATAAATAAATATGAAACCTGTTTGATTGATCGTTTTAATGGACATCATAATATTGTGCAAGTGCTCATAATGTTGTTTGTTCCTGGCTGTTGTAAATTTTCTGATAGGAGTGCATAAAGCACATGGTGACACTAGAATTGTGACGCACGCACGCACACGCACTTACACACAAACAAGCTTTTCAAAATTGAATAGGGCAGCCAAAGCTATCTGGAAGCTTCATCGCCAATGAATAAATAAAGCTGCAATTAGTTAAGAAAACAGCGCCACCTGTTGGTGTCTCACCCCTCTAAGCTCAAGCCATTATGAAGGGCTGTGGGGAAACACCTGAGCCTGAAAATTAAAGCATTGGCCAACGTCAAGGCGGGGTGTGCAGGAGTGTGTGTGGGTGTGCTTACTAAAACTATGTGTGTTGCAGGGCCTCCATTTGTAAGGAGGCTTATTGAGCATATGTGTTGGTATTGTGAGAGTGTGTTTGTGTGTTCCTCCTGTGAGTCCTGGGGCACACCTGGCAGCGATGTGCACATTCTGGCAAGCAAGCAGCTGGCCTGCGGGCTGGTGAGGGTGTTGCGTGGGGATGGGGTTTGAGACGGGTGCAGGGGTCTTCCACGGACCCCTTCCCACCAGACTTACACAGTGGGAGGCAGATGGACAGGCCAAAGCCACAGCCAGAGGGCCAAAAGGGCCCACGGGAGCCGAGAGAAGTGTCTGACTGAGCTGAAAGACAAACACTGGGAAAAGAAAAAAAATAATTTATGCCTGACCTTTTGACACCATTTTTAAGCTGCATGCATATATATATATATATATATATATATATATATATATATATATATATATATATATATATATATATATATATATATATATATATATATATATATATATATATATATATATATATATGTATAATCGGCCAATTATTGGCCTTAAAACATCGGCTAAAACAATTGATGATTATTTTCCCCTTAAAACGTTATCATCAAAGAAAATCGAAGTTTCCGGCGCTGTTTAAGTACCCTGAATGCACCATTTTGCTTGCGTAGTATTTGCAACTAGCAAGTGTGTAGCATATGTTATTCTGCTGTCCCTAAGCGTACTTTAATGACACCTCAGTTGCCGTTAACTGTAAAACTAAATACACGACAATAAGAATTACATCTACTGTAGATTTAAATACAAAATATGCTTCGTTTTTAAAACATTACTAGCCTAGTGCTAATGGTAAAAGCAAAGGGAATATCCTTTTCAAATGCTAACAGGAAGCATCGGGAGTGTTTTTCCTTTACATAACGAATATTCACATACAAACGCTGTGGGAACACATACCCACAGGTGAGATAACACTACGCAAAGGCACAAATTCTTCCCAATGTGAGAAAAACGACGAGTTATTTTAATAGAATCCAATCGCAAATTTCTTCTGTACTCACTTTAAGTGTGTGGCACGACACTGCGCCCAAGAGGCCAAAACACAAAACAGCAACAGTCAGTACAGTATTTGTTCTGTTTTTTCAGTTGCTATTATTTTAATTATTTCAGTTGCCATTTCATTTTAACTCAGTTTTATGAATTATTATGAAATTACTGTATCAATAACTAAAAGATGTAGCAGTATTTCTATTAGTTTAACATTTTTTTTATTTTATGCTAACTAGAGTACAAAAACTGAAGAAAAAAATGTGCATTTTATTGTACATTTAGAACAGATATACAATTTGTGATTAATTTTGAGTTAACTATTGAAGTCATGCGATTAATTATGATAACAAATATATATATGTATATATATATATATATATATATATATATATATATATATATATATATATATATATATATATATATATATATATATATATATATATATATATATATATCATCTGGCACCCCTAATATGTAGAGGCATCCATCCATCCATTTTCTTAACCACTTGCTACCTTTTATATTACAAGCATACAGTCCAACACTTTACATGCATTTTACAGTCGGTATTTGTACATTTTTCCAATGGTGTACTTTTAATGCAGGGATTAGGACACTGAGCCATTAAAGACTTGGGTGAGTTCAGTGTGGAAGAACTTGAGAGCCCCTTCCGATAAAGATCACCTTTGGGGTGAACTAATAGATTGTGATGATGAGCCAGGCCCTTTCATTCATATCAGTGACCATTTTACTTTTTTATTCCTCTTCATTTCTGTTTAAGACCTGGCTGCTGTAACAAAAAAGATGTGACTGGTCCCACAAAGTTGGAAATATAACTGTACAAGAAGTCAGTAAAATTACAAATTGAAATTCATGGTAAACAAACTTAAACAACTGCTAATAGTGTTTTGTTTGTGTGAGTGTACTCAGACATTCAGTCAGCTACTACTGGCGAAAATGTGATGCATAGTACTAGTGTAGATGTTAGCCAGCAGCTCCAGTAGTCCAAAGAGCCACAGATGCTCGACTGTTTGTGTGTTGACTCTGTGTAATTTGTTTGCACTAATTTGTTTTGCTGTACCAGGGGAGTTCCCTGGTTTAATTTAGCTCTATGTTTACCTCTTTTTGTGGCTCGCTGATCTGTTCAGCATCGAGACAGAGAGGGAGCGATAGCGTGGAGGGTGGGCCCTTCACAGAGCCAAATTAAAAAAGGAGCCGTGCAGATTGTTTTAAGCTCTGGCAGCCCCTTCAGGCCCAAGGCCTCGCTCGCAGGCCGCACCTGCTCCGTCCCCCAGGAGCTTGCTACCTGATCCGTGGCCCTCGCTTTCTCCTCGCGGGCTGCCCGCCCGAGCGTCTCTTCCTTTTCCTTTTCTCGATCCTTTCTTGCCTCGCTTTTAACATCCTCCTCTGTCAGTCTGAGTCCTCTTCTGCCTGCTCCCTCTACTCCTTATGTTCCTGTCGTCCTCTGCAACGTCTTGCCACTCGTCTGGCCTCTTCTTGTCCCCACCACCTGCTACTTCTCTTCACTTTTCAACTCGTTTGGTTTTCATCCAGTATTTTCTCTCTCTCTCTCTCTACTCCCCCCTCTCCAAAGGTTCAATTCCTTTATTTTGTTGTATATTGAAGACATTTGTTGTTCAGATCAAAAAATGAATATGAGACAAAGTTTGGAATTCCAGCTTTTAATCGTGGTAGTTACCGGTACATGCATGCTCTATTGGCTTTAAGGTCTTGGCCAGTGTTAGACATTCCACTTTTTTTGTCCTGAGTTGTTGAAGACATCTAGATGTAAATAAAGTGTAATAAAAGCTGGAATTCTAAACTTTTGACTCATATCATCACCCTCTTAAAATTGCTAGTCTTTTTTTTGTTTTTTGTTTTTTTTCCTTTTTTTTTAATCCAAATTATCTCCTCATGATGCAAATGGTTCAATTTTTTGGTTTTCCTGAAAAATTTGAAAAACATGACTTAGGCAATTATTTTAAGAAGGCATCAATATTAGGGATGCAACGATATCCAAACATCACGATACGATATTAATGAAGCTCATATACAATAATTATCACGATATTGTGGGGAGGAAGGAGATTTAAAAAAAGGGTCACATGAGCTCATACTAAAAAACAACAACAACACAATATTATGCTTTTGTATGCAACAGTAATGCATATGAACAACCTACAATCTCTAATAATACTTAATATTAAGGCACTTAGTTGCTAATGTACGCACATATTGAGTTCCTTCACACATTGACTTGGTACACAAGCATTTTACGTTCCCCTTCATCCCCTTCATCATCAAACATAGAAGGGACAAAACATGCCTTATGAAAATAAAAAAAATAAAAAAAGGAAAACTAAAAAAACAAAAACAAAAAAAACACACACAAAAAACAAACTAGCCACCAGAGGGTGCTACCGCGACATGAAGATTACTACTTGTGGCCTATGCAAAGGAAGACATTAAAAAATACATTTTCATATGTCCCCTTAAAAAAAAAAAAAAAAAAAAAAAAAAAAAGACTTAAAATTGTCAACGCTTTTTATTGAAATAAGCCAGTCGACCCATTTTATGACTACACATCCACAGTGTGATCGATCAGTCTGCTCTACATACATCATGATACACTTTGTCACACGTACAATATTTACATGAAACCATGAGAGATGATACGGTTTGAGACACTGACTTTTTATGAAATCAGTCCATGTGAAGGAAGAGTTTCAAAGGGACGAAGCACAGTACAACATGACGGAAGTCGTTGACGTTTGCCGTTTTTCTGTCTGTCCCACTCTTGAACTGGTTATCATCTCGGGTGGTTTGTCACCATGCACGAGTTCAGAGATTACCCTCAGTCTAACTTCACTGAGGCTACAAGGTCAAGGCTAACTTTAAATTCATTCTACAACTGCATAAAACTTGATGAACTAGATGAACTTTCAACTGACTCCTGAGGGGGCAGTCAGTAGCATTAACATGCACCACTGCTAAATAATTCACTGTTGCAACCATTTTTGTTCCCCTTAGCAGCTGAATGTGATGCTAATGGAAGTTAAATATGTAAGCAGTGTGTTAAACAAACTGCACAATGAGTTAAAATAAGAAATTGGAACCATTTCATATCTCACAGCCAATCAGAAACGAATGACAAATTAATATTAATAATATTGCGATATTATAATCTGACATTGAAATTTATTAATGAACAACTTTGCAAAAGTATATAAATGATAAAATCTTGCAATGTACTTAAGTGACTGTAGGGTTTACATCCAATCATTTTCTTTTTAAAGTATACAATATTTTTAAATGTGCCCCAAAGTGAAGATACAAACTAAGGACGAACAAATTAAGGACAAACCAAGTGGTACACATGATCATTTAAAGGTGAAGGCAACCTTAAACATTTCCTCACAATAATATGTGACCTCACTAGTCTAAACATGATATTTTGATTATATTGCATTTATGGATTATGAATTAATCAGCAAAATCCAACCGTTTTTATGCATCTCATACTCGACTGAAGATGACACCATAGTTGCTCAGGCAACGACGAATCACGACACACCTGTTTTCTGAAGCTGAGCCGTGATTGGTTGTTACCACAGAAAATGTGATGTCATTTTCTGTTGACAGAAAAATGGCTACACTCCTCTGAGATCACGGACTTAACAAATGATATGAAAGGACTGTCAATGCTGCTTACATGCCGTTGGGAGAAGTGAAACCACTGGCGGCCATCTTATGTTGCTATTCATTAAGGCTGCCTAACTTGAATACATCGATTCCTCTCTGGCGTTTTCACATTATTTTCTACTTCTACAGCGAAAATTCTACTGTATGAAATATAGTTGTTATCAATAAATCTAGGAGAAGCGCTACATCTAAATGTTATTGCTAAGAAACACACTTTTAATTTCCTCTTAACAGGTATATCTCTGTGTGATACGCAAACATTCATCTGCATCATGACAGAGCAATCAAATGAAAGTAAAGCCCATCAACAAAAAAATGCTGAGAAAGCCTCAATATTCAGACAATGTCTGAACAGTGAAGGTCGCGCTTTGCGAGGCTCGCATGACTTCATACAGGGATCCTCGCCTAAAACATGTACTGATAACAGTGTTTTCACCCCCCCAAAATAAGAAGTTGTCAGTAAAAGTGGCAATGTAAGATGGCTGCCCTCTGGCTTCAGCCGTGACGTTCCTATTGACAGTCCATGTCTGAGATGGATACAAATACAGTAGGTTGATTTTGCAGTTTACCTCATATTCCACAAACACAATATTAATCAGAATGCTGTGTTTAGATCCGTTTTAGGGTTTACCTCCCCTTTAATTTACATCACAAATATTTGGAATTTGCCTAATGGGATAATACCCCATCAGTTATTACATTATTTTCACATCAGCTATTTGGTATCGGAATTGCACCTAATGAAGACTTTTCCCATCAACTGGTTGGTTGATGACATTCACACATCAACTAAGTTAACATTCACATCCACACATAAGTTTTAGTAGTGTCTTCACTGCGCAAACACACTCAAAGGTGCTTTATAAATTAAATGTACAATTACCTGTTTGTCTTTTTCAACTCTTAATCATTCTTCCGAAGCATTCATATACATAAAAATAAACTGAAAATACATTTTCACTAGTGCAAAAAATAATTTCTTTAAGAGGAATTAATAAAAGACTAATAAAAATATATTATGTATTTGACACATAAGATCTTTTATAAATGAAAATAAAGCAGCACTGGTGAACTAAATCGCAAACTTTCAACCATGTGTTTGATTCGAGCTCTAAGGCTGAACTATAGCGGCACTGTTTTGCCTGTAAGTCTTCATTAATGGCTAGGTGCTATTGCCACCTGGTGGCCATTTTTATTAACTACAGCCACCCAGCTCATACGCTATGAACAAAAAGCCCAATGTAACACATAGCCAAATAAATACATAAAGAAATAAACAAACATAAGCAATGTAACAGGCACAGAGACGCTGAACAATTCATTTCCATTCAACCAGCCAGCAAAGGAGTTCAGTCCTGATTGACATTTGATGTAGACATGCATATACATGGGATATGTAGGCTTTCCAAATATAAAAGCCAAAAGAAATATCATGATAAAATGTAATCTCTAAATCAAAACAGATGATATGCCTTCAGCTATTCATTTTATCCGCATAATCGACCTCCATTTGTTTGAATGAGTTTAAGACAACTGGTAAAATGGCCGCTATACCTTCTCCAACCCGAGCTGTTTACTAATTTCACACACTTTCTGTATCACAGGACCACACAAATAAGGCAGAGACAAAATGCCACCGTGACAGTTGTGACATTTTGGGAAAGAACAAACCGGACGGTAAAATGTAAAATTGGAGATTCAGTTTTTCTTCCTGTGCATTTCAATACCCAGTCTGTCCAAAATGGAAGCTGTAAAGTGTCAGGTATTCAAGGCAGAGTCAGAACAGAAATTGTGTTGTTCTGCACCCAGCAGGCTGCGGTGACAGCTGTTCCGCTCTCCAGTCTGCCTCCATCTGCCAGCCATCAAACCTCCAAGTCGGGCATGGCTTCTTCCTTGAGCTGGGTTTCATTGTCCGAGCCGGTGCCCACATCCGAGTCAAATAGCGAGTGGTCCGAGTTGGGCGTGTGCGTGTGTCCGGCGGAATGGCTGCTGGCGTCGCTGTCGTCCAGAGTGTCAGTCCTGGAGAAGAGCCCGAAGTCCAGCAGACCGGCTGGCGATGCCGTGTCGCCGCTGCTCTCGCTGTCTCCGTCGTAATAAAGGTCCTCCACTTCCACAAACCATTCGGGCCAGAACCTCCTTCGCATCCGCTCGCAGAACATGGCTAAATTGATTAGTTCCCCTATGAGAACAGCAAGTTCAATCAGACTGAGCTAAAGTACTTTTCAAAAGGCAAAAGAACCAAACGCATGTCATTTTTAACTATTACATGACACAAACCTTTGATGAGCTGTTCTGGCCGCGTACCAGGCAGAGTCCACATAGCCTGAGCTAGATGTCCAAAGACTGTGGCATCTAATGTGGATATCTTGGAGCCCATAAAGTATTTCTTATCTCCTGTAGTGCACAGAAGAAACAATTCCATTTCAACAGCAGTTCAAGCACGAGCTTCTGATTGGATTCAGAAAATAATCGGAGGGGAGAAAACGCACCACTGTACTAAATGTGTATAGGCATCAGAGTAAAATTTTCAATGCACCGAATGACGCTAGCTTGAGCATTTTAAACCACCGCTAATGAGTCTTTATACCTCCAACACAAGATCTCTCCTACATAAAATGAACAAATTGGAATTACAACTAGCTAAAAATCGCAACTGAGTTGTTTTGATTAAACACAGAAGCTTAACCTGAGGATATGGATGCTAGTATGTAACTAGCCGGCTCCGGGTCATTGAAAATTGGGAGGCATATACACAAACTGTTAGAATTCCTACACCAGTTACCTGATTTGGATGTAAATACCCTCAAATTAAAGCTGGAAGTTTGCAAGTTATAACACATCTAGGGCTGAAATATGTGCCGCAACTTCGGGTGGATATAAACGTTTGACTCCGCCCAAACGGATTTTCGACCTCGAAGCGTTATTAAACCGAACCAACTCAGGATTACAGTATTTTTTGCACACTTTATTGAACAACGAAAATTAAAAACTGACCCAAACCCAAATATTAACCTCAACCATTCAGGGATTCGCTATCTGCTGAGGACATGTAGTACTGCACTTCATCTTCTTCCTCAAACCGTTTAGTTAGCTCCTCCCTCGCTGACTGGGGGTTGAGTGTTTTTTTCAATGCTCCATAATGTGTTTAGAAAAAAATAACTTCACATCATAAGATCATCATCATTACATCTGCAAATTTTGTTGGGAATTTTTTTTTTAAACCATTTTGAAAAATCCGTGTGGGCGGAGTCAAACATTTAAGTCCACCTCAATTGTAGGCACGCCTCCAACTGCACTCTGCATTCAGGGCTACTTGGCTGAGTCCTGTGATTCAGGCTTGTCTCCCTCTGCTGTGCTTTCGCTAGCTTTTGCTAGCCGCTCTGGTTAGCAGCCCCAGCCAGTTCTTGCTAACCACTGTTGCTTGCTGCTCCTGCTAGCTCATGTCGCCGGGTTGATTGCTCTCGCTCATTCCAAATAAGTACTGGTAATAATTAGTGGTAGCCTTGCTAAATGTGGCCTCTCGGAGACACCGTACCTGCGTGTGCTTTAAAATTGTTGAATTCTATTAGTTCACCACTAGATGGCTCTAGACCCTATTCAATGTCCCTATAATAACTGCATTGCATAACTGAATCTGAATTGTACAATCTCACTGTCAATTTGTTAGCTTGGAAATTAAGTCTAATAAACATGAATCTGAATTTAAAATAAAGAATGAATGAATTTCATTTTCTCTGGAACTGTATTTGGTCCTCACTGAAAATATAATTCTACATATTTTTCCCTTTCTAACTGCACACATCTACAAAAATACCAAAAGAAAGAAAATTCAACCCATGCACACAGTTAGACTGTCTTTGCTCTAGCCTTGGTTGATTTTCAATGGCCATGAAAATAGGAGATTGAATGTTCAAATTTATCAACTTAATTCTTGATTGATGTAAATTAAATACAAACTAATCATGTATTTCCTTACACAGTTATGCATACAATTATTTAAATAGTACAGTGTGTGGGTAGTTTTGCAACCTCTGTAGACTACAGCTTCGATATGTCTCCAAATCAAATGTCAGCTTCTGTCTGGCAGGCATACAAAAGAACACTCAACCTGCATTATGTCCTAGTTCTACATCGATACAAGATGAATGATGATGACCATGTAAATATAATAAACCATAATTGCATTTGACCACAAAGGGAAATAGTCCCTCCTACCCAGCAGTGTGGCCAGCGTCCTCATGTCTTTCTCCATCAAGGCGTAGACTTCCTCCTTGGAGAAGCGCCCGATGCCGTGGCCGTACATCTCCCTGCGCACCATGCTGCCGTTCACCCGGCTCAGAAGCCATTTTAGTGTGTCGCTTAGAGGGCCGCTCATTGCCAGGAGCTTCTGGGTTTCCTCCAAGTTGTCCACCCACTGACAGTAGGCGATCGTCCTGGAAGAAATGTGCAATGTATTCAAAGTTTGCTTTTTTTTTTCTTTTTTTTTTACCTGTTCACAGTGATGACACAAATCAAATCATTTCTCAACTTAGTGTTCATAGTAAAAAGAGTCATTCTCACTGGAACATTTAATAATGAAAAGCCAATGCATAGCTGTAGTTGATCTGACTGGCGCCCTCTGGTGGAGATGCATCCATGCACTATGACAACCACAACCCAGCACAGTGCAAAGAGTGTTTATCTCTGAGCTCATTCCATCGTTTGACACAATCATTTAATGTGCGATGACCCTTTTGCACATCAGTGCTAAATAATAACCATTTGTAGCCTCAACCCAAGAAAAGGGCAGCACTTTTCATAATTAGACACTGACAGAGATCATGACTGACAGCAGGAATAGAAAATCCCATTTTCAATGAGGGGTCCAAGTGAGTTTTTTTCCACAGGGCCCCAAAATCCCTGACAGTGCTCCTGCGTGCAGACACTAACAAGATTAAGTCCCTATAAACCTGCACAGTTATACTTCCTCTCACACTCTTTGGATAAACAGATTAGAGTACAGATTGACCTTTTTACTACAGTCCAACTGTGAGGCTAGACATGTAGTCAGGATAGTCATGATGAGACTGCAAAGAAGAGCCTGGTCTTCAGCAGCCTTGATAAAACTGAGATAAAAGCCTGTTTTCCAGTTGGGCTTGCTAATTTAGCGGGCCCGCACACTACTTCCTGTTTATTATCTTCAGTCATAAAAGCGTATATGCTGTTCTTCATTTGCTGATTTGAAAAGGCCAATGAGTGCAAGTCAGATGAGCAAAATATTAAAGAGGGATTTAGATGAAGGGGCAGTGGATGTTGTTTTTCCACTCCGTTATGTAATCCATTAAAGCGCTACACCTTCATAGATTGGAGTGTTTCAGACAAGTAATGGACTCATCCTATTCCATCTTGCCACAAAGATTTGTGAAAATTACTTAAGTACACTATGTATAAGCCTGCTCTAAAAACAAACATGAGAACTGAACCTACGCTGCCTGCCTGGGGGCCAGACAAGTGAAACATTACATCATCAGTGTTCCTCAATCATATGCACTGATAATTTCCTAAATTATGAATGCTACGGCAGGACTGTCGTGTTTCAGCCCTTCTAATGCATTTCATCCATCTGGCCACATCCAATCAAGTTTGTGTTGATATCGGGCTAAAGATGCAATATTATATCTATTGTTGTATGGTACATTTTAAACACTGTAGTTAAGAATACCAGGAAATAAATCCACCATTAACGGGATTATAGGGAATCTGGATAATTGCGTTCACTTGTTGGTAATGAAAGAGCTTCTTTATACACCATTCACATGTTATCTGTGACAAAAGTTATTAGTGCTGGTGTGACTGCAAATATTCAATGCAACGGGCCACGAACATCTCCCGGACCGGACGACTAATGCTCCACTCTGTTCAAGAGCTCAACAATTTCTGCTGGTCATTAAATATCTTATTTTTGTAGAGCATTCAATTGAATATAGTTTGACAAGGATTTTTAAGCAACAATCTGTTTTCATTTGCATCATTCAAACTCCATTCATGGAACTGGGTTTTGTAAAAGCGGCGAATTTGAATTTAAAATCTCAAGAAGTATGACATGTCAACAGATGAAATTGAGCAAAATGGTGATTTTGGCCTCAACAACACAACAGTTGTGAAGGTTAAGGTTAAGGTTAAGGTTATAATTCGTCAAATGAGGCAACATCTGCCAAAGTTTGATAGTTTTATTGTTGCTACTTGTGTTTTTTTTTAATTTTTTTATTTTTAGTGAAGACAAAATAACACTGCACTGGGAAATAAAATTAAAAAAAAAGTGTAGTAAGATTATATGCAATTTGGTGTGGCCTGTGACATATCAACACCTTATACATGTAAAGCATTTTATAAGTCATACAGGACTGTCTCAGAAAATTAGAATATTGTGATAAAGTCCTTTATTTTCTGTAATGCAATTAAATTAGCAAGAATGCCATGCATTCTGGATTCATTACAAATCAACTCAAATATTGTAAGCCTTTTATTGTGTTAATATTGCTGATTTTGGCTTTTTTTTTTTTTTAACTTGGTCTGTGGAAATATTTTGAGATAGGATACTTGAGTTTTCTTGAGCTGTAAGCCATAATCAGCAATATTAAAATAATAAAAGGCTTGCAATATTTGACGTATGACATTTTTGTTTTTTTAAATCCCTTACAGAAAATAAAGAATTCTATCACAATATTCTAATTTTCTGAGACATCCTGTACATGTTATAGAAGTTCAGTGCTAAAAAGTGCAGCAGTGTGTTTCATGAAACATTAGAAATTGAAGTGATCAAACCACAGATATGTTTGAATTATTGTTGTAATCTGATTTACTGACTGCGATTGGCTGGCAACCAGTTCAGTGTGCTCCCCCGCCTACTGCCCGAAGCTGGCTGGGATAGGCTCCAGCACCCCCACGACCCTTGTGAGGAGCAAGTGGTCAAAAAAATGGATGGATGATTTATTGACTTTTACTTGACTTCTAGATTATTTGTCAAAAATCTTTCAGCTGTACTTCCAAGCCAGAATCTCACTACATAAACAGCAGCATGTCACCACACTGCCCTTCCCTGACATCAATAATTCATCCAGGAGGTGAGCATCCAAGTCTAAACGTGGCACAGCGTGGACAGAGGAAGCAAGGAAACATAAGATGAGGGGAAGGCCTACGGCAATGTGGGTTACATCACTGACCTCCATGGATGGAAAGTTACGCTTTGAACATTACCGTCTGTACACAACATACAGGAGGTGACGTAAGCATGTTACGGGCAAAATACAAAGTAAAGTACTGCGTGTGTTTGTGTCAATGGAGTCTGTAAGTAATGGAAAAACACTCAAGGGCTGAAGGCGGAAAGTGAGTTCTGATGAGTGGTGTCTTTCTCACCCAGACAGGCTAGAGTGACTCACCACTGGAATGCTACTGTACATCCTGATATGTTTCACTACCACTATATCTTCAAATAATCTTTTCTTCTCTTGTACCTAATGTTCCGATGACATCACCAGATAAAAGTCATCTCCACAGCTGCAAAACGACACGGAGAACCTTACCAATATAGATGCTCTTCCACCATTTTGGTGACAGCTCGTGACACGGCTCTCTCTTCCGGCGTGAGGTTGTGGTTGAGGTTGACTCCCAGTTTCTCTTCCAGGAAGTCCACGATGAACTCTGACCCTGAGACCTGCTCATAGTTGTACTCCAGCCAAGGCATCTTCCCCTGTGGCGACAGCTTCCCATCAAAATAGTTCTAGGGAGAAACACAGAATCGTGTAAGAGGCCGTCCAACCCAACTGACTTCGGCAGAGAGCAGCGGTCAGCGACCTTTCCTGTCAAAATAAGCCATTAAAAGGCCAAATAAATAGCAAAAAATCTGTATGGAGCCACAAAACATTTGAACATTGTGTGTTAGTGTTAGATAATTACAGCTGCACCATAGCAGAGAAATAAATATGCAGCATCCAATATGTAAAGAGATTCATTTGCTTCTACTTTTCTGTTTTTTTTTTCCTTTTTAAATTTTCTGACTGTCAAATTTCTGATTATTACATTTTTAATTTTTTTTCAATTTTATGGACATATGGTAATGGTAATTATCCGCCTCTCTTCTTCGTTTTTTATGGCCATGGCAATTTTTTTTCCTGCCTGTTTTTGCTATAAATTTCTGACATTTTATGGCACTTTTGTGGACATTTTATGGTAATTTTCAGGACTTTTTTTTTTTTCTTTTTTGACAATTTATAGATACTTTTGAAATGTTTTGATACATTATAGCCTTTTTATTCAAATCTCTGACATTTTCAGCAATTTCATGGACATTTTATGTTGATTTTCTGCTTTTCCTCTTCCTTTTTGAGCATTTTATGGTCACTTTTTGGACATTTTTAGGTAATTTA
Source organism: Festucalex cinctus (assembly GCF_051991245.1). Lineage (NCBI taxonomy): Eukaryota > Metazoa > Chordata > Actinopteri > Syngnathiformes > Syngnathidae > Festucalex > Festucalex cinctus. Next base: position 20,867,358 of record NC_135417.1, read on the forward strand.
AAAAAAAATAGTCATCTACCTTTCGACTCTTCAAATTAGGATTCTGACATTTTTTTTTTAAATATTTAATTATTCCATCCATCCATTTTCTTGACCGCTTATTCCTCACAAGGGTCGCGGGGGGTGCTGGCGCCTATCTCAGCTGGCTCTGGGCAGTAGGCAGGGGACACCCTGGACTGGTTGCCAGCCAATCGCAGTATTTAATTTAATTATTCTTTTTTTTTTAAATCTAATTCATTTAAAGGCAGGGTCTTCTGTTTTCACTCAGGAAAATTCACTTTATAAATACAGGATGTACACCCATGAACTCCTTCTCAATCTACACCTCTGGGCTTCTGTTAATGTATGGTGGTGATTTTGTTGGCTGTTTGTTAGCTGTTCATTAGCTTGCTGATTTAGCGACATGCTAAGCTAAGTCACTTTGACAAGGGTAACTCGGCAATATAGAACGAGGGTCGAACTTTTCTTATGTCCTTATATTTATTTACACCTGGCATTGAAGCTGAAGCTAAGCTAAAAGGCTAATATTGTTTTGAGCTATTAATCCTGTCAGCGATCGCTGAGTGCGGTCAGAGGGTGTGAACGTTGAGCTTGTGTGGGTTGAGCCATGGAAGGGGTCCATTTTGAATTGTTTGTTTACAAACAGAAACGGTTTGTTTACAAACGGAAACAGTCAAAACTCCGGACCTCATCTTTAAAGAATATTTTGTCTTTAAAAAAATAAAATAAAAAATAACGTAATTTCTATTAATTTTTTTAGAGATCCACAGGGAGCCACAGGAGAGGGACGAAAGAGCCACATGTGGCAAATATAAGTGTTTACCTGATAGGGCAGGTCCACCATTCTCAAATAAGTCTCGATTTTGAGGCAGAAAGGTGAGAGGCTGGGAACACCATTCTTTGGTCTGGAGAACTGATGGAGGATGATGGCATCTTTAGAGTCCAACTCCTGCTCCTTCCTGCACACACAGGGGCAATTTTGTTGTTAAATGGAGCTAGTGTAGTTCTCTTTGTCACTACATAATATGGTCAGTCACTGAGTAAAATCAAACCAAATCAGTTTAATCCGTAAGACGATCAATATCTGACGGACTGAGTCATCACATTGTTTTCAAGAATGGCTTCACATTTCCCGTCCCTCTCTTGTGATGTGGTCATACACTGGGCAAATCATGTACTCACTTTTGTGTGTGGGAATTGAAGCCACTCTGACTGCACTTAAGTCAGGACTCACTAAATTACAACACAATTGATTTCATGTTCATATTTCTGGTAACCGCAATTGTATAAACATACACTATATCATAATGAGAGGGTGTCTCTTTTCTCTTGTAGCGAAATAAAGAACCCACAATATTAGAAAGTGAGATGCAACATATTCCTAGGACAGAACACAATCAGTATCACATTGTCAGTCAAAAGTTACCTAGCAAAGTAAAGTAGATTTTCAAAGAGAAGACTCACAACGTGCTTAAAATAGTTAAATACAGTTCACACATTTCACTGACGCCAAGTGAAATCTCCAGAACCATCACTTTTCACAAAATCATATTAATGGCATCATCATGCTTGTGGAGTCACTAATATTGTATAAAAATGCCATTAATATCAGTATATTGCAGTATTTCCACACAAAAAAATAAACCCAAATGTCTGTAATGTGTTTTATAAGGGAAACTGCACTCAATAACATTAAACTTTATAAAAACATATAGGAATAACAAACTTAAATAGAATATAATAAAAGGTTTGTGCGTCACACTGGGAAGTTCTGTCAGAAAAATTATTTACAATAATATATTCTAAGTACTCCCACTACTACTAGTCCAACTCCAAACACAACATTTGGATGAATGTTGCATTTGTGGAGTATAAACAAACAAACCATGAAAATCCACCCAGCCATCTTGACAACTGCTGACAACTGAAAATTACATCACAGCACCTCAGGGCTCTGGTAATGACCAATCACAGTTCAGCTGTTTTCTGGGTTTGGTCAAGTGACGCTCACAAGCTGAGCAACAACATAAGACAAAGATAATGATTCAAATAAGCATTTTAAAAATCAGCACAAAAAACAAAAAAAAGAACCACAAGCTAATTTTGTTAATTTTTTTAACTTCGCTTTTAAGTCAGCTAAATGTTAAGTTGTAACAAAGGTTCGACCTATAATTCAAATCAATATCGTAAGCATTAATGACAAAGAAGAAGCTATTTTATTCATTTTACACTTGATAAATTAACCGGCTGATTAATCGGTTATCGAAATTTTGTTCTGCCAAATATCGGAACCACCCTAAAGAAAAAAAAAGAGGGCATACGGATACGTTAAAACAAGATGCATTATTAGTCCCAAACAAAGAATAAAGAACATTTGCCTGTGAGTATTGTTACATTGTCTGTATTACTTACTTGACCATTTGTGTTCAAATATCAATTGCTCAAAAGGTTATATTACAAGTATAACCAGAGGTGCACGTCAGGTCTGAGCCCTGAAACTCCAGCGCTGAAAATGAGTCCCATTTTGGCCCTTTTAACATCTCAAAACCAAGAATAATTGTTACATGAAACAAATGTGAAATAACATTTTTAGTAGATTTATATTAGATAATAGTTTTTTTCTCTCAAATAATCTGTGCAAGTTGCCCTGTTAAAGAAATTCACAAACTCACTTCTCGGTATGAGTAGGCTGCTTTTGTGTCTCTGTCCAATGCCCTGTGGTGCTGAAACTGTTCCTCAACCACTCACACAAACAAACGTTATAGAGTTTATGCTCACCAGTCTCTCTGATGTCTCATCATCCATGCCCGCCCATAGGCCACATTACATCCAAACAATAACAAAAACAGCATGAACAACAACTGCATTCCACCAACATAACATCACATGTCCCAGACAGATGATGCTGGTAGGCTGGCTTCAGCCTCAGTGGGCTGCACGTGATTCTGCGGCAGTGCTTGTGTACGGAAAGCAAGGTTACTTCGAATATTGTGGTGGAACTGGGCCCGGAGACACTGTTTACACAGGATGCATTTACTCCTCTGTACCAGCCTGGCCCAAAAAAATAATCCTGCCATTGCCAGCCTTGCACTCGTCACACTAACCGTAGTCCATTAATCTGGTATGCTAAGGACTGCTCACATCTCATTACACGTCTAGAGGGATATAAATGACTGTAGCACTGTGTGAGCAGCAGCAGAGTTTCATTAGAGGTCGGGTCTGAGAGTGCCTCGTTTTAGTCACGCTCAGGTGCCAACGGGGCGGGCACGAGAGCTGGCACATGAGCCGACGCGTGACTTAGATATGATTTAAATATACATTTCCCCCGCTCACTAGTTGAGTCGTGCCCTTGGAAAGCGGAAGCAGACAATGAAGTCCCAGAACAAGACAGAAAGCAAAGCTTGTGTGACGGGAAAACAACAAACAGCCCGTGTTGGTCGCATTGTGTCGAAGCCGTGCCTACCTGATGGCAAGCAGCTCGTGCAGCAAGTAGGCTGCCGCGGCCAGGAGGGCCCCCCCGGTAATGTAGAGGGTCTTCTTCCACCAGGAGTCCGAGGCCAGAGCCGTCATGATGCCACCGTAGTCCTGCAAAGGGAAGGCGATGATATATCCATACAAGGACTGCGGCTGCTCGGACACACACAGCCCGAGGGGGAGGCTGTGATTCCGCCCGAGATCCACCACGCACGGCCGGGAAGAGGCGAAGCCAGCAGCCCAGTACATCCTCCCTCCCTCCGTCGGTCACAACCAGCCCTCTTCCTCGGCGCCGTGCTCCCTGCTAGCGCTCCGGTCTACGGCATGATGGCGTGGGGGTGCTCATATAGTTCCGCAAAACTATACGGAGTAAACACTTCGATTTTCCCCTCCCCAGGATGGTGATACTCAGCACCCCCCCAGAGTTCACTTTCCTTTGAAGCGCCTGCTAGTGTCGAGATACGGTGATGTTCAGCATCTTAACTTCCGGTTCTTGTTTTTCAAAATAAATCCTATCGTTCCAACGACCTCTTACCTTATCTTTTACTTGCTTCCCACGAACAGAATACATTATTTTGTGATAAATAATTTCCAAATTAATTCAGTTAAAGTGGATTTATTTTCTGCACAACACCTGATGAGCTCACAGATTGGTATATGGACTACAGGGCTCAAATGGACAGGTTTGAGAGAGACACCGAGTTCCAGTTTTGTTTATTTTAGATGAAACTTTAGTCATGATATGGTAAAAATATTGTGGTCATTATAAACTCATGCCTTGCTCAAAGGCACCTCAACAGTAGCCAGGAAAGAAACCAGTTGCCGTTTTACATTTTTACATGCCAGGATTTTAATCATAACCCTCTGATGAGCCTATTTAGACAAACTAAGGCAGGGATGGGTAACTTAAAAGATGGAGAGGGCCACAATTTTTCATCAGCACATAGGACTAAGCACACACTAAGCAGAAGTATGACAAAAATGCCTTTTTAAATATGGACAAAATGCATGCATGTCTATTTGTTTTATTGAACCAATGTACATCACAATATCTTAATATATTTCATGCTCAATGCAAATATAAATGTCCAAACCAAACAAAGGGTTTGAAGAATCAATAAAATGACATACTTTGATGTATTTTTTCCCCCCAGTGCAAAGGGCCCTTGTGCATAAAATGAGCATTGAAGGATAGCGCAAAACTGCTCGACATCTATTGGATTTAAAAAAACAAAAAAAACAAAAAACAAAACCTGCTTAACATCCAGTATCATCTAAATTTTCCACATTTTGGGGTTTGCGTTCTATATATATTTATATCCATCCATCCATTTTCTTGACCACTTATTCCTCACAAGGGTTGCGGGGGCTGCTGGCGCCTATCTCAGCTGGCTCTGGGCAGTAGGCGGGGGACACCCTGGACTGGTTGCCAGCCAATCGCAGGGCACACAGAGACGAACAACCATCCACACTCACACGCACACCTAGGGACAATTCGGAGCGCCCAATTAACCTGCCATGCATGTCTTTGGAATGTGGGAGGAGACCGGAGTACCCGGAGAAGACCCACGCGGGCACGGGGAGAACATGCAAACTCCACCCAGGAAGGTCCGAGCCTGGACTCGAACCGGAGACCTCAGAACTGGGAAGTGGACGTGCTAACCACTCGACTACCGTGCCGCCCTTGACCGCTTATTCCTCACAAGGGTCGCGGGGGCTGCTGGCGCCTATCTCAGCTGGCTTTGGGCAGTAGGCGGGGGACACCCTGAACTGGTTGCCAGCCAATCGCAGGGCACACAGAGACAAACAACCATCCACACTCACAAGCACACCTAGGGACAATTCGGAGTGCCCAATTAACCTGCCATGCATGTCTTTGGAATGTGGGAGGAGACCGGAGCACCCGGAGAAGACCCACGCGGGCATGAGGAGAACATGCAAACTCCACCCAGGAAGGTCCGAGCCTGGACTCGAACCAGAGACCTCATATATATATATATATATATATATATATATATATATATATATATATTTAAAATAAAAAATAAAAAATTTTGGAAAAAGTATTCATGAATAAATTAATCTGCAGGTGCGTACCAAACTGCGATGTACAAGGGTTCACTGTAGTAGAGGAAACATGTTTATAATTCCACCCAAATTGTTCAAGGGGACACTCATGAGTGCAGTGCAGTGTACACTGCAGTGTAGTTTCCCATCCCTGAATTAAAGTTGTAGAGAGCTAAGTTGTGCGTTTTTAAAATTAGGAAGGGAAAAGTCAACGACAAATTACATACCTGTACTCAAATCTACCCAAGTATAATAACATAGTACTTATACATTACTTCTCACCACTGCAGTAGAATGCCACAAGTCCCTACTCAATAATTGCGTGAATGTTATGAATGTTTGTCATGCCGATGTGGACCCCAGCTCTCACAACTAAAGGGGATAACTGAAGTGTTGTGCAGAAAAAGAGATTGAAGGATAGACGTATAAATTTCACTGTAGCATACTACCTATACTTTTATTTTGGCAACACTGTGTTTGAGATCCGGTCCCTGTGTAGCAACTAGTGCCAACTTAACACAGTCGGTCCATTGTCTGGTGGCGTGGAGGAGCCACCGCACCCTAACCAGCTCCTTCTTCCCAGTGTGATCAGTTAGTGGCCCAACCATATCAACTCACGGATAATTAGGCCGAATGGTGTTTTATGAGATGTTAACTCTTTGACTGCCAAAGACGTTTCATGATGATTAGAAAAATTCCAATGAATGGAATGCGATCTTTCATTTCGTAGCCACATTGTATATGTAGTAAAGGCAAACAATATTCTTTTTGTCCTGAAAGATGAGTTAAAATGCTCAAAAGCGGCGGGCACTGTGGATTTTTTTGTTTTGTTTTTATAACGCCTGGCAGTCAAAGAGTTTTAATGGCGGTACAAAGTGGTAGGTTGTCCCACAGGTGGTAATTTAAGTAAAATTGTATTAACTAAACTTAAAGACAAGAGAAAGCTTCCACAAGGACTGAAACCGTTGTGGTTTTTAGGTTGTGGTGCTTTAAATGTGTACGTGCTTATAATTGTCTTAAATATTGGGAAAACTTTTTGTTATTAGTCATAGGAATCTGACTAGGAATTTGACTTGAGAATCGCTTAAAGGGCGCCTGTATCACTTATGTAATCACGCAAATCACCATTTCAACTTCTGCTGGCCCGGTCAACATAGCATAAACGCTCGTACCATGAGGAAAAAAAGAAAAGAAAAAAAGAAAAAGTGTACTCACTCTCGAGCAAGCTCGGAAGTACAGGAGGTAATTCATGTTGAAGCCGCCGACCGTCGCGTGCAGTCGGACAATGTTGGCCGGGCATGCCTACAGATGGCTGCGAACAACTTCCTCAAAGAAGATTTCGTCAAGATCCTCCCAACAGAACAGGGGGCGGTTAACAGGTGGCGAAGAGTCCAGGTCAATAAACAAGATCACCTTTTAGGAGAGCTGCGGGGTGATCTGCGCGTTCCTGTGCCATCAGTACCGCAAGTCAGCAATTTACTGGCGCGCACCCGCGTCTTTAGTGCGCGTGCACGAGAGCAGCGGGACACGAATGTGGGAGGGGATTGGCAGCCTCATAAAACGATGGTGACATTACGTGTACGTACAAACTTTTGTTTGACATGGGGGGGGGGAAATGAAGGCCGTAAAAGCCACTTTCTAAACATACTAAGAGCTCTGTAGTAAACTGACAATTGTTAGTGTTTGCAATTTTAGGATTATTAATCTCATTATATTTTCAACTAAAACAAAATTAACGTTATTTATTACTGAAGCATAAAAAAAATGTAGGCCGGCGACTGGTAGAGTTACATTTCAATGGGTAATATATATTTTTTGTTGTTTGATAGAAACACTCTTTTGTTCTGACAAAAAAAACAAAAAACAAAACAAAAAACAACAAAAAAAAACAACCATCCTGACTGTCAGCTACCATGTAGAGTGAAAACTGCAAAAAAATAAAATAAAGTTTTGAGAATGCTGCACTAAGCTTGTTATACAACTGTTTCAAGGATTAACCCCTTTAGCTCAACTTTATACATACATGTTGAACACAGTATTATTTAATCTCTTGCTGGATTTGTTAATTGATTGTAATAGACAAAATATCAGCGGAAAGATACATAAAACACAATATAAAAGATGTAACATGTTTGTGTAAAATAAGTATGTGTAAAAATGAGTCATTTAATCCCAAACAAAACACAATTTATGATTATTATTATTGCCATTTCTCTGTTGCCCTCGAAGTAGGTTTTGCATCATTGGCATGTTGAAAGACCCATCCATGACTTTTATTAGATTTTTCCCCCTTCATTTTTGACTGACATTGACTACCATAATCAATAAACACCCAATTGGAGATTGGCAATAATTTCCTTGTCAGTAAGCAAATTCAGCAGGAGATGAACTAATTATTTCCTCACTGTCTGAGGTCAGATTCCCATAGAATATATATAAGTGTTATTGTGACCTGACCCAGAAAAGGGGAAGAAAATGAAATGGATGAAAACATACTCGCTCTCACAGCACAACTATTTCGACATGAGACAAAACGTGACTTATTCTCTGCCATTGCCTTTATTCCTCTTACATAATAGCGGCACGTGAAACGCTTTCCAGCCTCACGAGCATGTGACTGCCCCCTCTTCCTGCTTCCACGCTAAAAATACTCAGCCTTGTGGCGCCAAAGTCGCACAGACACAACACGTTTGAATCATGTTCAGGATATTCAGTGAATCAAGTCAGAATTACTCAAATATGAGTTGCAAGCATTCAAACAGATGCAATTGTGGAGCTGCGGCTCTGCTTCTGACAAACCTATTTAAGTAATCGTCTGCCGCCAAGATGTGCAAATCAGCAACTGGCTGAAATTTCTTGACCAAAACGTTGATTGGCTCAGCTGTGTGCGGCTTCAGAGTTGTCAAGGGTTGTAAGTTTGGGGGTCCGTGTGGGGCTTCTCAGCCAGTTTGACGGCGTGCAGGGCATAATTGATGGCAGTGCTGTTGATCCAGCTCCAGGCTCCTGATGCTGGATTGTACATCATACCTTGGACCGACTGCACTGAAAAACCATCTGATGGAGGACGTGGTTCAAAATAGAAGACAGCAACATGCTGTAAATACACACTTTCTCCACAACAACTGTGATGCATATGGAGGATCAACGGACATGCATTTGTGACGATGCGTATAACAACTTACTGGACTCCAGACGGCGCTCCAGTTCGACAGGGCTGATGAACTTTTCCCAGTCGTGCGTCCCACTGGGAACGATGCGGAGCAGCTGCTCAGCTGCCACGATGGCCAGCACGAATGACAGGTTGGTTTTATTAATGGTGGTGATGAAGAGCGAGCCACCTGGCTGCACAGGGACAACATGGACAGTTTCAGGATCAATATTTAATGTACATAAAATACTTGAAAAAGCAAATGCAGACGTAAAGACAATCCAAAGTTTCTAATAAAAATAAGAACTAGTGAGAAGAAAAAGCTGGTTGTTCAAACTCATTTACATTCCAGCCATTTTAAAACATTTTGAAAAGTACAATATCCAGACGATATTGTGTTCAATGATTATGTCTACCAAACGACGGAATCAACTTCCCTTTTTGCCTTTTTCCATTCTTTCTTTTATAATCAATAGCAGAAAAAGGTAAGGTGCACAAAATGCAGCTATTTCTCCTGTGGACTCTCAAACTGTATTGATCTCATATATGGGGCAAAGGTGTCATCTACTGGTGGTTTTGCATCAGTAAAGTTGTTTCCAAGTTTAAAATATTGTATACAGTTGAGTAGAACCGGATGCTCCGAAGTTAAAAAAAAAGAAAAAAAAAAGTCTTTACAATAGTTATAGAACATATTGTAAACATGGCATTTTGATTAATATTGTGTTTATATGAGTTCAGCAGCAAACTCAACTCGTTTTTAGCCATCTCACGGTGGCAGCCATTTTGCCACTTGCTGTCGATTGAAAATTACATTATAGTTGCTCAGGTGACAACCAATCATGGCTCACCTGTTTTCTGAAGCTAAGACATGATTGGTTGTCCCCTGAGCAACTGTGATGTCATTTTCAGTCGACAACAAGTGGCAAAATGGCCGCCCCGGAGATGCATAAAACAGGCACATTTTGTTCTTTACTCATATTCCACAAACATAATTTAATCAGAAAGTTGTTTAGACTAGTGGGGGCACATACAATATATTATTGTGAAAAATAAAACATTTGGGTTAACTTCTTTAAAGTTGGTTTACAAGGACATTGAATTGTTAAGCGCTCCATGAGCCTCTCCAGGGCGACATCTAGCGGTAATTAATAAATTTGCTTCATGATTTTCCTGGATTTAGCAGTTTTTCAGTGAAGAAAATTCAGCCAAATTATCCAACTCCTTCAACACTAAATAAATGAATACATAAAAGTAGGAACTGTGAAAGACAAACAGAAAAGGTCAAACAGGCAGATTACCTCTTCAGTGCCAATTGAAATCTGTAAAACCCACTCATGTATTCCCATTGAGCCACAACAGCGGGAACCCCGCCAATGTCACCATATGTGCCTGAGACGAACATGCGCACAGGGACACGGCGCAGTGAGCGACTTGAGGGAGCAGCTGGAAGCGAGCACACACCTTCAGCACCCGGTTGCAGCAGAAGGCGAACGTTTCCAGGTCGGCCAGATGTTCCACGACCTCGGACGCCACGACGGCGTCGAACAGGACGTCTCCCCGGTGCGCCTCTCCTCCCGGCGCATCTGTCGACAGCTCCTCCAGGGTGCAAGCCCGATAGCTGACCCGCTCGCCGAGATCGGGGTCAGACGACAAATGCAGCTGTGCCATGCCGATGCTGTCTTCCACTGGGTCGATACCAACAACGGTGGCTCCCAGGCGACCAAGAGGCTGGGGGAGGACAGAAATCATTATCATCATTGGACGCAGGAGTGAAAAAACAAAACAGGAAATGTTGCACTCTTAATCCACTCAAGGCTTTAGTAAATGCATTGTCCCAGACAAGTGTTAAATCCAGTTTTACCTCTTGTCACACATGTTTTTCAATCAGAATTCCCAGAACTTCCGCAGTGATATGTCTTCAAATTGCCTGAGTTTTATTCAGTTAACACCTTATGATGTCAAAAGAACAACCCCGAAGCTTGAGCCGCCTAGTTCAAACATTTTTTGAGTTATGGTCCTTCAAAGTTTGTGTGCCACGCCCACTTTTGGGATCCAGGAATTGCACATTAAATTTTGGACCATATTGGAAGCCCACATCTTTTGTTTTAAGGTAGTTACAGACCTTTAAATTGCTATATCTATGGATTCTGGCTCATTTATATCAGAATCTGCACTTACAAATAGCATAGTGTTAGGTTTACACACCAAAACATATAAGAATGACAACACAAGGATGAGAAGACAAGGCATTCATTTTTACTTGCAGAGAGGAGAGCAGAGTTGCCAGGTACAAGCTGTCAAAGATGCTCTGGCAATTTTCTTGCACACTCTTTTTATTGGGGATTATTTCCTGTCTGGTTACAAAAAATAGCGTTGCCCTACTAAAGGGTGGAGAAAGCACAATAGTGCAACGCTGCATTATCTAAAGATAACATATCTATCTGTCTGCTTGGATGTAAGTGTGTTGCAAATAAGCATGTGATTACCCATTAGCAATGAAAGTTCTCGTTTCTGCTTCTGCCCCAGATGGTTTGACTCATTTTAAACACAGCCACACTGTCTGGTACAGTTCTAAAAAAAAAAAAAGCAGTTCACTTAACGTTCACATGAATGTAAAGCATTTTAGCAAATACACATAATAATATATACACTTTAAACTTAACACATAGGGATAAAGAAATCACACGATGTACCATCACAACAGTCACAGGTCAACTACTGAGTGCACCAAATTCCCTTCAGGCCAAGCAATGTCACCTGCAATGAGGGCCAAGTGAGGCATATCATCACAAATCATAGGTTGTTTGTCTTGACCTCCACTGAACCCTTGCAATTGCAGTTTTAGTGCCCCCTTATGGACTAAAGCTAAAAATGCAGCCCGGTGTCAACTTGCTCGCCCAAAGCCAATGTCTCTCTCCTGCAGCTGATTCTCTCTGATGGGAAGGCTTCCAGTGACAAAAACCTCCAGAGACACTTTCCCACTTGCATTTCCCCACAGACAGACTTAGCGGCTTGCTCTCGTGTCGGCATCTAAATGACAGCCTGCGTGAGCCGCGTAAATACAGGACCTGATTTTGTCTTTCCAGATCACACAGTGCAGCTAGTGAATCCTCAGCGTGAATGAAAGCTGAGACAGGCGCTCCGTCCGTGAGCAACACAAATGCATAAACAATTGTAAACGACCGACTGTCCACTCCACCAAACTGAAACCAGTCAAGTCAACAGAAACTGCAAATTAGACAGACGTTTCAATGTTTACTGCCACATGTGGCGATGGGCACAGGAAGCACATTGTGACAGACCTTTGTTTTACACGACAAAGCAATCTGACATATAAGAAAGTCATTTAAACAATTGCAGAGGATTGTGTTGAAGGGGGACACTTTTGTCTGCTTGTCCTTTTAAGACCAGCTCTGCACACATTCACGTACATAAAACACAATTACCTCAGTGAGCAGGCCGCCTCCACAGCCAACATCCAGTATTGTTAGTCCGCCAAGTGGTTTGCCAGGATGACGTGCTTTGTGGACATTCAGCAGATTATCTCTGACCAGGAAAATAAGCAAAAACTACCAGTAATTAAATTGTGAATGTTGCACATAAATACAGAAGCATATCGCAATCTGAAATAGACATAATAATAGATTGTCAACCCCATTTTTTTTTTTAAAATATGTTCTATACAGCCCAACTAGTCTTAATATGGTATTTTGCTTGATATTGTGATAGTGGAATATGAGTCAAGCAGCAAAATCCAGCTGTTTTTATCCATCTCAGGGGGTGGCCATTTTGCCATGATGACATAACCATTGCTCAACTCTGCTTCAGAAAACAGGTGAGCTGTGATTGGTCATTGCCTAAGCACTGAGCAACTGTGATCTTCAGTCGACAGCAAGTGGCAAAATGGCCGACCCCTGAGATGGATAAAAATGTATTCCACCAATGTAATATCAATCAGAATGTCATGTTTATAATACTGCGCTCACATAAAACACATTATTGTCATAAAATGTTTTTTGGTTGACTTCCACTTTAAAAATCAGTCTCTACTACACTTTAATTAAAAAGTAACTCCTTGTAAAAGACATACTCCCAGGTCCATAATGTATATTTCCCTCCCTCCTTCCTCATATCCTCCGTTTTTCATCTAAGAAACTCGGGGAGCTAATTAGCGAGCCGCCAGACTTCCTGTTCTGGTTCCATCTCTTGGTCATTGTTATTTTTCGTGTTTATCGGACAAGTTGTGACTGTAGAGATAAACATCTTGACCAATAAATCTGATTCTGATTATTTATTGTGATTTCATTTTATTTTATTGTATTAGTATTTTTTCCCCCTATTTTATGTTTGTTCCCAATTAAGAATTTGGTCTGTATTTTTGAATTGATTCTTCTGTTTTGAAATGTGGAAACCCTACAAACAGGGCTGACCAGTGACCAACATCAGTGGATTCCCGAACTGCCACAACAAAATATGAATCTATGTGTTTTTGTTTAAATTGTTAAATTGTTTTAACCTGTTATTAAAAACTGAAAAATGGTGGGAGTGATGAAAATTGTTTGCTAAAGAAGAGGTGGTTCCAAATGTGCATGATTACAGAAGAAAACACCACAGCAGCATTAACAGTATCACAGCAAGAATGTCAGAAGGTGACAACCCTGCAGAAATAGTACAAATGATGCGACGCCTCATTCAGACATGTCCCCGGGCCAGAGATGCATCAGGCAAATCAGCCACACTCCAAACACGGCCACTGGATATGTCATACTGTCACCATAGCGACACATCAACGGCACCAGAGATCACAGTGGGGGTGGATGAGAGCAGCAATGGCCTCCGCGCTCGATGGCTCAAAGTAGTGATTATCATGCTCGGCTCCAGCTGCAGATCATACCAAAACGTACACATATGCAGCGCCAGGGTCACTCAAACGCTATTGGCTTCAAATGTGCCCATGAGTGGAGGAATCTTAACCTTGTCATCTTCAGTTAGTAGAAGAGATGGGTTGTGTTTAGTACTTTAGACAAACCAATATATTTCTTAGGACTAAGCATTACATTTTAAAATATATTCATTGCAATACACACCTTATGAATGGCACTCTGAGGTCATTCATAGCATGAAGGGCCCTGAACTCGCCATCTTCATCCCACCACTTCCTGGCAAGTGATCTGAACCGTTTCAGCTCATCAGGGTCCACTGTGGTTTGATGGACTCCTCTTGTACTTGGTAGGGGGGAAATGCACAAATATTACGAATAGGGCTGATATGACATCCTTATGTGTTCTGTTAATCCACAATGGCACATGCAAATCAGACTGGCGTGTAAAAATTAGGGAATTAAGTATTTACATTAATTGTGCACCTTGGTGTCACAAATTAACTAAGTCTATCGCCGCTAACTTTGGGTGGGAGGTGAGGCACACTAGATTAGAAAGAAATGTGTTTTCTGAAGAAACAGTACTAACGTTCTACTCATTGTATTCATAGTTATCAACGTATCGTTGTGATAGAGGAAATGAAAAAAAAAAAAAAAAAGACAGCGAATGGGATGGTGACGCTCCAATGTAATGTCTCCTTTCGGAGCAATTACATTATGTGGTCGAGGGGGGGTCCAAATCGCTCCACGAGGTCCACTCTCCTGCATGTTTTAGTTGTTTCCCTCCCCCAACACACCTGATTCAAATGGCCAGGTTCATTTTCAGGCTTCTGCTAAGCTCATCATTTAAATCAGGTGTGGAGCTAGGCAAACATCTAAAAACATGCAGGCTAGTGGCCATTGAGGACTGGATTTGGACACCCTGCCTTGATGTAGTCCATGACAAACATATCAAAATGTATTTAACGGACAGTTATATTTAGCCTACTAATGCAATGGACATGTACACGTGCGCAAAAGTTGCATTTGTTGCTAAAAATGAACATTCGTATTGCTTTATTTAACCAATCTAAAAAATTTGGTGAAGGACTTTAAACAGCCTCTAAGAAATTGCCAATTTGGAGTTTCAGAGTTCCCATTTTAGCAATAGTTTATCATGTCATGCTGGTGTCAACACAAACACATCTGTTGGTGCGTCAAACAGTAATATGCATCCAAGTGTTTCTGACTTTCTTGCTGTGTGTAACTACTAACTGTAAATATTCTTTTGAGAGCAATATGCCACAACACACTCCTGTACAGTACCTGACTTGACGGCATAAGGTGTGCTGTTGCGTCCGCTCCCCAGCAGTCATTTGCAGCCACAGCGTCCGCCGTTGACACAACACAGTCCAACTGAATCGGTTCCGACCCACGTTACTTTGTACAACACCGCACACGGACGCGGCTTTGCGGCTACACAGCCCTAACATGTTGCGCCCAAAGTTGTTTGCGAAGATGTTAATACAATGACAAACAATGCTTGACATTAAAAAGCTGAGGAGTTCGCGGTACTCAGATTTAAACTGTTCGTCCAGAAACAGCAGAGTACACGAAGGTTCCCGACGCGCATACTTTCACGCTCAACTCGTTAATTTTCTGCACCCGTTTACGTGCATCGATTCGCATCAATGTAGTTTTTGTGATGGCTAGGGTAGAAAATAATTAATTCGGATTTTCGCAGGAGGCAATAAACAGAAAAATACCATAATCATTAAATTATAGGAAATATTGGGCCCCCAGGGATTATTTTTCATCAGTCTAAACAAAAAATATGATTTTGATACAGTATCGAAAATAGTTGTCTGGTTAGTCAGTAAGCTTTAACTGCATACAATAAGTAAATTTGCATAGAACTAAAATCTTTGGACAACACAGTTCAGCATGTTTATGCTTGCTAATATAAGTGAAGTGAGACTAGACAGACCTAATTGTTTTTGCACGATTTGCAGGTTAATAAATGGAATGCGCTTTCGAAACACGATCGCTGTACTGTAGTGAGCCACAAGATGGCGTCCAAGTCAAGCCACTGGATGGGCACCCATGCAACTACCTGGTTTTGCCTTGTGACAAGCACCGCCATTGCCACTGCCAATGGCAAAGTTACTGTTGTTTATCACCTGTTTGGGGGAGGTAGGATGCTGGAGCAACGCACATATGTTTATCCGCGACTTTTAAATTTGCGGTTAAAAAAAAAAAAAAAAAAAAAATTAAAATTAAATAAAATAAAATAAATAAAAATACATAAATTATATATATATATATATATATATATATATATATATATATATATATATATATATATATATATATTAAAATGGCGTTTTCCCTGAAAAATGTGGGGACCAACCTTCCAGCTCCAAACTCTAGGTCTACATTTTTATTTTTTTTATTTTAACAAAACAAGTGAGCTAGTGGACGAGTGCTACCCCAGACAAATAAAATACAAAACCTAAAACTTCCACAGCCAATTTTTTCTTTTTTTTTTTCTTTTTAAATTGATGCATTGATGTTAACGCTAAGTCAGCATTAGAAATCAATGAGCAAGACAAGGACAAATGGTTTTATTGGAGATCTTACAATAACGTTTGGTGGCGAAAACTGTGAATCCTGTTAAAACAACTTCAGTTCATAGTGTCAGCAGAGACTTATACTTCGCCAATGATACAAGAAAGACTGAATGAACTATTCATGTCTTGCTCCTCAGACACACTTTAAAAATAACATATTTACAGTGGAGAAAGAACTGTAAAGGGATGACCACCTACACAACTGCCTCTACAATGAGACAAGCCACTTGAAGTCGCGGAACTTTGATATAGGGAATCACGTCCTCAGTGTCTGCTACGACGATTTAGGGAAGGTGACCTGGGGAAGGATACACAAAAACAGATTAATAATGCATTGATAGATTCTATAAAACTAAAAACTAAAAAGTGACATTCAGTATACAACTTTCCCACCTCACCCACCAAATATTCAGAAAAAAAAACACTTAAATCACAAATTGTTCTGAAAGTCTACTCTGCACAACATGCTGTAGGACCTGAGGTGTGATTCCATTTAACCTACATATTGGCCCCCAAAGCTCTCAAGCTTCATAAAGTTTGCAAGGTGCACTGCAGAAGAGGCCTAAGCACGGCAACATGAGGCCATAGTTGAATCTATACAATTGCATTTGATAGCCAGCTTCCCAAAAACATGTGTCCAACAATGGATCATTTCCAATTTATACATGGTGGTTAAGATGACTTGAGAGAAATCACAGTTAAGACATACAATGAGAACACAAAATAGGAATAGAAAAAAAATGAATACTACCTTGATCGCGACTTAGACTTGTGTTTGCGGCTTGCCTTCTTACCAGACTTGTGCGATTTTTCCACTGACCGTGAGCGACTACGTTTGGATTTCTTAGATTTCTTTTCCTTACTAAGTTCCGGCGTAGAGGATCTGCTTGAATCAGAGTTGGATAATTTCTTGCTAGCTTTGGCTGAGCCCTTTTTGCTGGATTTGCTATCCTGCCTGCAGTACTTGTCACCCTGCGAGTCAGCCTGAGAGTCCATATCTTTCCGTTTCTTTAATTTGCCATTTTCCTCACTAACTGAAGAATTGGTCTTTTCTTTAGTCCTTGGTTTCTCCTTCTTTCTTTCGGAGTCTCGCTCCTTATCTTTATCCTTCTTTTTTTTGTCTTTCTCATGGCTACGGCTTCGATCTCGCTTCCTCTCTTCATCTTTGCTGGAGGATTTCTGTTTGTGCTTGCTGCTGTGACTTTTGTCTTCGCGCTCCCTGCTTCTTTTCCTATCTCTGTCTTTCTCCTTCTCCCTGACCTTGTCTCTGCTACGACTACGGCTGTCTCGGCCCCGGGCCCTGCCCCGGTCTCTCGATTTAGAGACACTCCTGCGATTCCTTCGCTCTCTGGAATCGCTGCGGTCTTTCTTGCGGTGTGCCGCTCTTTGCTCCGCGCTGCTTCTCCTCTTGTCCCGGACTTTTTCACTGCGACGTCTACGAGAGCTGCGGCTACGACTACGCCGGCGGGCCTTATGGGAAGAAGATCGACTACGTCTCCTCTTCCTCCGAGGGGAAGAGGATCGCGAGGAGCTACGAGAAGATGATGTGGAAGATGAAGAGGACGACCGGCTGCTGCTGCGGCTGGAGGAAGAACGAGAGCTGCTGCTGTGACCGTTTGCTGGGGAATTGCTACCACTTCTGCCTGACCGCTCCTTGCCCCTGCCCGAATGTCTTCCCTCACTACTATCAACCTCACTACGGGACCTACGCTTCTCTATTAAGGGCTCTGGCTCCCTCTCTTTTACTTCCTCTTTGTGATAATTTTCGGACTGGCTTTCATCATATTCAACCCTTTCTCTGCTCAATCGTTCCTTCACCATTTCCTCTGTAGAGGTAAAAGGAGAAAACGCTTGTGAGTACATGAGGTCATGATTTTACGGCCAACGGGGCTACATGTAATAAATTAAACACTTGGGGACAATGAGGTCTCACCACGAGCAAGAAGAGCATCTTGTGCTTGTTTTTCTTGGAGTTGTTGCATTTCTCGCTCCTTGCGATAGAAGGCATCCAGCTTCTCCCGGATACGATGGCGCAACTCTTCCTCATCAGTGTCGGAGGAGTCTGACCCTCGGGCGCTGCGGTCATCCTCGTCTCCACTCTCCTCTGAACCGTAGTCACCCAGTCCGCCTGCCAACACAGAACCCCCATATTTTAGTGTTGGACAAGGATTAACATCAAGTTCTTATACTGCAGTATCTTAAAACTTTAGACCCAAACAAATGGCAATGTTATTGCATGCTTTTATCATAAAAAGGGGCAAAACGACACCCAAAACAACCAGCGATCTCTATTTGAACTGCAACAAGGTGCCTAGTTGGGTGATATGATTTGTCCTACCACCTTCCCCCAAACTATATGACTAATAAAGGAAAAAAAAAAATTATGTTCCTGCCCTCCCACCCACCGTAAAAAAAGGGATACTCACTGAGACCAGTCAGAGAAGTCAGTGCACTTGACTGTGCCAGCTGTTTTGCAGGAGCTTTGATTCACATCAACAACAGGAACAACATGTTAAAACACATATCGCCATTCTCTCAAAGGCAAGAGTCGCTAGAGAAGGAGTGGGGAGGGGTGGGTCACAGATAAAGCACTATTCACATGAGCTGCCATTGATAACAGGAGAAAAAAAAAAAATGGGAGAAAAGAGAGAGGGTTAACAAACTTCCGCCAGACAATCCACATCAAAGCAGTCAGAGGAGGGAATGAACCACTCTGTACTAGTGCACCACATGGCTCCGATATGTTGATGGCTGCTGGGCAGCAGGACCTTTAAGTGCCATACACCACTACAGGTCTCAAACGCTCAGCTCTTGCTGATGCATTAGCAGAGAATGGTTGTAAATGCTAATTAGATCATATTCCTTTTTATGCTCAGCCACTTCTTCTTTACCAAGACTTGGTTATTGTGCACATCTTAGATTCAGTTTAAATTGTAACTGCTTGCGTGAAAAGCAATAATGCATTAGCTGATCAAGACAAGAGCAGACCTCGTGTTGCTTTGCGGTGCACTTGTTTTGCCACATGCTGGATCTCTTCATTGGTGACTTCCAGAAGGATCTCAGTGAGGAGTGTCTTTGTGATGATCATCTTTAAACAACAAAAACAGAAAAACAGAAATCCAGTTAGCTGCACCCTCCTGACTATGACATTATGTATAACGCAGGACAGACCATCTGGAATTCCTTTTCCTCCTCTGTCATTTCAGGCTCACTATCTTCTGCAGGAGGCGATGGGCTCCGTACAAAAAACTCTTTTTTTGCAGGAGGCTTTTCTTCATCATTGTCTTCATTTGCTTCATCATCACTGTCCTGATATAGACAGTAGCAAAGACGTTAAACACTTCATGGCTTTCAATATCTTTCACCAACAATAAGAAAAACAAAAATTCTGTTTTTAACAATAGGATGTCACTTTATATATATATAAAAAAAAAAAAAAAAAAAGTCTGCTTACAAATTTGCTCTTTCGGGGTAGACGAGGCCCATCACCACCTTCATCGGCCTCGTGCTCTCTGTCATCCTCTTTTGACATGTCCGCACGCTCCTTCTCCATTCGCTCTCGCTCCAGTTTCTTCTGATTTTCTCGGTCCCTCTTTTCTAGCCCCTCTCGGATCCAGGCAGGTAGTGTACGCCTTTTCACTGCATCTAGAGGCGGCCAAAGGTCCAAATGAGTGCACCACATATTACTACTAGGGGTGGGAATCTCTGACATTAGGCCGATTCGATATGTATCTCGATACACAAGTTGCGATTCGATTGAAAAACAATTATCTTTCAGAACAGAACAGTTCGATACGGTTCGATTAAGTTTGGGAACGATACAATTTTCAATTCGACACGATTCATTTCAATATTCAAAACTTATAGTGACATTTGTTGCTTGTAAACATTAATCTTAAAACACCACAAATTTTTACAGTATTTACAAATGTGTTAAAAAAGAACAACAACAATGTCTTCTATATTTTTATATATTGAATCAATTATTTAAATGCATCGCAACAAAGGGCTGGGCGAAATGACTGAGAAATGTATCAGTTTAAATATTTATTAGTCGTTATTGACAGTTATAATTTTTTTTTTTTTTTTTTTTAATTCAAAATAAGGATCAGGAAAACAAAGGCTGATAATTCAATTTGAAATATAAATATTTAACCTTTAAAAAGACACCAACACAATTAAACAGAATATGTGCACATTGTGAAGTATTTCAGAAACATAAATTTAAGACATGAAATAAACCTACCGTCCAGCCAAAAGAAATATGAAGCCACCTTATGGAACAATAAATCTATCAAACACATTTTAACCACTTAATATATCCAAAAGTGCCCTTCCCTTTTAATCAACAATTTTTGTTTTTAATAATTTTTGTTTTTCTTTTGCCATCACATTCATTTTTGGTTAATGTATGACATCTTTTTTGTTTTTTTAATCTGAGACACGATGATGACCACGGAATCACGACTGTTTATGTTTTGTTTTTTGGGTTGTCGTTCATTTTGAGTTTGATGACGTAATTCCGGGCACGTCTTAGTTCTCCTATCTGCTGCTCATGCTAGTTGTGTATATTGACAGGGAGCCACAAACTGAGAAATGAGATACTTGCAGTGTGATTTTAGCTTAGCTGGTGTGTTGGCAGTGGGACATACCCGTGTCGTTTGAATCCATGCATTGGATCGTCACGGAAGTTATTCTTTTTGGCTCGCGCGCAGTACCAACGCCGGCCCGGGACATACAAGTGCACCGAGAGGACTCGATAGCCATGGAAAATACCGAGATGTACGGCACCGGCTTCTGCTAACTGTCTCCAGTTGCATGTTGTCACTCGTTGTGCGCGACTGCGCGCACGCGTGCCATGTCGTGAGCACGGCGTTGACGGTAGCCCCCCCCCAAAAAAAGGTCTTTGCATTATGTTTACAACATCCGGGGAATGAAGCGTCTCTGAGCTTGCTAGCTCTCTGTAAACACGGAAGTAGCTTGAATAGTGATGCTACTGAAATATAAACAAAACAAGTAGAGCACGGCGCAGAACTCTTGTTATTGTTATGAAAAAAATAAAGCCTCACTCGCAACCGATTCACAGCCACGCAATATCCGGTCCACAGCTTTACAAGCAATGTATCTAAGGATTCCCGGCGGATTTTGTATCGGTTGACAAGTCTGCTACCGATACGGTCGTTTAGCTCCCCTTGACGAACGATGGTTCGGTCAAATCGTTTTTTTGTCCCACCCCTAATTACTACTACTGTTAATTTGGCACTGACTTCATCACTCAATATTGCATTAGTTGGTATTCCAACCTCAGTTCCCACATTGAATAAATCATTAGGAAATACAAATAAGGAAATTATTTACACTCAAAGTCCTAAGAGAAATGGTCAGGAGAATTATTTTGCGTTCATTTGAGCTTGTGTCACAGGCACAGCCCGTTAACTCTTAACGCCAAAAACGTTTAATGACGTATACTAAAACCACGATGAATGCCGCCATAAACATTAATTGACGTTTACTACGTTTGTTTGTTTTTTTCCTCACTGGGCTTTGCAACGTCTTGTGCAGCGCTCCTTTTGTGAATGAAGTGTAAAAATCACTAAACACCCACTAACTATGGCCAGCAGATGGTAGCATTGTATTTCTTTTCAATGGGCTCATGTGTAGCAAATTACAACGAAAGATGACTGATATGATGAAATAGAATGTTTTCAAGACGACATGAATGGTCAAAGCCTTTGTCACATTAAATCTAATTCACAGAGCTAAACTAAACAGAAAATATTAGTGTCAAAGTCAGTGTTGTGCAGAAAATGTATCTTTTCACAAAAAGCTCGTTTTCTCCTTATCTTTTCCATTTTTGCTCAATGTCACTCAAATTACCTATTTTCAAATGGTGATTACTCAAGAACGGAATAAGGTAGAAACATACTTTTTTTTCCTAATGAAAGAATGGAATGCAACCTTCCATGTGGTACCCATGTTTATGTAATCATAGCACACAATATTCGCTTTGCCTTAAAAGATGAGTTAAAATGCTCGAAATCGGCTGGCACTGTCGGGGTGGTTTTTTGGATTACGTTTTGGCAGTCAAAGAGTTAAGCGAGAATGGTTTTACCAAGTGGCGCTGGGGCTTCCTGTTTAATAGGAAGCTGGAGAGGGGATCTGGGCCGGTCCCTGAAGCCAGGTGGTCGGGTATCCCGTCTGTTCTGAGGGGGACCCTGCCAGTATGGGGCATGGAAGGCAGAGGGCGGCGGGGCAAAAGCTGAAGCAGCTCCATGCTGTTAAGAGACAGCACAAATATCACAAGTTACATAAAGTAATCAAATGTCGGAAAATGCCGAGTTGGGGACATCAGCTTCTGGAATGCTAAGAGCCAAGATGACTCACGACTGCTGGTTATATTGTTTGGCTCAAAAGCTATCAAAAGAATACCAAACCATGCTGGATCCTCAACATGCCAATTGACTCCTTTCAACTGCCTCAAGGAGGCAATGACTGATACACCTAGATGATTGGACCTGGCAACGTTTCTATGGAAAACCCAAATGCTTCAACAATTTTTACTGCATCATCTGCATACCTGATAATCAAACTGGTTTATGGCCATGGGGGCCATGGCGTAGCTGTCGGGCTGTGCCCCATACCCATGGCTGTTCTGGGGGAAAACCCCGCGGCGCGCTTCAGAGTTGAACTCTGCACTGTCCTGGCTGTTGCTATCTTCACTGGGGTTCACAGCATCCATCTGAGCTGAGCCAGGAGGAATCCAGGTTTGTTCAGGTGGTGGAGGAGGCGGTGGCGGCTGGCCAGGCATTCCCCATTCTGTTCATGACAAAATATTTAATCAATTTGTGGTAAACCAAAGCGGGCAGAAAAACAAGAGCATGCAACTTTGGTCTACACCATAGATTTGAATGAATTAAAATGTTACCACGTCCTCAGGAACTGATAGGAAAAATGAATTATCAATCATCAAGATACAACAATCCAACCATTCTCTTGAGCCACTTTTCCATTACAGGTTCCAGAATGGTCCGGCCCCCGCACAATTCAGCCTAGTCTGGCCCCCATGCTTCTGCATTACAAACGGGCACCAATCAAATCAGGCGGGATCAACTGAACTGTGCGTCTCCACTGTACACTCACAGTAGTCGTTGTTCTGCCATTTGAGTCTGGCCACTGGCTATGCGGTAATTTATATTTTGAATGGTGTGGATGATGTGCATGATATGGCGATGTCGCCAATTACAGCCCATCAAAAGCACAGAAACTTTCACAAAGACGAATAATCTGTGCGCACTTCGCCAGGTCTTTTGTTCACTTGACCATCTCTCCAAGTTGCTGCCTCCCACGGCTCGTCATCGTCACCATCTGGTGTCCAAAACCCTCTTACAGGGGACTGCCGGAGGACGTCTTCATCGCGGTCAAGACCACTGGAAGGTGGACCCGGCAAGGTGTGCACAACTCGTTAAAAGTTTTAGCACACGCCTCACTATTTCATTCATTGGTACATAGGAAATTGTAAATATGGTTACCGGTAAGAACCGTTGCAAAACACAATATGTGTATTGTACAATATTGTATTGTTATGACTTGGTAGTGGTTGGCCCTGTCTCGCTCACATAAACACAAGAAATTCGCACTTGCAGTGCAGTTAGTTGCTGCATCGCTTAATAAAGATACGGCTACATCTGTCGGCCAATCAGATGACAGTTATGTCACCGTACTGCTCGGCCTGCATTTTAGCCCATTTTAACCCTAACCTTAAAGCAACACAAGCTTTATTAATCATTTTCCAGTATTGGATTAGGTATTGTGTACAAAGAATAAAAATACAAATATCTTTGGGATCTTATTCCATGAATTTTAGTTTAAACCGATTAAGTGTCCGAATTCGATCGTATGGTGTGGGGTGCCATGTTCCTGGTCACGTGATCGTGATGACGTATCCCGTGCGTAACCGGAAGCAGTCTTCGTTCATTTCAATGGGAATTTGCTGACGTAATGAGCGAGAAAAAAGATGTCTTGGATCCCAAATAATGTTCAGAGTAAAGTCCTCAACACGTCTGGTTTCATGTTTTCCGTGTGGGGGTCGGGGGGAGGCGGCTCTTAATGTGCGCTCAAGCGGTGCTTAGCACACGACATGTAGCTTAGTCCAGCAGAATACAAGTTACCCGGATGTTTACCGTCCACTTGGACTTGCCGACGGGTGGATGTGCCAGTTTTATCCGGCTTTCGGTGGAAACAAATCTTTGGCGTGTCCTCCATGGCTGTACTGCTTTTGAAGAAGTGCCTCTTTGTTGTTACCTTTGTTTGATGTCCGCCGTGGGACGCGATAATTCCTCATGAGTTCATTGTTGTCATTCATTCAATGTGTATTTTACGCATGCTATACGTTGCGATGATCACGTGACTGTCCAAAATGCCCGATACGGTACTTGATGCAAAAATATTCATAAAAAGTGCTATAAAAATCATAATTGCTCAAATTAAATTGGCATTTTTTCAGGGAAGAGTTGAAATTAACCATTTCACAGAATAGCTGGTTAGTTTTTCATAAGTCTTGTGTTCCTTTAAAAATGATCAATCATCAGTGATTCTTTTTAGTGTTGCCACATTCATATGCATATATACATATTAACGCTTCTGACGTTAATGTAATCCAAAATATTCTGAGTTTTGCGCGAACATTTTCAGACCGGTTATCACATATCTACACATGTACTCATAAATTTTGGTGACAGTCATCACATTTTTTGGATATAAAGTGATGTAGTCTTCTGTGTCTATGAGGCAACTAGGAAACGCAACATTACGACATAAATAGAATTTAAAAAAATACTGAGTCTTGTACAAATATTTTCAGACTATGATTAGCACATGCTTGCACATATAGTCATAAATTTTTATGACAATCAGTCAGTTTTTTTCATACATAAAACCTGGAAATAGGCATTGCAGCGGAGCTCCTTGCTGCATCGCTGTCAGCCAATCACATCATGGCCCTGATTGGCCCCAAATGACTGGCAGCCTGGCATATCAGAACCACCTCTGAGATGGTTCTGAAAGCAGTTCCATTGTAACTGCTCCGCCCTGAAAAAGTCTAATGGTAAGGCAAACAACCGTCGCCAAGCAAGGCCATCTCAGTGTGGAACCAGTCTAATGGAAAAGTGCATTTATAGCTCCCTTTAGTGGTGAACAAAGTGAAGCCTCATGAACCAATGAGGCATTGGCCCAACTGTTCACTACTCGGTGTTTCATTCATATTGACTCTTTACTGCCCTCTGTCTGCTGCAGTAGTGCAGAATTGCACCTGTATTTAATATTGTAATGTCGCAATAAAGTCCTGAAGAATCATTATTAATTGTTGATAACTTGTTTCAATCTTTCAATAAAGACATCAATGCACACATTGAAGCTTTGCTGTGGCTCCAGTAAATCAGGGGATCTTGCTCCCCTCCAATATTAATTTCAGCCATGTACCGGTCTACTTCCACTGTCTCGCTCGCTCGCTCTCTTTTGCTCTCCTTCTCCGTCTCTGTCCGCCTCAACTCGCCACGCGATCGCATCGGATTCAACCCGTTAAATGGGGTGTATGCCACGGAAGAAGCGGGACTTGTTTTGCACATCAGTTTGGTTCCGGTTCAGTTTGCGACGTGTGGGCTGCGTCAAAATACTTTGTGACTTTGTGCCCCTCGGTTGCACGTTCGCAACCCAGACCGGAACCGAACTGATGTGCAAAAACAGTCCCGCCTCTTCCGTGGCATATACCCCATACCCTCGTGACACGCCAACAAACGTGAGCCATGGGGCGAGCCTGGTCACGTGAACTTTACCGCTCGACGAGTCTGGCACAAAACGGCAGTCACGTGGCCCTACGTCACCGACACGCACTTCGGAACGAGGCTTCATTTTCCACGTCCACCTTTACTCAACACAAGCTTCGAAGCCGCGATTCATTTTGCCCATCACTAGCTCCGTTTCTTTAAAGGCTAGTGATTACACAACAAGAGATGATCAAATATGAAGTTATAAAACTCTTCATCAATTTCTGGTCAAAACGAAGCTGAAAACGATATTGGAGTAGAGCGTTATAGTATAATAAGAAATTACATTATTTATTTAAATTAATCTGATGATGTTTATAGACAAGTACCTGGCTGCCACATTCTGCCAAAAGCAGAGTCACCCTGGAAAGACCCATGGTTGCCCTGTGCAGGTGGTTCCAGACCTGGGATGTCCTGTCCATTGGGCTGAACATTGGGCTCTGATCCAGTGGTCTCCTTATGCGCTATCCACGCTTGTGCAAGGGCAGCCCAGTCTACTTGACCTGTGCAAAGACAATAAGCATGCAATAAAGGCATACACTTGGTGGCACTCGAAAATACATTTTAGTGGAGGTCCCCATTGGTGCTTTGCTCACTGACCTGGATCGTGTTGGTGCTGAAAAGACTGCATCCACTGCTGCTGGCTCAGAGGCCACTGCGGCCAGGGCTGGCCTCCCTGGTCCCACATTCCTCTCTAAAACAGGCAAACGTGTATTACATTTACATGAATGGCATTTCCACCATGAAAGTCTTACTGACTGGAGCCAATATGACTGTAGTGTTCATCATAGATTATATGTAACAAACGTTAGCGTGGTGCTAAAATTAGCTACAATAGACAGGCTGGCGTTTTAAGGCAACATGAATGAGCTCATTTTGGAAACATACAGTGTACAAAAGAAAGCATGACTGCTTAGCAATTAAAATGAGCATATACTAAGAAACCAAGTAGCCTAAACCTCGAATCTGGATATACATTCGGAAGCCAAGGAAGCTCAACCAAGCTAACCAGAGCTCGGTCTAGCTAAGCTAAGAAAGACGACTAAGTCGCAGTTACGGCTAAACGTGACAATTTTCACTTCGCGTTCACATGACGTCTGTAAAGGACACTATGTTAGAAGCGCAAATCATGCTAATTTGTGGGGAAAAAAATGTGAAATTACCTTTTCCGAACAATCGATCTCAGGCGCTGGTGGTCCAAAATGGCTGCCGTGGGAGCGCAAGCTGCTGAGAGCAACTGAGTGACACTCCGTTGCTTCCTGTCCACTGTTTTTGACACAAGACTTTGAATTTGGATAGGTCAACTTTATTTCTGTAACATACGTATGGTAAATGGGGCACTACTTAGTATGTAACCATCGGACAAGAATTGATCCCATATTGTGAATAAAGACAAAGTTCCCCCAAATTTTTTTTACAATTTCCTATTTAATTTCCATTATTTCCTATTTATAAAAAACAAAAAAAAACAAAAAACATGAATAGCCTTGGCCACAAACCCCAGTCCCATAATCCCAGTTTAATCAAATTGCTCACTGACATACGTACATTGTATGTCTTTGTCTTTCAGTAAGGATGTTCGCGTCAACGTAATTCATTGGTACCAAACAGATGGCGCCAAAGCCCTGTTTAGTTGAAAAGCAGCACTACTTTACTTTTCTATATTGGACTGCAGCTTTGGCAACATCCTGTGGTATTTCAGAAAAGCCACCAAAATAGCACATAGGTAAGTAAAAAAACAAACAAACGAACAAAAAACAACAACAAAACATACAAAAAAAGATAATATGTCAATTTGTGCATAACAAATAGAAAGAGTAAGTCAGTGTACTGCTGTGACAACTAGCGTCTGCGTAAAACTACAACAAGAGACGTGCCAATTATCTTCCTTTACAAAGCTGGTAGTGTTCTGTTTTTAGTTAAACTTAAGAGATTTATTATTTGTATTTAAAAATGATTATCGTAGTTGCAATTGTACAGTATTGTAGTTGCCGATGAACTGCATTATGGTAATCTGTTTCTAATATTTTGTCACTAAAAGCAAACTTTGTTTTATGCAGTTTACTTAAAGAATGATGATGAGCTTGGTAATGATAAAATTTCCGATACTTTAATTTGGTGCTAATTGGTTTTCCAAGTGTACTCAATTTGACAAATGAATGCATTTTGAGGTTATAAAATGTAACAAATTATATATATAAATGAATAGTTTATTTTGGCTCAATACACAGCACAGAAAAGAAAACATACATCCCCTCAAACAAATCAATTAACCGAAAAAGATAGAGGCTTATTATTGCCTATCCTATGCAGTCACAGGAGTCACATAAAATTACAACAGAATAAAGTAAATAACCACTACACTCACATTATAATTTCTAAATGTTTTACATTTTATCAATGGCATGATAGAATTAATTGTTACATTTATTATTTTTGTTCTTAAACCCCGACAGAGAAGTACACAGCTTCAAATCAAGTCCATTCCACAATTTTACAAAAAAAAAAATGTAAAAAATGTTGGCCCTCACTTTACATGTTTCAAATATAAATAAACATCTTAAATTATAGTTTCCTTCTCTTAATTTAAAGAAATTCTGAATATAAACATGTAGACTATTTTTTACTGCACAAATAAGTATTTCCAGTGTTTTCAAATTCACAATATCCATATTGTAAAATAGACCCAATAAATAACTGATAATTGATTCTCTCTAGCCAACCTTATTATTCTAAATTCTCATACTACAGAAAAATAGACAGCAGTGTGTGTGTATTCTGCAGTTTTCGTTGTTACCCAAGGTCAGGCATATGCTCAGAGAGACCCCTGGTGGTACAACTTTGGAACGTGTGGTCATGGGGCCCGGCTCTTTCTAGTTCAATGGTATGCAAATGCATCACTGACCAAAAATATATTTATAAAATTTATAAAGTGAAAATACAAAAATCGAACATGTTATAGTGAAGCTTGTACAAGGCTAACATCCAATCGAGTATGCATGTAATATTTAATAGTTTATTTAAAATGAAATTAAAAAAATCCTATTACTAGTATTAAATATTAACTTTTATGTACAATGCATTTTAATGAAATTATTTTTCTTCATTTAAGGTCAGTGTTAATGTTCAAATGTGCGTGTTGCAATGTGTACCTGTACTTCAATGTTGGGTGGTACTTGGTTTTAAAAGTTTATCAAAAATGTTAATTTGTCAAGTAGCTCACGTTCAGACAGCTACAGCAGACAAACAGAATCTTAAGACAGTTTTACAAATAGGACTATA
Organism: Festucalex cinctus; assembly: GCF_051991245.1. NCBI lineage: Eukaryota > Metazoa > Chordata > Actinopteri > Syngnathiformes > Syngnathidae > Festucalex > Festucalex cinctus. Next base: position 20,896,638 of record NC_135417.1, read on the forward strand.
GTTCAAAATTATTTAATTGAAAATCTTAAATTCTGATAAAGTCTCAAGAAAAAAGCATAACCACAAACTTTTTTTTTTCTTCAGTAAAATGCCAGAGTACAGTATTTCCTGCGGCTAAAACGTTGTTCTGTGTATGAGAAGTCACCTTTACTCAAGCATATATATTTTTATGCATTTAACATAAGTAGAGGTTTACAAATGAGGAATTACTATATGGGAGTCAGCACAAACTCGCCATGATGACTCTCTAATGTTACTGTTCTCATAGCCTTTCCCTTTTTTACTTTCTAGCAGAAGCCAGAATCATGTTAACACCGGTAATTAGGACTCTCTCCAAATGTGTAGGGTAGGAAAACAAACAAGTGCGAAAAAGTAGGTGTTGTGTTTGCAGCAAAACAAACCATTTGGAATTATGGCTGAAAATTTCATCCTCAGTTTCTTGGCACCAAAGAACATCTGCCACACGTTTGGGATATTTCAAGTGTGTAGATATTTCACAGATTTCATGCAACATTTATGGAGGACTTGCTGTGTGTATGTGTGTCTATGCTTTGTGAGGAGAAAAAGCCCAAGGCAGTGTGCAGAGCTTTACATGAAGGGATGTGTTTATGTTGTTATTAATTTGGATACGTGAGATGTGGCGTCAAACCGGGCGAGGCTGGCAGTGATGACGGCGCGTTTGGTGAGAGCAGCAAAATTGAACCTGCACTGCTGGTCGACAGTGATGAGCCCTACAGCAGCAACCCATTTGTTTCTTACAACTGTCTCAAAGGGGGTGGGGTGTTTTTTTTAGTTAACAGAGATTTACTCATGTCTAATACATCAGCAGCATGTCCCGGAGCCAAAGGCCACGCCAGCCACCCCCGTGTTTTAAAAATAGCCAAGCACATCTCAGAAAATATTTGCTTTTTCATTGGTGGAAGCTTGACAACCTGTTCTTACGTTGCGGCAGCGTGACTTGTGTGTCACAGCTTGTAGTAACAAGACGATGCACATGGCAATGTTTGTGGACGTTGCCCTTTTCCGGATTCCACACCCACCTCCTCTTCACCAGCTCTCGACATGTTCTGGAGCAGTGCTGCTTTGCACCTGTCAGGCCATATCAGCAGGCAAGATGGCTCAAATGTGGCAACATGGGACACAGACCGACAGTCAGTGTTTGTCGACACAATTTCAAAGGGAGGAAAAAAAACAGGACAACTCCAAGTGCCAAGACAAAACATTTTCATCATGCTCGGTTTTACTCAGGCTGATGCAGCTAAAACACAGACAAGTTTCGAAGACAATTCAGTACAGAAATCGGATTTATTTAGTTTGTGATATGTCATGGTTTCAATGCATAACAACTGTTCATTATTAGTACAAGATGTAAAATATCGGTATTTGCCTCAAGGAAAAACCCTGCATGCCTTCAGCACCATTATCTTAGATGTTTTATTTATTTTTATTTTCTTAATGTTTAAAGGTTTATTATACAGAGTGACACAAAAAAAACAGGAACTTGTTAACAATCCAATAAAACCAAGAGTGATGGAAGAAAAATATTTTATTCTTGGTAATTGGTAACCTTAATAATGGAATCCCAGCTAAACTGAGATGTTGCAGCAGTCAATAAGGACTCTCAACAGCAGATTTCAAGAAGGCATTAGTACAGGAGAAGAAGAAAGAAAGAAAGAAAGAAAGAAAGGTCATCATTGTTTCTAAATGACGTTATAAGGTTTCAATTACAACTAATAAAATATTTTGTTCCATCATTCTTAGTTTTATTGGATTGTTACAAAGTTCATGTTTTTTGTGTCACCCTGTACTATTACAAACTTCGATGTACATAAATGTCACATATACATCAAAGCATTTAAGTGCGTGTTCCTTTTTATCATGCACATTTCATAACAGTTACAATAGGCACTGAATCTGTCTCATCTAATTTTAAATAAAAAAACAAACAAACATCTCTTTAGTTCATGTACATGCCAACTATTCTGCCTTCATGTGGTATCGTTATTATGGTAAATACCACGTCGAGTAGAAAATTGCACGTGAACGCCCCCTCATGTCATATTTTCTACTGGATAACTGGGAATTATTTTTGATACTCAAGTTTCTGAGTTGAGAACTTTTCAAGTTTCAACGTGGCGGAGAGCGCAGAAAGATTCGTGAAGAAGAAAAGAAAGAAATATTAACACTTAAAAGGGCGTTAACGTCCGCTAGCACAGTAGGCTGATTGAGGATCTACACAATTACGTAGCATACACAATTTTTCTATAACAAAATTACATGAACAGAACTTGGTCGTACTTAGGAGTTTCCGAGTGGTAACGTCCATCTTTCCCAAAGCACGTGAAGGCAGGGTAACTCTTTTGGCAAAAAATATCTGATATAAAATAAAATCTCATTCAACAATGCAAGAATAAGCAATATATTAATTAGAGTATTGAGCCATGCCTAATTACACAAATACGGTGTATATGGCCTTAGAACATTCATTTCTATGATTTAGTAAAACCTTTCCAAGTGTCTGGCATTTTCCTACTCCAACAGTAGAGCTCTAATACTGTGCAATGAAAGCAATCTACAGTTAAAATGATAAACAGTATTTTGTGTGTGCAACTAAATGATTGCCTAACTAGGCAAATATATATTTCTTTAAAGGTAATAAATAAAACATTTTGAAGGCTGAGTTATACTGTTTTGAGTTTTGGTTCTGCTTAGTCTTTGGCAAATGCAATGTACTGATATATATATATATATATATATATATATATATATATATATATATATATATATATATATATATATATATATATGTGTGTGTGTGGGGGGGGGCGCAGACCTGGATTGTGAAACCGTATCATAATGTTAACATTCACTACTTGGGTATGATGATGAATAAATGGCTCAAGCGATACTTTTCAAATGATATTTGATAGTAGTGTTTCCTAAACCATTCCTGACAGCTTGCATTATCAATGCTGTTTGAGTCAGCACAGCATGCTTTCCTGAAATGTACAATAGATCATCAAGAGAAGGTGGCGTGTGCAGGGTGAACACAGTATTGTTTCTTTTCAAGAGCTACACATTTGCCCGCCATGTTTCATCATGTGGGCCATATAGGTCAAATACAGCAACTTAACATAAACACTATTCCCATGTATATGTGTCCGATGGGTGCAAAGTTTTACACAAGAGCTAATTGGAACATAACTAAATTGTCAAATGATAATCTAGATCATTTTAAGAATTGCAAAGAATGTTATTGAAGAAAAATATAGTATATAATAGTTTCCCTTTTCCAATCCTTAAGAATAGATAAGCACATTACAGTAGTCAGGTTTGTGTCCTGTATGAAATTTGTCGGTTCATATCAATTCCTCATAGAAGAGCAGATATGCCTGAGAGAGAAGAACTCTGGACTCTGGTACCATTTGGACCGTAGTATCACTGATGTAGAACCATTGGCCCTGGAAACTGCTACTATCGTCCTTTGCACCTGAAACACACATTCACACATTGTGTTCATATAATGGGTTATAGTTTAATTTTATGAAGGCAGGAGGCTACAATGTTACGTCTTCAATTTCTTTTGCATTGCTTCTCATGTTAAATCCGTTTAATCAAGTTCTCAGAATCTTTGAATTGTATCATAGATGGCAAATTGTATCATCTTTTAACTGAGAATATCATCACTGAGGAAAAAAACAACTCTTATTTTAATGTGGAACTTGAAAGACAAAACCGAATCAAACTCAGTAAATACAGGTGATAAGTAAAGGTTGCTATGACAAATGTTGTATTATGAAAAAACTAAGTTATGTACCTCTGTCTCCATTGACACTTTACAGTTCATTGGCACATCAGTAGCAAACCATGCTATTCGAAAAAAGGCTTTATAGAGAATACTCTATGCCAAATGTCGAAAAGATCGAGTTGTAAGCATTCTGAAGTGATTGGAAAAAGAGGCTGATGAACCCGGACCTGACAAGTTCCTGTGATGTTCTGTTTTCTTCTGGGGTGCTCGGACTTTTACATACGCAGTGTAGTGACCACCACGCATTGAGCCACTATGCTCTACAATCCCATAAAGGCTGTAAAGGACGCGGTCGCCATGCACCAGGTTTTTCTAAAGTTGGAGAAACACAGTAGTAAGAAAAAAAAAGGTACCAGTAAACAGCCCCCAAAGATTATTAATGAAAAAAACAAACAAAAAAAAACAAAACAAAAAGCAGTAACTTAGAGAGTAAAAATAGCATACACAGAAAATACAGGTGTACCTAATGTTGCAATGCATTTCTACCTTGCAGGATGCTGAACAAAATGGCGCCAGATCTAAGATCAAAGGAAAGTCGACATGGCGGTTCACCTTCCGTAAATTCATTCCAGCCTTGAAAAACAAAATGGCAGCACATCAATTTGACTCTCAGACCACAATTTTAAAACGTTTAGAACTATGTATTAGGTATGTGCTAAAAATGAGAATTACAAACAAGATAACAAACCTGGTGGAAGCGTTTCAGATGCAATGTGATGACAGGAGGAAGTGAGGAAATGAGCATTTGTTTCCTTGCGCTGGTGTAGATCTTCTCCACCTTTTTATCTATAACAGCAAAAAGAAAACAATGTGAGAATTGAAGGTAACGGATGTGTTCAGTTTGTTTTGCTGGACAGTAGAACTGTTTGAAAAGAAACCATTTTAGAATCCTGTGCAAAAAAACTGACATGATTTTTGCCCACCCGCTGAGCTGCTCTTGCGCATCTGCTTTTGTCTGCGTTCAGTGCAGTTCTCACAAAGCAACTTGTTGTTGCCCATCAGCAGTTCCACAGAGGTAAACTGGTGGAGGCAGGACTGGATGGAGCACTCCTTAGAACCGGGATTGTAACTTTGGGAGAGTGCCTGGAATGCCCCATGGTGGTAATGATGGTGGAGATTCTCTTGTGACTTTGTTTCCGCCGGGTCTTCCGGAGAACATCGCAAAGGAGGCGAGATGTCCCCTGGACTAAGGCCAAGGCTGACTTTTGTCAAACTACTGACAAGCGGCTCAACAGTGTCACCTTGCTTGGAAGAGGATGATGATGATGATGATGAGGTAGAAACAGATACAGCAGATGAATTGACAGCAGGCGTGGGATGAGACTGGACATGATTGGAGCCGGACGTGTGCGGAGGCCACTCGTTTTCCGAGGCCTCGCTGTCGGCATCATTACTGCTGTCCTGAGGACCACAGCCTCTCTCGCTGCCATCTGAGAGGCTTCCGCAGGTAGCAGTCTTGTGAGCAGAGACACAGCGGGAGGATCCACCTGCAATTCCCTGTTCTTCGGGTTGTTCCGCACTGCAGCTTGCCCCCTTTCCATCCATGCAATTGGAAGACCTCCTACCATGTTTCTGGAGGAAAACACAAATGTTATCTGTTTGCATTGACAACAATGGCACATTCCTAAATGTATGCATTATTCTTAATTAAAGAAACTCTATTAACTCATTCACGGCCAGCCATTTTCACTGAAGCAACCCCCTTTGCTCCCGGCTGTTTTACTGGATTTTGACAGATTTTGCAAGGCCCACAGAATATTGTGTTCTATTGCTACAAAAACATGTAAACTACCAAAAGAAAGATTAGAGTCTCTTCTGTCATCAGGGGAAAAAAATACACTTCTGTTTCCGTTTTGCAGCATTTAGCACTGGAATATAGCAAAGTTTCATCATTATTCACAAATCTGTTTAAAACAGTGGGGAAAAGAGCTTGTTTGCAACATCACCCTGGTTGATCTCCTATATTCTGCTGCCACCTGCTGGCCGTGTTTGTAATAACTACCATTGCTTCAAGCATTCTCTTCAGTTCAGAGGCTGCACCAAAGCCTTCTGTATGCTCTAGCATAAAAAAACAAAACAAAACATAAATACTTCTTTGGGACAATGGTGATATTTAGAATAGAACATATTTATACGTTTTTGGGAGCAAATGAGATAAGGAACTTTCCAACTTTCGTAAAGCATTTCTGATGAAACATTGACTTACAACTAGTTGTATAGTACTTTTGTCTTGACATGAGGGATCTGTATCACTTTTACTTTCACTAAGAAACTTTGAGGAGGGTGGTAGAAATCCTGCCATACAAAAAAAAAACTACAGATGTGCTGACTGCTTTCCGGCATACATCACCCCCCTTTCCCCATTCGTTACAAAGACAGAAGTCGATTCATGACAGCAGCTGCAAAATGTTTGTCTGAGGAGACAAAAACTAAAAAAGGGAGTCTACACGGATAAGAGAAAAGTTAACAATAACTCTCTGGCGTGAGCTCCGAAACTACGCGATGCGCTGATCCTCATGACAAATGTGGTCTTCCTTCAGTCACAACACTACCACTTTTGTCCATATGGTGCCGCCATAATCAACAAAAACGGAAAGTTCCGTAGAGTTGGTTTAACGTAAACCACATACATTACAAATCATCCTTTTGTATGGTGTTTTCTGCACAGACTAAATTCAGATGATACTTTTCCTTCATATTAAGGCAGGACAAAAACTTGACACGCAAAACTAATCTCTTCCTCTGCAGCATCATTTATAAAAAAAAAAAAAAAAAAGATTCTGAGAGGGAACATTTAACTTAAAACATCTTGTGAAGTGATTTCAACAATTTCTTTTTGAATACATTAAATGTTTGAAGATTAAGGTTGAATGAATGAAAAATGAAAACACGTGTAAGAATTGTAGGGGAGCATTAGGTTATATTTGAAGGGAAACAATTACATAAATCAAGCGCAGATATCTTATTATTTGAATTTTGATCTGCATAGACAATAATAGTAGCAGTGACACACCTGTCCACTCAGCTTCCTGGTGTTTCTGTTGGCCGAGTTTGTAGTTGAAAGGACCACCGTCTTGGCATCCTGCTCCCGAATCCCCTTCACTGGCCTGACACTGTTAGATGGTTTTGATATCTGTGGCAACAGTGTAAAGCATAATTGGCATAAAGTTTTGACAAAATTAAGAATCCATCATAGTAATTATAATAATGCATCGGATTTTTATAGCACTTTTCAGGACACTCAAAGATGCTTCACAACAGATACATTATTCATACTAGAGATAGACAGATACGTTTTTTCCAGGGCCAATACTGATGCCAATTATTAGTAGTGAAGGTGGCTGATAATCGATATTTGAAGCCGATTTAATTTTCAGTAAAAAGGTTTGAACAGCGGACCCCCCGGTTACTGAATAATCATCTCCATCTTGTGAGCCACGGCCACTATTCATAAAACCTGTTGTCTAGAAAATATTCAGCGTCTTACCCTTTCCTCTATGATGGGTAATGAGATGTCTATGAAAGCTTCCTTAACTGTCGAGATCTGAAAGACAAATCAGTTTGTAAGTAAATGTTACAATAAGCTGCATCAAGAGTAAAGACTCACTTTCAAAGCTACAGTACTAATGCAATCTGATCGTGTTTTCCCACCCACACTTACATGTTCACACTCTTCACACATAATTGTGTTGGTCAGCTCTCCAACAAAGATGCGGTCAACGAAGTTCATCTTAACACCTTCCTTTCCATATGCTGGTGGGGTGAGATAGTGCTCAATTAATTAAACACGATATGAATATGATTGCAATTGACTATTAGGTGTATATGCCACATGAAATCCACCGTCAACCTAACAGTGCAGTTCATCGCCTTTCCACTCCCACTATTTTAGCAGTATTTGCTGCCTTTTTAAGGCTACAAATTTGAATGTAAAATCCAAAACAATAAACCTCAGATTCTCATGATCTGAAAGATGCAGGTTTTGATTTAGCTCTCATTTTACAGTGGAGCCATGATGTTAATAGCATCTCCATAAAGGGCCACAAGATGGCACTATGGTTCTTAGCCATCCAGGTTGAGTCTAATGAACCTTTGACTTGGCGCCTGGTTTCCTCATTTGCTGTCCTCTCAGTGGGATTGTTGAAAGCCTTGAGGATTCCTGTCTTCACCCTCTAAAAAAACAAATAAAAACTGATTAAACAACTCGAAGAATGTAAAATAGATACGTTGCAATTATTTACCATCGTAGATTTCGTTTGCTTTCTTTACATTCTTTTAATTACATCCATTACAAAAACATCAACTTCCCTGCAAAAGCTCTGCTTGACATTTGGAATTATTCTAAGCATCATTAGTAAAATAATTATTGTCCTTGTCTGAAACTGTTAAGATGGGGTTCTTTTCATTATCTATCTGAGAATATGTGTGTGCGTGTGTGTGTGTAAACTCTGTCGAAGGGTTCTCTGATTAAAGGTGACATGGTCAGTGAGTCTTTGGCGAGAGAGCTGTGAAGGGGCACAGCGACAGTAAAGCACCAATCAATACATAATTGGCCATGGTCTGTGTCTGTATTTGAGACCAGTCGCCCCCATTGTCCCAGGACCCACGCACTGGACTGGCTATTTAGGTCAAAAAACCTTGTTAATCCTAGTCCAGCCAGCCTCTCGTCCCAGTCAGTCAGCACAGTGAGATGAGGCTGAAGCGCTCCTAATTAATTACCAGTAGCCCCCACCCTTCCTCTCCAGAGTAACAGCATGCACAGTCCCACATGGATAAGGAGAGGGGGGTTATGAGGGGGTGGGAAAGGTTGCTGGTAAAAGGGTGTAGGAGTGGAAACAAAAATGAAGATGGGGTGAAGAAGGACAGTCAATGCCCTGAGAGAGTAATAACTACCATCTCAGTTAATTGCTGATAATTGACCGGGGCCAGATTAGCATATTTAGCTCCCTGATACTAATAGCCAATGAACACAAACACTTAGGGCCTCTAAAAGGATGGTCACACCCTTCTCCTTGTCATGCTCAGCTACATACAAGGCAGTATGCGTTAACACTGTACTGCAATGTATGAGCAAAATACATGTATGTACAAATCACCAGAAACAAATTGATCACTAATTTTTTGCAGAACTGTTTATTGATTTTTGATGTTCTTTTTTTCAGCAAAACATTTTACTCCAAAATCATGTTTTCATTGAAAAGGCAGAAGAGTAGCTATTATGCCACTGTATTTGTGAACACGCCTGGTTGATTCAATGCATTTGATTACACGAATAAAGGCTGAACCTCATCCTCTATGTGTCCTTGATTAAATTGGAAAATGGCTGATGAGTGGTCCGTGTAGGGAGGGGGTGATGGGTGACCCTCAAGCACAATGGGGCAGCCCCCGAGTTCATTCAGCAGCTGTGGGTTTCCCAAGATCACACAATGATGTTGGTTATGCCACTTGCAAGTCCCTGAAGTGGCACAACTGCAAATGTTCACAAGTTTGAATGGGAGCCGAGACTGTGGAGCCTGCGGCTTGGCCACTAAACACACCCGCTATCTTCCCCCCGCTAGGTTCACGTAGCCACTGGTGGGGCAACTGGGAACATCTCAGCCTTCCAAAAAGCGGCTTTGGGTCTGCTAATTGCTCTGTGAAGGGTTGGGGGTTGCAAAGTGTCACAGCTTGGCAGGAATACACATGCACTCATCACTCAAGTGCACATAATATAAAACATCAGATCAAACCTCGGATTTATAATACTGTAAATTGTGCTTGATGAATGGATGTAAATATTTAAAATAGGGACAACCTATTAATGAGCTGACAGTGCTACAGACATGGAGTTAAAACAAACAAACATCAAACAAATGAAATATATTTCAAGTAATAGGCTCCAGCATACCCACACCCACGGCCCTAGTGGGAATGTACAGCTAATGAATGAATGAATGAATGAATGAATGAATGACTCACTTTCGTTTCCTCTACTCGTATGGAGTCCAGTAAATAGTGAAGGAGCTCCTGGCTGTCCTGTTGTTGATACCCCTTAAAGCGTGAAGCCCTAGTAAAAACAAACAAACAAACAAACAAACAAACAAATAAAACAAATAATGTAAAATAATTAAAACAAACCATCTAAGCTTCTGCAATTCTTATTCTACCCATGCTAACATAACTCTTTGTTGTTCCATCCAATTACTTCCGCTTATCTGGGGTCTGGTTGCGGAGGCAGCAGCCTTTGCAGAAAAGCCCAGATTTAACTTACCCCAGCCACTTCATCCAGCTCTTCCAGGGCGATGCTGACGCATTCCCTAGGCCAGCCGGGCAACAGTCTCTCCAGCGTGCCCTTTTCCCTGAGGCCTCCTCCCCCCCAGTGGGATGTGCCCACAAGACGGCACCAAAGAGGCGTCCTAATCAGATGCCCGAGCCACCTCATCTGGCTCCTCTAAATGTGGAGGATAACCGAGCTTCTCACCCTATCTCCAAGGGAGATACACCCTGTGGCAAAATCTCGATTTGGCCGCTTGTATCCATCCATCTATCTTTTGGTCACGCCCAACACCTCCTGACCATAGGTAAGAGACATTAGCTTTTTGGCTCAGCTCCTTCTTCACCACGATGGACTGATGATACAAAGCTGTGTCACAGCAGACGCGGCACTGATCTGCATGTCGATCTCTCGTTCCATTCTTCCCTCATGAACAAGACCCAAATTTACTTGAATGCCTCCACTTGGTTGCAGGATCTCATCCGCGACGTGGGGAGGGCTACACCCTATTCTGATTGAAGACCACTGTCTCAGAGTTGGAGGTGCTGATTTTCATCCCAACCGCCTCACATTCTGCTGCAAACCACTCCAGTGAGAGTTGAAGATTACAGCTTACTGAGGCAAACTATCACAACATCATCTGCAAAAAGAAGAGATGAAATACTGAGAACACCAAACCTGACCCCCTCAACGTCTTGGCTGCACCTCGAAATTCTGCCCATGAATGAATGGAATCAATGGCAAAGTCCAGCCTTTGATGACTCCAACTCTCACCAGAAACAAATCAGGCTTACTGCCGGCAATGCGGACCAAACTCTGACACCAGTCGTACATGGACCGAACAGCCCATATCAGGGAGTTAGGTTTCCCATGCTCCCATACTCCTAACCCTAACCCTAACCCCACAGACTCACAGAGGGACATGGTTGAAGACTTTCTCCAAGTCCGCAAAGTACATGTCGACTGCTTGGGCGAACTCCCATACACTCACAAGGACCTTGGCGAGGGTGTACAGATGGTCCACTGTTCCACGGCCAGGATGAAAACTACACTGCTCCTCCTGTATCTGAGATTCGGCTTCCCAATGGACCCCTCCTCTTTCAGCACCCCTTAAATAGACCTTGACAGGGAGGCTAAACAGTGTCATCGCCCCGTAGTTGGAACACATTCTACAGTCCCCCCACCACACCAGTCTACCAATCCAGAGTCCTTTTGGACAGTCGCATGCTTGAACATGGTGTTCGTTATGGAAAAGCTGTGATGAGCACAATTTCAACAACAGAATACCAATCGAGGGGGCTGTTCCTTCCAATCACGCCCTTCAGGCCTGGAGGGCGCCCTGTTGACCGGCGTCCGGGCAAGGGACAACAATGTCCATATACAGTATGTTAATCATCATAGGGGTCTGTGAACAGTACTTTGTGTGGCCCCTCACCTACAATCTGTTTGCCAAGTGTGACCCTGCTAGGGGCATAAAACCCCAAACAACTTAGCTCCAAGGATCATTGTGACACATAAACCACTCCACCACGAGAAGATTATGGCTCATAGAGGGGGCTCTCCAGTGTTTCACCCATTTAATGGCGAAATTTTCCCAGATCCATCACAATTATGACGGGCGGGTTGAAAATCTGCTGTTGTCCTCAACAATTCTAACATATTTAACGCTATGGGTGAATGGGGTCAAATTAACCCCAAGGATTTTAGGAAGGTTAAAAATATTCAGATGCTTCTATCATGATTGTGATCCTGTTGGTAATTTCAACAAATGCAGTAACAAAAATGACCAAAAAAAGTTCATATTTTAGGGTATTGTTTCCGCTCATATTTGTCTGCCTATATGTGTGGGAAGCCGTCTGTCTGCCTTCCTATCTGTCGTGGAACAAGTATCATTTGAAGAGCCATTCAATAGGATCCAATACAATCTAGAGCAGACCAAAAGATGGACATTTTTTTTATTTTACTGCATCGAATTTAACAGTCCATCTCAGGACCTTTTATTTCTTAACATCATGATTTACACAAAACCATAAATATTTTCTGTAAAACACATTCGTTGATACTTATACAACAACTCTGTGTAAATCATGTAGGTTGCATGTTGATTTTTTTTTCTCTTGTTGGACAATCATCCAAACACAGCAATAATGCTTATGTGTGGAAAGGAAAGGCTCTTTTTGCATCCATCCCTTGGCTGTCCGCATTGAACAGATGTGAGGACAGATGTCAGGGGCAGATGGGCAGCAAAGGACAGGGCCACATCAACCTGTTGGGCCGAAATAGCCACATTACTTACAGGACAGGTTGGTCTCATATGCACGACAAAAAGTGAGGAAGCAACACTTCTGTTTAAGAGACCAACAGTACAAGTGTTGGGCTAATTGGTAAACTAGTCCCTAATGCCCTATAGCACAAAGTCCTTGTGGTATGATACTTTATTTGATGGCCAACAACCTGTCCATCAGCACAGGTCACTGGCAGGAGGTCTAGTGTTGCCTTAAGTCAACTACCCCCACCCTTAAATACTGACATAATATTTGTGGATTCAAAAGAGAAAAGTGGGTGGAGGGGTGATAATTGTGGAGGGCACACATGTCATTTATTTGCAAGACCTAAAAAGGAACAGCATGCGATAAAATGTCCATTTCTTGTTTTATTTATCTGTCCTCCTGAGAGTGTCGTCAGACCAGAGTAAATGAAGAATACCAGTCAGGCAGAGACAAAGGGGGAAAAAAAAAGAAAATTGAAAAAGAAAAGTTAAAAAAAATCTGTCTGAATTAGTGGGAAAGAGGAGATCTGGAAGCTTGTCCCAGTGGAGGGAAGCAGAAGGGCCCTGTAGCGTTGCTCTCAATCTGGCCAATGCAAACAGCTGCGGTGCTAACACAATTAATAGCCGGATGAGTTAGTACCAGACACAAGGCCACACAAGCTCATACCCTGAACACACACGTATGAGCAACATGCACCCATAAACAAAGCAAATAATGAACAATTCCTGCACTTACATGAAGACATAAATATTCAATCACTTACAGTATGGACAAATTGGTCACTTAAATATGCAAAAAGTAAACACAGCGATAGATACACCGATACATTAAACTGTGTACTGAATATTCATCAATTAGAAAGCAGCCAAGATAATGTAAAGGTAAACTTACATAAATATGTAACGAGATTAATACTAGGGCTGGAATTAAAAAATTGAATAATCAACAGCGAATCGATTTTCCCTTTGGAGCTTGATAAAACCGTGAATTGATTATTTTAATCTCTTTTTTTCCACAAATTCATATGAAAATAGAATTTTAAAGGACACTTTTTTTTGCATCTTACTGTTTGCTTGAAATTTCTTGTTCATATACAACTTAAAAAAAATTCTTACATTTATGAAAGACCTGCCTTATTGCACTTTAAGACAATTCAGAATCTTTTTAATTCATAATTACAATTATTGAATTAGTATTATAAAAATATTTTCATCTCATTGTTGCTCATTTCAATGTTTGTGTAACAAGTAATTATAACACGTTACTTTCATTAATTAACAAAAATAATTTAACCAGTTACTGCCTCCACAAAATTTAATTAGTTTTTATACTGTCCTTGATATTTAAGAAGAATTGATGTTCCATAATTAATCAATATCGGATGGAAGTGAAATGAATCAGAAAAAAAATAAAAATAATCGAAATAGAATCGATTCAGGAAATTAGAATCAATACCCAGCCCCAATCAATACAAGTTACCTTTGGCCGCTACTAATATAAAAGGTGCTCATTCACCTCCAGACAATGTGTGCAAAGAATTACTGATTGGGTAACATTGACCAAAATGTCCAATAAGATGTCCAATATTTTATTTATTTTTTATTTTTTTTTGTGATTGCCAAATATAATTTCGGCTATCAAGAACATAATCCACCTAGCCAGCCATGCAACCAGAGACACAATAATATGCTTAATTTCACTCAGACTGAGTTAAAAAGCAAGACGTTTTGGGAATACATTCCAAAAACTTCTTTTATTTGTCTATACTGTATTGTGCTTTATATTATGTGCATTTGCAGGTTTTCCTATTTTTTTATTTATTTACATTTTGAAACACGACAGTATATCCAAAAGCAAGAGCTAAATTGAAAAGACTGCAACAAGACAGTTCTGACCATGCCTCCAAGCTTAGCAAAGGCAAAGCACACAAGCAATATTTACAACAACTGTGAATATGTTTCTATCAAAAGTGAAAAATGTCTTGCCTCCTGCACAGACAAACATGTCCACCCAGCCTGATGCTGTTTGTACTTCTTACGTGTGTTTTGTGCGTAAGTGTCACAGCAATAACTCAAATTCATTGTTGCTCTTGGCTGTTTCTATCAGGGATGTAAGGCTTCTCATAAAGGATTTTAAACAATATTTTTCAAAGATGTAGGTATGTTGACATTTACAAAAAAATAAATAGAAAAAAGTAATGGGAAAAATAAATCTTTATTTATTTTTTTCTCCCAACACAAACGAGTGTACAGTGGCCATTCTAAAAGTCTTTATTAACCCAAAAAGAGACTAGTGAAGATTTGTGTTTCTTGGTGACGTTTCCTTGTCCAGCTTGCACATTAGACATACATATTGACACACCGTACACCTCTATGTTCCTCAATTATGCCACTTGTTACTTTCCGACAAGAGGACCATCTTGCCGGAGTGGGTCAACAACATATGGTAAACGGTAATTCAATTATATAGGGCTTTTCCTAGCCTGGCAAGCCACACCCACTTTCTTGAACAGAAGAAAGTTGGTCTGGTTACTCGTCCATTGAAAGCCCTTTAAGTCCGGCTCAAAAGAAACCATACTATCAAATTTGTTTCTTTGTTGTGACACCCGAAGTCTGTCCCCAAACAAATCATCACATTTTTATCATGACGACATAAGTCATTCAACTTCAGTCTCTCTTCGAGTAGCCATGTTGAATTTACTACGTGTCCGCCCACCGCTACCGTTTACTCATGGATTTACATATACTATAAATATTATACATTTCATATGTACATCAGTGTGTTTACTACTCTTACACACATAGTCCCGCTTTTATGACGTCATGTCCGCTCTTTGCTGATTGGCTCTTTGGTATGGTTTGCCCCGCCTCAGAAATGTGACAGTGACCAGACTCATCCACTAGTTACAGCGACGAATCTGGTTTCCAGGCGATGCTTTTCGACCTTACAAGGCCCTCAGAGCGTTTTATATTTTGACTACTCATTCACCTATTAATGATGCAGCATCAGGACCAACTGGGGGTTCAGTATCTACCTCAAAGATACTTTGATATGGTCACAGTGGTCTGGGATCGAACCCAAAACCTCTGGGTTGCGAGACTACCACTGAGCCACGCCACCCCCCATATATATCTAAGTCCAGAAATTTTATCTTACTTAATAAATGCAAAACAGCACAAACATAGGTTTAAGAATCGTTTCAACCTTTTAAGACATATTCCCAATTACTTGTAAATGAGAATAATCATATTCTTTGCTATAATTGGATCTCAATATTGTCAATTGTGTGCAAAAATGAGGCATCATGTAATAATTAAGTACTGAGGCTTAACAATACCTTTCATTTCAAATGCAAAGGAGTGGAATAGATTAGCACAATGTAAGATTAGTTACATTTGATTGCATACAGGTGGTTGCAATGCTTACGGTCTGAATGCACACAGGCTGCTTGACTGCTGTGGGCTGAAATGGTACCAGGTGAGGTTGCAACGCGCGCATGCATATGCACACACAAGAACAAATGCACACACGCCTGCTTGATGAAAGCTAGGTACCAGAATAAATGTCAAAGCCGCACCAGAGATGTACCTAGTCACCCAGCATCAAATATCCTGGTCACCCACCTGCACAATAGTGCAATACCAAACTCCTGCAATGTATCATGTTTAAACAAGAACTCGGCCCAGACAATATTGCCACAATATCTAAATCTCTAAAAATACCAAATATTTTGTTGCAAATCCTTACAAAAAAATATAAATAAAAATACATCAACCATGTGACCCACTGACATCACCAAACTTTTACAGTCTTGTCTGTTTCAAGTTTAAAAAAAAAAAAAAATTAAATTTATTGAACATATAAACAGATGAACAGCAAAGATAAGAAAAAAAAAAACAACAATCAAAAGAGAAAAAAAATGGTAAATGGCACTTCATTTCAAGGCCCTCAAAGTATTATACATTTGACCACTCTTTCACCTACTGAATCATCAGGAGCAACTGGGGGTTCAGTATATTGCTCAAGGATACTTCGACGTGGTCACAATGGCATGGGATCGAACCCACAACCGCTGGGTTGCAGGACTATCACTGATGAGCAGTGTATGTTATTGCTGTACAAACCATAAGTCATTACCTTTGAGTCCACTAACAGCTTGTTGATGTTCTTCACTTTGCCCTTGCTACGTTATTCTTTGTTTGGATCTTGGTTCAGCCCCTCCTGTGTGGAATTTGCATGTTCTCTCGGGCATCTCAGATAATACACATGCGCCTTGCCTTAAAAATTCAAAGAGCTGACATTTGCGCTTTGTAGCGTATTCTCTCCTAATTTGTCCTCTCACATTGTCAGCATCAGAGTACCATCTACCAGCATCACATGCCTACTCTATCAAGTGGCTGTCTGGCTGTGCAGGTGAAAATAGTAATGGTGAGTGTAATTCCAGGCTTTAAAACCAAACAAGTGGCAACTGCCGCAACACGACCACGACCACCACCACCACCACCACCACCAACACCAAGAGAAATGTAAAGCTTTAAAATAATAATAATAATAATAATAATAATAATAATATATTTGAGAAGAAGAAGAAATTAATAATACAAAAATAATAATAAGAAAAAATAACGAGGATAATAAGGATAATAACGAGATCGCCTTACTTCTGGCAGAGCTGATTAAAGAGGCTCTTGGGATTAACCGGCCCTTTTCCTGGTTCTTTCATGCACTGGAGGAAGAGAAGCATGGCTGAAGTCAGGGGTTCAGGACTGGGCAGCATTGCTACTAATGGAGCCTGCAAACAAACAAACAAACAAACAAACCACATTATGATAAGATTATTAGTGTCATAAAGTAACAAAAGGTCTATATTAATTTATTCATTTACAACAAACTCAATTTCTTCCATTAACTCCCAAGAATCTATTGGTGTAACACAGAAACATTAGAAATGTTCACATTTGTGATACCCTTATATAAAAGACGAGTATTAGATACAAGATACAAGAACTTGATACGTCAAAAACTGTTTTGCGATTCTAATTGTGTTTTGTGACACCCCCAACTCAGTACCCTATAATGCCTACAGGATTTGAGAAAGAAAGAAAGAAAGAAAGAAAGAAAGAAAGAAAAAAAAAAAAAAAAAAAAAAAAAACATCGTGGCAGGACAACTATATTCTGCATGAACCCAGTACCTGCTTTGGACCAGAGAATGTAGACTACAGATTAAAAATTAATGTAATTCCAAAAAACAAACAAAAAAAACAGGTACCAACACGGGTTGTTGGGAGAAAAATGTTACAAGACAATCAGAATACATTTCATACAGTTTCCTGAAGGGGGTTAACATTTAAAAAGTCAAACTGACATCACTGAAAAGGGAGTTATGTGTTGGCAAAATGGTTTTGCATCAATCAACACATTATTCACAGTAATTAACGTTTTTGCATTTGTGCAGTATTTAATAATATTAAGATTAATAATAAATAATATTAATTAATGTTATCTAGCCATATGCAAAAAACAAAACTGTGCTTTACTGTATTTTATTTTAATATTTTTTTTCTTTGATTGGGTTAGGATGTTATTAAAATATTTAATAATAAATGTGTCAGTTTCACAAAAATAAACAATTGTTGCAAGAACAGTAACAAACATTCACCCAGTGACTTGACAATTAGTATTTGAAAAAGAAATCCAGAACATCAAGGAGAGGAAATAGTAGCTGTACCAGATTGCTCTCATCTGGGGGGCAGATCTTCACTTTATACCCTTTCTCCTTCACTTCTTGGATGAGGTCAATGAGCATATGCGTTTGGGAAAGATTCTGCAAGAAGAAAGATATTTAAAATGTGTCATTTATGTTTAAACCACATGATCATATCAGATACTGTACATTTGTTAAACAATTGTTAGCTTTTTGTATCAATCATTAATAATATCCTTGTGTAATGTTATACCAATTTAGAAGGCCTGATGGTCATTTTCTTATGTGTTGATTTAAAATGAAGGAAGAGTCTTGGTTAGGAGTAGTCAGTGTCCCATAAGAGATAGAAGTATCTTTTCCTTTGCTTTCAATAGATTTGTTTGGTCACATCTTGGCAATGAAGACAGTTGCTATGGAAAAGCCACAATGGTGCTGGCATTGTGAATGCAGACACGGCTCATCCTCTGACAATTACATGTTTTCACCAAAAAGATTGCAGTTTTCAAGGAGACAATACAAAAGAAAAGAGTGTGTAAGAGAGAGGGAATAGCATTCGCACTCACTCGAATTTCAATCAAAGGGGAAGGTCCTCGGGGTGATTAACAAAATGGCGGAAAAAACAGGTCTATTGTTAAAGAAGCATGTCAGTTTGCAGTGACCATGACACAACCAGAGACAGACTGGGGAGGCTTTATGGTTGAATTGTATTGTGATCAAGCTCTGCACCAACCGAAAGCCACTCATGTGTGGGCAGGTAAACAAGTCCAAGTTTGCATTGCATTCGTAACTGCATTGAATATATTTCAAAGTGACCTCAAAAGCTGGCCTGTTTACATCCAAAGTCATTGTAAGAGTTTGTGGGTGGTTACGCATTCCGTGAGATCATAAGAAGAAACCAGGTCAAGACAACAGCAAACTGTTTCTCTCCAGTAACTTTTTTTTTTTTTTTTTTTTAAACTATACTAGAATGAAGTGTAATTGCACATCCACTGCAGTGGGTGGCAGTGGTGCTCTCGTGAGAATGTGAGCAGGGAGTAAGTGACAGAAAATAGTTGTGAAGCACTGTTTCAGACCAACTTAAACATTTTATATTGGTGTTTATGCTGCTTTCTTAGGTTTAATGCTGACATCTCTAAGTAAAACTTAAGGAACCCTCGCATTGAAATACATATTACAATAAATTGTAGACATCAAATTATGGAAGACTGACGTTTTTAGCACAACCAATTTAGAACTATACCAACCTGCATAACAGCATTAAAGAAGCAGGTGTTGCCGAGGTTATTGATGCCTTTAACAGGAACCAAGGCACCGTTGATGACTGAGCTTTTACTTCTTGAGGCATCATTATAATCAGGGGGTTCTTCTCTCAATTTCCGGATCTTGGGGGATGTTGCTAGAACATGAGAACACATACAAAACGACATGATTCCAGAAACTGGTGATACACTGGCTAGTTTAACATGTGTTTCAAAATTCACAAAGTTCTTAGGCATGCATGTACGTAGACACAAAAAAACAGGTGGTTCAAAATAACAACAAAACATTGGTTTATTTTTAAACCAGTTGCTGGCTTATTATAGAACCATGCAAGTACAATACCGCAGTTAAATTGCCTCAACTGGATGGGTTGGTCAATTTAACCCAAAAAGAGTTAAAAAGAGTTAAATATTGTGCCCAATTGTTGGGTGAAATGAACTACAATTCTGGGTTGTTTGAACTACTTAATGTGTAACTCAACCAACCAGACTTTTGCTCCACCCCTCACTAATATTTGAAAACGACACTCAGAACCGTTGCCTGGAGAACCTTTGGACTTGCCAATGGGGAGAGGGTTGGGCATGTTCAGTTTGGCTGTGATTGACAGGAGCCGTGAACATTGAGAGCTATATCATTTCTACGTATACGACGACAAGCTATGCTAAATGAACTAGCCAAATGCTATGCTAACCAGAAAATCGATAAAAAGATTATAATTGCTAAGGCGCATGAGGTGACATCAGTTTATCCAGTTTATCGTCAAAAAGAAAGTTGATTTGGTTTTGACTTTTTAATTCTGTTATATACATCCAAAAATTCTGGGTTACATCAACTATTTACTATATACAATCAATTATTCCATTGATTAATCAGATAAATAAAATAAATGTTTACAAAAATCATTAAAATGCATTGCAGAATTTTTTTCCCCCCCGGTTACTGTTTATTAACCAATTATTGTTGTTTATTTGGGATTGTTTAATGATTAGATAAAACTCCCCAAAAATAATAAAGCAATTTCACACGAGAGGAACTGATGTACACAACAACATTTAAAAAATAAAAAAAATAAAAAATAAAAATTAAAAAAAAAAAAAAAAAAAAAAGAGAGAGAGAGAGAGAGCTACTTCTTGGCTACTGATTAATGAAAATGAAAATGCACTTCTGGGATTCAGGCTCAACTAACATTAAACATTACCTATCATATTGGAATGGAAAGTATGCCTTTTTCGCATCATGTACAGTAGAAGTAAATGTAGATACATACTGACAGTGACAGATTGTTCTCTCGGCAGTAAATCCATACAGTATATGATAACAGTATAATATACACCAACCCCACAATTTTGCATTATGTTTTCTAAGCAACAAAAAAAAAAAAAAAAAAAAAAAAAAAAAAAGGCTTCTCGAGAAATTATGGTAATCTCATAAACGACCTTGTCTTGGAACATACCACATTTTAACTACTGACCACTTCACCATTGCTTTGTACATTTGTTCAAAAAGCTATCCAAAACAGATTGGTGATAACCTTCCTATTGTTTGGGAGTCAGCAAACCTTTTCTGTTTAAGGGCAAGGCTAAATTTCAAATTCATGTGGAACTCTTTGGGCAATTCACATTGTATGCTCAAAAGTAAAGTGTATCCAACATCTGTGCTTTGAAAACCTAAGATTTTTTTTTTTAAATAATAATTTTAAGAGAATCTCACATTCACATTGAGCTGAACTTTGCAAGTCAGTCTCAATGATATCCCACACTATTTTATACTTAAAAATAAAATGGAAAACAGTAAGTGTAGACAAGAAAGAAAGACTTTCAGGGTCCTTCCCAAAGTTTGGGGATTATGGAAATTCATCTTTTTGAGATTACAGTCTGTTGCAGCACTCCATTCAATGGTGCCAATTACATCTGTCCCCCTATGCTGGCAACATCTGGGCTTTCCAGCTATTCCATGAAGCCATAAGGGAGCTCCCATATGTCAGAGAACACAACATGTAAGTAGAGAAACTGAAGCCTTGGTCAGAAAAATAAGGGCATTTGACATTGAAAATATGTAAAAAGCTGAAATTCAACTGAGAATTGAACAATAGAGAAAAGACAGAACATCTGTATCAGAAACAAACTACTGTCCCTGAAAGGGAAATTAATGTTGCAGCAAGAGCACATAAGGGGAATGGCTCACAATGGCAAAATATCATAAGACATAATTTCAAAACTAAAACTCAGACTCAAAAATAAAAAAAATAAAAAATCAATTAAACAAAATAAATAAATAAAGAGAAACATCAATACTTGTACAAACAATTGACAACACATGTTCAGCCCAGAGCTAATACAATATAGACAATTATTATCAGTTATTGCAAAAAAAGTGCAACACGCATGCACAAAAAAGCACATCTGCTCATTCATATCTCTACTCTATGGTGTCTGTGAGGATGAAGGACACGGAGTCAACAGCCCTAATGCAGCTTGAGTCAAAAAGATGCGACTGGCACTAGCTGAGAGGGAGGAGAGGGACGAGGAAACTAACTGGGCGGAATGGGGATGCCTATGGACACACTCTGCATCTGGGACCGTCACCCAAGGTAAACAATGTTCACGGAGCCATCTGGTTGAGACTGGGTAGGGGTGGGTGGAGGGTTGTAGAGGACAGTTCTGGGGTGTAGTGGGTGGAGGGAAGGGTTGCAATGAGCACAAGCATATGGAAAAGCAGATTTTTCCTCTCCCTGCAGCAATCAACGATGGCAAATGTCAGCATGCGCTATGACCACGCTTGACTGTGCTGCAGTAAGCACCACCACCTGGCCCTTCTTGCACAGCCAACGAGTATGGGCAACAGTAACAGTTAGAGTGGAGCCTTTCCCCTGGGTGGAGAAAAGCGTCACAGGATTCAGACTCATCCACATGCACGCCAACACCTTCTGCACTCCCTGCTTGCTCACATAAGAGATACCCAAAGAACCATAAGAATTGTTTACACTTTTAGAGGAAACTAAACTGGAGAAAAAAAGGCCACCCATCAGTGACCTTTGACCACTTAAATAATAACATTCCGGATAAAAGGACTAAAATTCCAATTCCTAAAGACATACTCAAGAATCTTGTAAGTGCTTTTTTTTTTTTTTTTTTTTGGTGCCAATGATGTGAGTAAAAACATTCTTCTTTCATTTTCAGTACTCCAATGCCGCTTTTCCATCGTGCCCGCACAGGTATGGTGTACCACACCACACCGCAACTGCCGGTTTTCCATTACAACTGGCGCACGGCGAGAAGGGGGCAGCAACATTTGAACCGTCCACGCCAAGCTTGCACTCCCGCATTATGTGCGGATCTGAGATAACATTTCCAGAGTGGCAAGTCGCGCCAACATTGAACCATATTTACAATTTAATATAGACCAACATGGATGAAATATTGCGATTCACGACCGGCTTGCGACACTATTTGTGAATGTAAGAGCTGCCGCTGGAGATCTCATTCAAGTGAATAGGAACACACGACCAGGCTCGCGATGTTTTTTTTTTTTTAAACCACAAACATTACAAATCCATCCACTAGTACCATTTAAATTGTAAATATAGTTCAGCGTTGTTGTAAAACATTATTATATTTATTGTATATACTGTATTTTTATGACTTTGGCGAAGACCGACGGGCTCTTCTGCCTCTCTCGCTTAAAACAAGGAAATGGTCGTGTGCCATGGCGTTGCTTGAGGTGGCAGCGGCGTTGCTGTCGGCCAATCAGATGACAGGTGACGTCACGGCCCCACTAGTCCCCTAACGACCGGCTCTGCAGAACTGCTGCCTAAAGGGTTCTAAACAGCGGTTACAACGGAACGGCTCGGCCCCGAAAAAGTCCCGTGGAGACACTAACATCCGGGAACAAAAATTGCTGCTTCGGTGTGGAACCGGTACGGTGGAAAAGCGCCACAAGTATACTAATCTAGTGGCCATATTTCATATTGGCATATTTCTCAATTACTGCAAACAATTCCTCAAACTAGAATCGAATGGAAAAAATAATGTTGACGTCAGATTCCTAATATGACAATCTTAGCGTTTGGCCAGTCAGGTTTATGCTTCCTTGTTTACTCACAGTGCAGCAGAGCAAAGCCAGCTCC